>NC_045439.1:84733257-84759161 GCF_002776525.5 Piliocolobus tephrosceles | reverse complement strand
AAAAAAAAAAAAAAAAAAAAAATTATTTTTATTTATTTATTATTTTGAGGTGGAGTTTTGCACTTGTCACCCAGGCTGGAGTGCAATGGCACACTCTCAGGTCACTGCAACGTCTACCTCCCAGGTTCAAGTGATTCTCCTGCCTCAGCCTCCCGAGTTGCTGGGATTACAGGTTCCTGCCACTACGCCTGCAAAGCCAATTTTAAAAGCCTACGTGAGGCCAGGCATGGTGGCTCATGCTTGTAATCCTAATCCCAGCACTTTGGGAGGCCGAGGTGGAGGGATCATGAGGTCAGGAGTTTGAGACCAGCCTGGCCAACATGGTGAAACCCCATCTCTACTAAAAATACAAAAAAGTTAGCCAGGCATGGTGGTGGCCACCGGTAATCCCAGCTACTTGGGAGGCCTAGGCAAGGAGAATCGCTTGAACCTGGGAGGCAGAGGTTGCAGTGAGCTGAGACCACGCCATAACACTCCAGCCTGGGAGAGAGTGCAAGGCTCTGTCTCAAAAAAAAAAAAAAAGCCCTATGTGAAAAATAATTATCTTTGCTGTGCCTTATGCAAATAATCAGACCAAGTATAATACAACTAAAGTTTATTTTCCAAATAAATCCGTCCTATTATAATTTGTTTTTAATAAAAATAAGGACTACAGAGAGAAAAATTATCTTCCAAAAACTACAGTATACCTGTTGTTAGTTGTTGAGTTTTTATTTTTATTTTTCTTCAATTTAGATTAAATCCTAAACATTTTTTGGACTACAAGTCCTCAAACTAATGCTTTCAAATCTTTACTTTTAAAACTGGGAATTGCACTCCTTATCCTAGAACTCATTATTTACCGTATAATACACTGTCAATTTAAATGCTGTGCTGAAACTGTAGATGATGAAGCCACCATGGCAAAATTATAACTGAGACAGTGAAAGAGATCTGACCTAACCAAGTCCATCTGGCTTCTAACCTCCAAGCTGTTCTTATTCATTCCTGGGCGTAGGCCGAACTGACTTTGGGAAGAATTTGGTTTATAGTTTAAAAAAAAGATGATGACAGACTTTTCCCAAGGGAAATCCCTTTCTTGCCTGGGGACTGGACTGCCTTTGTAGGACTAACAAATTAGCCACAAGATTAAAAATTATGGTTTAGGAGTCATGCAGCTGGAGGCTACAAGATTCTGACCCTCCCTAAACTGCTCCTAAGATCAGTGCTTGAGATATTTTACAGACCCAGGATGTGATGGATCAGCTGGCGCCACCCACATTCATAAACTGGCTCATCTGATCTTGTGGTCCCCACCCAGGAACTGACTCAGTGCAACAACTGTCTCTGATCTGACCAATCAGCACCCCAGTGCTGGCTCACTGGCTCCTCCCCACCCACCAAATTGTCCTTAAAAACTCTGATCCTGGAATGCTCAGGGAGACTGATTTGAGTAATAATAATAAAACCCCAATCTCCCACACAGCTCGCTCTGTGTGAATTACTCTTTCTCTATTGCAATTCCCCTGTTTTGACAAATCAACTCTGTCTACGCAGTGGGCAAGGTGAACCCATTGAGTGATTGCAATGAGAATATTAACACCTTTGTCATGAAAGCCCCAGAACCTCAGCTCAGTATGCTGAGTATGTGGGAGTATGCTCAGACCGCTCAGGCAGCTGCCACCTTGGGGTCAACACCTACCCCTTTCATGCCCTTGTCAGCAGGAAGAATTCAGAGCGATCGATGGCCTTTTCCCATCTTCATAGCCCACACCTTAAGAATAAGATACTATGAAACCAAAAGAGGGGGGATTGAAACTGCCTTTGCAAAAATGATAACTGAGGAAATTATGACAGCGAAAGAGATCAGACCTAATCGACTCTATCTTGCTTCTAACCTTTAAGCTGTCCTGGTTCATTCCTGAGTATAGGCTGAACAAACTTTGGGAAGGAATTCAGTTCATGGCTTGACTCTGAAAATTGATAACAGCCCTTTCCTGAAAAGACCCCCTTCTTGCCTGGGGACCAGTCTGCCTTTGCAGGACTAACAAATTAGCTACAAGATTAGAAATTATGGTTTAAATCCAGGTGCGGTGGCTCACCTCTGTAATCCCAGCACTTTGGGAGGCTGAGGCAGGTGGATCCCTTGGGGTCAGGAGTTCAAGACCAGCCTGGCCAACATGGTGAAACCCTATCTCTACTAAAGATACAAAAATCAACCGGGTGTGGTGATATACATCAGTAGTCCCAACTACTCTGGAGGCTGAGGCAGGAGAATCACTTGAACCCAGGGAGTGGAGGTTGAAGTGAGCTGAGATTGTGTCATTCATTGCACTCCAGCCTGGGTGACAGAGGGAGGCTCTGTCTCAAAAAAAAAAAAAAAAAAAAAAAAGATTGTGTTCTTTACTCCCAGCCCCACCCTCTCCCAAAAAAAGGACAGCTGGCAACCTTGCATGATTCCCAAAGCCTGGACTGCATTGGCCACTGGGCAGATATTAAGACCCAGATATGAGGAAAGGAGATTCTTGGAATCTCACAGGGCTGTCGGGTCCTCACACATATCAGGCTGTTTGCTCACCGTGCTTCCCATGGCACGCTTACACTCACACTCACACTCATCCTTCACACTCAGGTCAGGCATCTCCTCCTTCCAGCAGGGCTGGCTGGCTTCATGGGATGAGAGCTGCATGGTCACACAGAGCCCTGTGCTCAGTAGGGCCCTGTACTTGGTTTAACGCTCTGCTACTGACATCTTGAAATCTGAATAAGAAGCCTTGCACTTTCGTTTTGCACTGGGCTGTACAAATAATGTAGCAGGCTTCCATAACATCTTTTTCTTTTTTAAAGAGTTTTATTAACCATACCATTCCTTGCAAAGCAGGGCGAATTCATAGGCAGTGCGCCCAGAGTTGGCCCATAATGTCTTTCTGATGTCACCTCTCAATCTAAGCTGAATCTGGTGCCTCTTCTGGGCTCACACAGCCCCCCTTCTCACTTCCCTCCCTAACAGCCCTGATACCTCTAAACTGTAAGCCTTTACTCACTTATCTGTCTCCCCTCTAGACTCTGAGCTCCTTGAGGGCTGGGGCAGTCTATCTGTACCACACTATACTTAGCACACAGTACTCACTAAATGTGTGCTGAAATGAACAGAAATGGGAAGGCCTGGTCCAGTCCCCTACATGATTCTGGCCAGAGCAGGGTTTAAACCCGTGTCTTACTTTGGGGCAAAGACAACCCTCGCTACCCTCTTTCTTGATCAATGGCCAAAGGCCAAAATCAACCCAGATCAAAGCCAAATATAAATTTGTTTTTCTGACCTAGGACCCAAATTAATGTATCTTGTTTTTCTCAAAGGTACTCTGTTGTTTTCTAGAGCAGTTCAAGCCGAATAATCCAAAAATCTTAACACTCAAGGGGGAGTGGGGGCCCTGCTGGATCACAGGGGGCTCAAACTGGTTCCAGAGGAACTGGTGAGCTGTGGGCAGTCCACATTCTTATGTGTGGGAGGGTGGAGTTTTGGGGGTTCAGTGGGGAATGCTGAGGCTGGATTTTACAGGGGCCAGAAAAGGAAGGGAGGATATGGCTTATACTAGTTCTACCTAATCTACCATGCAACCCCCTTACAGCCATTCATTCATTCATTCATTCATTCATTCATTCACTCATTCATCCATTCAAGCAGGGATGTGATAGTGAGGGAGACTGACAAGGTTCCATTCTTTATGATGCTTTTGTTCCAAACTACTTTGGAATAAAGCAGAGTCCATCAATAACATGAGGGGGGACCTGGTGCAGTGGCTCACACCTGTAATCCCAGCACTTTTGGGAGGCTGAGGCGGGCGGATCACGAGGTCAGGAGTTCCAGACCAGCCTGGCCAACATAATGAAACTCTGTCTCTACTAAAAATACAAAAATTAGCCAGGAGTGGTGGCGGGCACCTGTAATCCCAGCTACTCGGATGGCTGAGGCAGGAGAATCACTTGAACCTGGGAGGCAGAGGTTGCAGTGAGCCAAGATCGTGCTGCTGCACTCCAGCTTGGGCAACAGAGCAAGACTCCGTCTCAAAATAATAATAATAATAATAATAATAATAATAATAGTAATATGAGGGAGGTCCAAGTCAAAAGTGCCTGCCTGGCTCCCTGTGCTGGACAGACATCACATAAGGATCTTTTGGGCTTTTGCTGTGTTTAATGGCAGCCCCTTCCTTGGCTCTGGGACTCAGGCCCAAGTCCAGAACTGGTTCAAGTCCAGTGGTTGATCTGAGAATGCAAGAGGCAATGCTGTGCTGTGATCTGAGCTGCCACCTCCCCAACAGGGCCCAGGGGCTCCTCAATTCTCTCCTTTCTCAGCTGAGTTCTCACCCAGCAGGCTCTAGACCCCATCTAACCAATTGCTAGTTGAGGCCAGACCCACAGCCACCAGGAGGTGTGTGAGGCCCAATGGGCCATCAACCCCAACAAATACTTCCAGGACACCCTCTGAGTGCCCAGCTCTGGGTTAGTTACGGGTGTGCCAAGCACCAGAAAGGAAGGGTACAGGTCTGCTTTCTAGAGCTGAGGTGTCCATGAAAGAGTTGCTGAAGGATGGAATGACCAGGTCTGGGCAAACTCTGACTTCTGGACAATTCCGGAGTGTGGGTACAGATGATCAGTGCTTGGCTGGTCAGAAAACGGAAAGTCAGGAATGTGGGGGAGGTGAAAATAAAATGTTTCTGTTCTCTAAATTCACAAAAGGGCAGGGAAGGGAGTGGCAAGGCTCAGTGGCTCAAGTCTGTAGTCTCAGCTTTTTGGGAGGCCAAAGTGGGAGGATCGCTTGAGGACAGGAGTTCAAGACCAGTCTGGGCAACATAGCAAGACCCTGTCTCTACCAAAAATGCATAAATTAGCAGGGTGTGGTGGCACAGCACTGCAGTCCCAGCTACTATACTCAGGAGGCCGAGGTGGGAGGACTACTTGAGCCCAGGAGTTTGAGGCTGCAGTGAGCCATGATTTTGCCACTGCACTCCAGCCTGGGTGACAGAGCCAGACTCTGTCTTTTAAAAACAAGTAAAATGGCTGGGGGGGTGGGGGTGGGGGACTGTTTTGGGAACTAGTCTGAAGCCAGGAACAAGTCACACAAACTTATTTTCAACCTGGCCCAATCAGTCATTGATCACGTTGTTTCAGTCCCCTGAGAGTAAACCAATCAGCAACAGCTTCATTCCAAGGACCATGCTTCTGAGAGCCAGCCAATCAGCAAGGGTCTTACTACAGCGATTTGCTTCTGAAAGTCAGCCAATCCCTAACTGCCAAGGCTGAAAGTCAGCCAATCTGCACACAGTCCAGCTTTTGAAAATCAGCCAGTTGCTGCATGCCGTGCTTTCCGTACACTATATAATATCAGCTCTAGGGTTGCTCCGGACCTGGGGTTTTTGTGAGTCGAGTTTGCTTTCTTTTTTTTTTTTTTTTTTTGTACTACAAGTACTGAATTCAGCCTCATTGTCTCTGAAATATATCCTGGAGAAGGAGGACTCCAACTCTTACATGTCCCAGTGGCCCATACGGGTGTCTGTGGCACTGCCCCCCTGCCCCACACACTCCCCTCCCCCCACAAGCCCCCCTCCCAAGGCTAAGCATGTCCCTGGGCCCCCTGGCCACAGCCACTTCTCTTAAACCCCGTCCTGTTCTTTCTCCTGTGGTTTCCTGAGAAGTAGGGAGGGAGGCTGTGGCTAAAAAGACTGGGTAGAGGGGGTTTCTCCACAAAGTCTTCCCTGGGCCCCACAGGCAAGGGGGAGGGGGATCAGTGTAAGGGGGGGTACACTGAGAGGAAGACATAGCCTGCTCTCCAAGTGCCAGTCTGAGAGGGACGCTGATGGATGGGGGGCACATTCGAGGGCGTCACGTCTGACTGGGTAATGTAGTCTGATGGGAGAGGCAGGATGCCTAAGTGTGCCCAGAAAAACAACTCTGGCGTTCCGAGGCCGCAGAGGGTCAGGTCTATCTTCTGGGGCATGTACTAAGTACTGAGGTGAGTTGGGGACGAGGATGCAGAGAGTAAGTCAGGGAAGGCTTCCTGGTGGAAGTGAAGCTTAGGGCCAGAGTGCCTCCCCCAGCCATGCTGCTGAGTCAGGGCATGGAAGAGGACAACAGCGCTCACCCCTCTCTCTTCTCCCAATCCCCTCCCGCAATGTCCCACAGGCCAAGCCTCTGATGAGGTGAGCCCAAGGCTGGAGATCCTTTCAGAAGAGAGCTCTCCTGGGCTTCTTGGAAGAGGGGACTCGGGTTGGCCTGGAAGAAGGGTGGGATGGGCCACTTAGAGTGGCTGGAGCAATAAGCAGAATGAGCTTGTTCTGAAGGTTCCTGATCCTTTGCCAGCTCTGCCCTACCCCACCCCTTCCCAAACACCTTCTCCACACCTCCCCTCCCCAGCAGAGCCCAGTCTTCCCTGTGCAGCGGGTGTAGTACTCACCCATGCCCCCTCCCTGCAGTCTGGCTGGGGTGCTCTGTCCTTGGCCTCTCTACCCCCACCGTCACCCCCAAGCAAACCTCAAAGAGGCTGATTTGCATAGCATTTGCCTGCGTTTACCTGTGGCTCTTCTGTTCAGAGCCAGCCAGGAACTCCTGAGTTTGGTTCCAAGGAGCTCTACCCCTCCTGCCTGCAGGAGGACTACGTTCCTCAGTCCTTCTCCTGAGGTCAGGCTGGGACTAGAGTGAGGCAAGCAAGGTGCCTAGGCCAAAAAACTTTAAGGAGGCTCGCCCTCTCAGGTGCACCTGAATGGGCCTGAGGGCCAGTGCCCCCTTAAATTGTGGGCCCTTAGGTGTCTCCTTGCCTTACCCACCATGCCCCCAGCCAGCCCTGACCCTGCTGGGTGTTCTGGCCTTGAGAGTCTGACATCTTACAAAATATGCCTTAAAAGCTGGTAGTCCTGAGTCCTTGGGCTGGCCTGGGCAGCCGGGTGCCTGTCCTCATCTCCTTCCCTGAGCCCTTTTGGGAGAGGAAGCCAGAAGTGCTGAAGCCTGGGGTGGGTGGGACTGTGAGATCGGTATAAGGATGGGGGACCCTCACCCTCAAGGAACTGAAAACCATGTGGAAGGAACAGAATGGTTTGCCTGCAGGGGAAACCAAGCAAACCAGGCCTTTGATTGGGACCAAAGGAAGATGCGAAACCCAGAACTCTGAGCTGACCCTGACTCCACCGAGGCCTGCCCTGGGGATCACTGGGCCCTTCCAAGAGAGATCTGAATGGTTCTGGGAGATGCCAGGTTGAAACCGGGGCCTTGGGTCCCAGGTCTCTGATGGAAATTAGCTGTGGAAGGGGACAGTTGTGAGAACCAGGAGAGATAAGGCAGTAAGGGACCCTGTCTGTGTGTGTCAGGAGCAGGGATCCGAGAGGGGTCTTCCACATCTCCATGCCCAGGCCTCAGTACTTGGGGGGTCCCTGGGGCAACACTTCCCCTATCTCGGCCACTGGGACTGGGGCCTGTGCCCTGGGTCCTCTCTGCAGGTAGCATGGTCATGCCTGAGCCCTTGGGCATCCCTCCTTTCAAAACTTGCCTTGAGCCAGGAGCCCCCGTTGAGATCTTTGTCTTAACTGGGTCTTGGGATCTCCCTTGGAGAGATGCCATAAGCTGAGACAGCCACTCTCTAAGGGGCAGGGGGAGTTAGGGTTGGGCGTGTGTCAAGTGAGACACATGGAATAATAGGAGCCTTTCGTTACTCACAGATCATGAGAGAAGTGAGCGCCCATGAGGGCTGACAGGAATCTCGGAGACAGCAGGGTGTTCAAGTAGCAGGTAGAGAGTGAGAGAGAGAGGGGACCTGTGGGACCAAGGCCTTTATGGGGTCCAGGGCGTCACCCAGGCAGGTTTCCTGAGGGGAGTAATAATTGGTGGATTTAGGCTGCGTGCCGGTGGCTCATGCCTGTACTTTGGGAGGCCCAGGCGGGCGGATCATGAGGTCAAGAGAGAAGAGACCATCCTGGAAAATATTGTGAAACCCCGTCTCTACTAAAAATACAAAAATTAGCTGGGCGTGGTGGTGCACGCCTGTAGTCCCAGCTACTTGGGAGGCTGAGGCAGGAGAATGGCGTGAACCTGGGAGGCGGAGCTTGCAGTGAGCCAAGATCACGCCACTGCACTCCAGCCTGGGCAACAGAGTGAGACACCATCTCAAAAAAATAAATAAATAAATAAAATAAAAAAAAAATAATAATTGGTGGGTTTAGAGCAAGCAGGGTCACGCTGTGGCTGAGAGAGGGTCACTGGCCTGTCTGCACAGTCCATGCGGGCTGTGGGGTCAGCAGGACCAGTCAAATGGGCTGTGTGTAGCTGTCCCACAGGGAGGCAGTCACCAGGAGATGACTGTCTATGGTAGATTATCTGGATTGAGCACATAGAGGAACTGGGAGGGGGCAGGGAGCTGGAAACGGTGTCAAGGTTGACTGAGCCCTGCTTCTGGTGTAAGAAAGCCCCGATTATGTTCAAAACGGATGCCAGGGCAACATCAAAGCATAGGAATTCACTACACTCCCTCTGTGCCTGGGTCACTATTTGTGGTCCTCAGGAGGGGGGCCCTGCTCAATGGTCTCTTCTGGTACCCAGGTGGGGTTGGGGTGGTCTGTAGCCCCGTGAGGGCAGGATAGGGGCAAACCAAGTGTAGGGTGAGCATCCCCCTATGTCTGAGGAGGTGCGGAGCTAGAGCTACAACATGTGGATGGGGGGTGCTCCCCAGTTACTCCAGGCTGTGCCTTCTGCATTCCATTCTCTGCATGTCTAGAAGGCCTGAGCTCATGGGACAGACCCCACCCTGGCAACTGGTGGGCGGGGCATTGCTTTCAGGAGGTGTTTCCTCACCTTTGTTTGGGAAAGGAAAACACAAAGATGACATAGCTGGCTGGCGATTCTGAGTCTCACCTCCCAGGGTGTGGAGTGAACCCAAACTCCTTGCCCCCCTCATCTCCCCTGCCACTTCTCCCAGGGCTGGGGAACCCCCAGGAAGATCGAGACTCAGCTTCCGCTCAACCCCTAGAAGACCTCTAATGGTCAGGCCTCCAGCCTTGGCTTGCATCTCTCCAGTGATGGGTAGCTCACTGTCCCCCAGAAAGTATTCGGTGATTAAACAAAAACAAAAACAGATTTTGGAGGTGGAGCTGAGAGGCAGTGGCCTGGGGAAGCTGGAGAGACTTGATCATGAGCCAGAACTGGTAGGGCAGATACCACACCACTGACCCCACACCTGGAACAGTGTCTGGGGCTATGTCAGCCAATGGGGTTCCAGGGAGGGAGATTCCAGTTTAAAAAGAAGGGCCAGGCTGGGCATGGTGGCTCACGCCTATAATCCCAGCACTTTGGGAGGCCGAGGCGGGCGGATCATGAAGTCAGAAAAACAAGACCATCCTGGCTAACATGGTGAAACCCTGTCTCTACCAAACAAAAAACAAAAAACAAAAAAATTAGCCGGACATGGTGGCGGGCGCCTGTAGTCCCAGCTACTCAGGAGGCTGAGGCAGGAGAATGGCAGCCAGATGCGGTGGCTCATGCCTTTAATCCCAGCACTTTGGGAGGCCGAGATGGGAGGATCACGAGGTCAGGAGATCGAGACCATCCAGGCTAACACAGTGAAACCCCATCTCTACTAAAAATACAAAAAAATATTAGCCGGGATTGGTGGCAGGCACCTGTAGTCCCAGATACTTGGGGAGCTGGGGCAGGAGAATGGTGTGAACCCGGGAGGCGGAGCTTGCAGTGAGCCGAGATTGCACCACTGCACTCCAGCCTGGGCGACAGAGCTAGACTCCATCTCAAAAAAGAAATAAAAATAAAAAATGAAAAGAAGAAGGACTAAAGACTTTCTCTTAGCAGAGCCAGGGACCAGTGATAAGGCATTTGGGGGATGCTAATAAGTTCTCTGTCACTGGAGGAGTGCAAGTAGAAAGTAGCCCATCATCAGGACTGCCAGGGCTTCTGGAAGGTCCCCAGCTAAAGGGATAGGACCCTACCTACTCTGGAAGGATGACTGGGAAATGTGTCCTGTCCCTAAATCCCAGCTGGCCTGTCTGAGAGGGCTGGGGGATGTGGGATGGAGAAGTGGAGCCTGGGGGTAACCTGCATGTCTCACTCTCAGGAATACCGGCCTCTGGGCATCAGTACCTTGCCCTTAGCTTCTTCCTTCAGCCACATTTCTGCCTCGGCTGGTCCCCTGATTCATTCAACCCCTTCTAACAGCCAGGTGAAGGCAGGACTGGGGTCAGATGCCAACTGTGCCTAGCATTGGATTAGGACACCCCCGTCTCCCTCAGACTCTTCAGGGCTGGACCTTGCCTCACTCTAGTGCCGTTTGGACCCAGGTGGGTGAGGCGGCCCTTCTCAGGGCCCTGGCTTGCTGCTGGGGTAAAGTGGCTGATGTCTGGCAATAGATCTTCCCCTCTTGCCTGACCCTCCCGAGGAGTGTGGCTTCACAGCGAGGCTCGGGCAGGGCCAGGCTGCTTCACAGGCAGTGGGGGTGTGCTCACAGGGAAATGGGGTTTGGCAACACTGCACAGGGGAGGTGTTTGGGGCCAGAAGTGGATCTCTGAGCCCTAGGACCCTACAGGTCTGCCCACTCTGGGTGTGAGGCAGCGAGATGAAAGTCACCCCTGCAGTGCCCTAGCCAGCCCCGGGCCTCCCTTCTCCCTCTTCCTCCTGCCTGATGGCCCAGGGAAGCCAGGTCTGGACAGTCCCCGAGGAGACACCTGCCTTCAGCTCACCCCCAGGAGATGTGCCTTCGTTCTCTCAGCCTCAGTTTCCCCACTTGAACCATCTTTATGAGCCTGTCTCATGTGAACTGAGGTCTGGGAGGTTATCCTGCCAGGCCTGGGAGTAGGGTTGGAGGTGGGGAGGTCTTGGAGGCCACAGAAAGAAGGAGGCCGTCTCAGCCCTGAGACCTGACATCACCCATGTGGCTGTCAGCCACTGGCCCAAGGGTGACAGATTCTATCCTAATAGAATAGAATAAAGTCCATCTATCTGCCTTTTATTCTCACCATGTGCTGATAATTCTGAACAATGTCAGTGACACAATACTTCTTTCTGAAAAAGTATTTTATCGGTCAAAGTTCTAAATGATTGCTTGATTATTGTTGAATTTTAATAATTTATAAAATAAGCTTCAAAGTAACACCTTTATTCTTTATTAGCAGCTTATTTTTAAATAAACATTGTATGCTATGTGAAAGTCAAATCAGAGAGTGAATTCGCTGTTATAGATTGCAGACTTAGCTGCAGTCATGTATTTCATTTGTAATTCCTAACCAGTTCCTCCTTCCTCCCTTCTTTGCTGTAGTTGCTATTCTCCAAGCCCTGTGGTATATGTCCCCATGTTTAATCAGTTGATTATAAATAAACAATGGTAGCACACTGATTGTAAAGACAAAGATGCAGAACATGACTTCCTTCAATTCTGCCACTCTATATGACAGCTTGGAGGTTTTATCTGTGTTTGGAATTGAAAACAAATAGTGGAAACCAGGAGATGTCATGTTTTTGCTTTTGTTTTTGAGACAGAATCTCGCTCTGTTGCCCAGGCTGGAGTGCAGTGGTTGATCTTGGCTCACTGCAACCTCCACCTCCTGGGTTCAGGTGATTCTCCTGCCTCAGCCACCCGAGTAGCTGGGATTACAGGCGTGCGCCACCACACCTAGCTAATTTTTGTGTTTTTAGTAGAGACGGTGTTTCACCATGTTGGCCAGGCTGGTCTCAAACTCCTGACCTCTAGTGATCCACTCACCTCAGCCTCCCAAATTACAAGTGTGAGCCACCACGCCTGGCCATGTTTTTGTTTAATAAATGCAAATTTTAGTTCATTATTTTCTTAGTCTGTTCCTGCTGCTATAAGAAAATTACCTGGCTGGGTGTGGTACCTCATGCCTGTAATCTCAGTACTTTGGGAGGCCAAGGTGTAGAATCCCTTGAACCCAGGAAGTTGAGGCTGCAGTGAGCCATGATCACACCACTGCACCCCAGCCTGGGCAACAGAGGGAGATCCTGTCTAAAAAGAGGGGAAAAAATTACCTTAGGGTAGATTATTTATTTATTTATTTTTGGGACAGAGTTTTGCTCTTGTTGCCCAGGCTGGAGTGCAATGGCGTAATCTTAGCTCACTACAACCTCCGCCTCCTGGGTTCAAATGATTCTCCTGCCTCAGTCTCCTGAATAGTTTGGATTACAGGCACCCTTCACCACGCCTTGCTAATTTTTTGTATTTTTAGTAGAGAAGGGTTTCACCATGTTGGCCAGGCTGGTCTCGAACTCCTGACCTCAGGTGACCTGCCTCAGCCTCCCAAAGTGCTGGGATTATAGGCATGAGCCACTGCTCCCAGCCTAGAGTAGATAATTTATAAACCACAAAAATGTACTGCTCACAGCTCTGAAGGCCAAGATCAAGGCATCAGAAGATTCAGTGTCTGGTGAAGCCTGCTCTCTGCTTCCAAAATGGTGCCTTCTCATTGCATCCTCACCCAGCAGAAGACACAAATGCTGTGTCCTCTCATGGTGGAAAGCCAAAAGGGACAAACAGGCTCCCTCAAGCCCTTTTGTAAGGGTACTAATCCCATTCATGAGGGCAGACCCTCACAGTCTCATCACTTCCCAAAGTCCCCACCTCCTAACACCATTACCTTGGGGGGTTAGGCTTCAACATTTGAATTTTGGGAGGACACCAACATTCAGATCATAGCAATTATGAAACATATTTGTTTCATTTCATGATATTTACTGTATAATCATGTGGAGGGAAGGGTTAAAGAATGTTCCACTGTGAGAGTCAAATGTGCTATGTGTATGCTGCTGGCTTGTACAGCTCTGCAAAAGGGGACCCAGCCAGTTCCATGCCTGGGGAGACCTTGACTCCATGAGGAGGGCTGAGGAAGTGGTCAGCCTCTCTGGTCAGAGGAATGGCCTGGGCTGGACCTCCAATTCTGGGCTTCCCAGCCCAACTATAGCACCTCTCCATCTCAGCTCAATTCATCTATGAATGAGGTTCTCCAGGGATAGCCTACAGCCACCTCATTGCACTGGGTGGAGGAGCAGAGGGACATAATAACTTTAGGTTAGCCCTGAGCAAACACTGATAAGGAGCAGAAGTCCCAAGGGCGCCAACTTCAGCCAGGCAGGGCAGACTGGAAAGTGGCTAGAAAACTGGCAGGTGCCCTCCAGCCTGACCCTGCCATCCTCTATCCTACCCTGCCCTCTCCCCTGTCATGACAGAAGAGATACAAAATATACCTCTGTGGCATAGGATTATTTTGAGTGGGTGACATTTGAGAATCAACAGATGCAGGAAGAAACTTTTTTTTCCTTTTCCTTAACTCCTTTTATCTGCCTAAAAGCTGAGCCTCCCAAAATAATTCAAATGTCATAAATCCCCTCCCCAGAGTTTGGGAGTTTACTAGTTAGGGAAGATGGGCTCCTTTTGTGAGACTAGAAGAGAAATCAGACCAAGATAAGAAATCAACTAAACCAACATTGTCACAAAACTATCATATCTCCCATCTTTTCTCCTAAGGGTCCATTTACCTTTCCTAAAAGGCGCTTGTTTTCCCAAAAGTGTCTTTTCTCTTTTTTCCTTCCCCTGTTAAGATGTTACATCAGCCTCAAATTCTAAATCACTTTTTGAGTCACATTTTCAGTGAGTTCCACCCTTTCTATGTGAATACATTTTGTCTTTCAGATTAGAAATTATTAGAATAAAAAATTAGAATAAAAATTATTCTAACAATTATTCTAATTTGTATTCTAATAATTTTGTCTTTCTGCCTATTACTAGTTTATCAGTTTAATTTTCTGGCTCTGAAGCACTGAACCTATGTGGGTAGAGGAAAAGTTTTTCCTCCAAACATGACCATTTATTTACTCATCTATTTTTTTTTTTGGAGACAGAGTCTCACTCTGTCACCCAGGCTGGAGTGCAGTGGCGCAGTCTCAGGCTCACTGCAACCTGCCTCTTGAGTTCAAGCAATTCTCCTGCCTCAGCCTCCTGAGTAGCTGGGATTACAGGCGCCTGCCACTATGCCCAGCTAATTTTTGTATATTTATTATAGACAGGGTTTCACCATATTGGCCAGGCTGGTCTCAAACTTCTGACTTCAGGTGATCCACCCACCTCAGCCTTTCAAAGTGCTGGGATTACAGGTGCCAGCCACCGTGCCCAGCCTCCCAACATGATTAGAATGAAAATAATCCTGGCTGGGCACGGTGGCTCATGCCTGTAATCCCAGCACACTGGGAGGCTGAGGCGGGCGGATCACGAGGTCAGGAGATTGAGACCATCCTGACCCTGACTAACAGAGTGAAACCCCGTCTCTACTAAAAAATACAAAAAAAAAAAAAAAATTAGCCAGGCGAGGTGGCAGGCGCCTGTAGTCCCAGCTACTCCGGAGGCTGAGGCAGGAGAATGGAGTAAACCTGGGAGGCGGAGCTTGCAGTGAGCTGAGATCCGGCCACTGCACTCCAACCTGGGCGACAGAGTGAGACTCCGTCTCAAAAAAAAAAAAAAAAAATACAAAAAATTAGCCAGATGTGGTGGCAGGCACCTGTAGTCCCAGCTACTCAGAAAGCTGAGGCGGGAGAATAGCGTGAACCCGGGAGGCGGAGCTTGCAGTGAGCCAAGATCGTGTCACTGCACTCCAGCCTGGGCGACAGAGTGAGACTCTGTCTCAACAACCACAACAAAAAAATCCTAGGTAACCTTCGTTGCACATGTGCTATATGCCAGGCCCTGCTCTAAACCTTTATATATGGTATCTAATGTATTCTTCCCAACAACCCTTTGAGGTGAGTGCTAATATTACATCCACTTTATAAATGCAAAATTGAGGTGCAAAGAGGTTAAGTCACTGGACTAAGGCACAGAGAATAGGTGAAGGAACTGGAATTTGAACCTAGTGATTTTCAGTGCTTATGCTCTAAATTTGGGCGAAGCTACTGGTGCTGTGAGTCCTGCTTCTGGCTCTGCTATCACTGGCTAGGTAAACTTGGGCCTCAGTTTCCCTGTCTTCAAAGTGAGGTGGTAAGGACCCTCTTGGTTCTGACAGTTGTCAATGACAAGACACTGGGGCTGGCAAGAAGGACACTAACTTGAGTGTCATCTGTCTACATGGTCAGCAGAGGGAATGTCATGCTACCAGAAGCCGCTGGCTGCAGACTGGGGGCTTGGGACTGAAGGCCTGAGGCTCGAGCATTCTACGCAGCTCTGCCACTGCCTTGCTTTGGGCCTTTAGGCCAATTGCTTGCCCCTCCCTGAGTCTCAGTGCCTTTGTCGCTTATCTGCTTGGTCCTCAGTCTATGGGAGCGGAGGAGAGGTATAAACGAGTGAACTCACAGCACAGAGTCTATTACTGCATGATAGTCTGTTACTGCATGAACTGTGACTCTCAAGTTCCAGTGCTGCAGTGACCACTGCATCTTGTCAGTTTCAATAGATGAGGGTTGCTTAATTTGTGTATTTATTTATGTATTTGAGATGGAGTCTCCCTGTCTCCCAGGCTGGAGTGCAGTGGCATGATCTCGGCTCACTGCAACCTCCACCTCTAGGGTTCAAGCAATTCTCATGCCTCAGCCTCCCAAGTAGCTGGGATTACAGACATGCACCACTATGCCCAGCTAATTTTTGTATTAGTAGAGATGGGGTTTCACCATGTTGGCCGGGCTGATCTCAAACTCCTGGTCTCAAGTGATCCACCTGCCTCGGCCTCCCAAAGTGCTGGGATTACAAGTATGAGCCACTGCCCCCAGCCAACAAACCTGTCTCTGTTAGCAGAATACATAATTGTCTATGCAGAAAATCACAAAGAATCCACAAAAAAGCAACTGTAACTAATAAGTGAATTTAGCAAGGTTACAGGATACAAGATTAACAGAGAAAAATCATTATGTTTCTATATATTAGGAATGATCGATTAAAATGGGAATTTAAAAAACAGTGCCATTTTAAGTATCATAAAAAACATGGAATACTTGGCATAAATCTGACAAAACAAATCTAACAAGAATCTAACAAGGTGCCAAGTCAATTCAATGAAGAAATAATAGTCTTTTCAAAAATTGTGCTGGAAGAATTAAACATTCAATTTTTAATTTTAATTGATTTTTATTATATTTTGAGATGGGGGTCTTACTATGTTGCCAAGGCTGGTCTTGAACTCCTGGGCTCAAGTGATCCACCTACCTCAGCCTCCCAAAGTGCTGGGATTACAGGCTTGCACCACCACACCCAGCTAATTTTTGTATTTTTAGTAGAGATGGGGTTTCCCCATGTTGGCCAGGCTGATCTTGAACTCCTGGCCTCAAGTGATCTGCCTACCTCGGCCTCCCAAAGTGCTGGGATTATAGGTGAGCCACTGTGCCTGGCCTAAGTTGCACATTTATCAGAACTACAGCCAGATTTGAGAGATTTGTGGAGCCGTATGCATTAATCCTATCAAGATCAA
Organism: Piliocolobus tephrosceles; assembly: GCF_002776525.5. Lineage (NCBI taxonomy): Eukaryota > Metazoa > Chordata > Mammalia > Primates > Cercopithecidae > Piliocolobus > Piliocolobus tephrosceles. Next base: position 84,742,734 of record NC_045439.1, on the reverse strand, counting down.
CACCAGAAGTTTAGCTAATTTGTGTATAGCCAATCAATGTGAAGAAATGAATGGCAACAGCCCTAGGGAACCTGTGGCATAATCTGAGATACTATATGGATATAATATTTCTTTTTTTGAATATAATATTTCTGTATAGTATTTTATATTTCACATATAATATGTAACATATTATGTGTATATATGTATGTCTTTGTCTCAGGCTCCTGGCACGGAGCTCCTGAAACCCATGGCATTTTCTCAGTAATAGAAGTGTGTTTTGTTATTCATAACAAGCCCCTTTGTTATACCTGAATTTATGCTAATGAGGTGACTTAGGGTGGGACTCCTAGATAGCTCCAGGGTGCTGCTCACTAGAAAGAGGAAACATGTGATTAGAGGGTGGAAACATGGAGGGGACCTGAAGATTGGGTTATATAAACAATAAGGTTTGGAAGTTTCCAGGTCAGTGAAAGCTTCTAAGTGCTGCAGGTCGGGGAGTGGGTGTCCTCGATGGACTTGCCACAACTCACACCCTACATACCTTGACCTAGGTATCTCTCCCATTTGGCTGTTCCTTCATATGATTTTTAATAAACCTGTAAATGTAAGTAGTGTTTTCCTGAGTTCCGTGAGTCATTCTAGCAAGTTAGAGAACTGAGAGGGTGGTCATGGGAACCCCCAATTTTTAGCCAGCGTAGTGAAAGTGTGGGTAGCCTGGGCAGCCCACTCAGGCTGGCCTCTGAAGTAGGGGGCACTGTTGTGGGACTGAGCCCCTTAACTTGTAGGATCTTGTGCTAACTACAGATGGACAGTGTCCAAATTTAACTGTTGGACACCTAGCTGGTGTCGGAGAATTTATCCTTAATGTAGGAAAAACTCATAGGAAGCAATTACAAAAAGAGAGGTCTTGTTTAATTCGTTAGGGCTACTATTAGGTTGGTGCAAAAGTAATTGTGATTTTGAACCATTAATTTTAAATTATTATTATTATTATTTTGAGACAGAGTCTCGCTCTGTCGCCCAGGCTGAAGTGCAGTGGTACAATCTCCCCTCACTGCAAGCTCTGCCTCCCAGGTTCACGCCATTCTCCCGCCTCAGCCTCCCAAGTAGCTGGGACTACAGGCACCTGCCACCACGCCTGGCTAATTTTTTGTATTTTTAGTAGAGGTGGGGTTTTGCCCATGTTAGCCAGGATGGTCTCGATCTTCTGACCTCGTGATCCACCTGCCTCTGCCTCCCAAAGTGCTGGGATTGCAGGTGTGAGCCACCGGGCCTGGCCAATTTTAAATTATTATAACCAGGCTCAAACACATCTTTATTAATCAAAATAGGAACCATTACAATGAATACATTTTTGTGCTTTGGGATTTGACGAACTCTTGGAAAGGATTTTCTACATCCTACTGGCTGTGGAAGTATTTTTCATGCAAAAAGTTGTCAAAATGCTTGAAGAAGTAGCAGTCAGTTGGCGAGAGGTCAGGTGAATATGGCAGATGAGGCAAACCTTCATACGTAGCTGAATTCATTCAACTTTTGAAGCGTTGGTTGTGTGACATGTGGTTGGCATTGTTGTGGAGAATTGGGTCCTTTCTGTTGACCAATGCTGGCTGCAGGCATTGCAGTTTTTGGTGCATCTCATGGATTTGCTGAGCATACTTCTCAGATGTAATGGTTTTGCCAATCCAGAAAGCTATAGTGGATCAGACTGGCAGCAGACCACCAAACAGTGACCATTGTAAGAGTTAAAGAAAGAGGAAAGAAACAAGAAACAGCTGGCAGTTAAAGACAGGTTTTCTTTAGATAAAACCTGAGAGGTGCTCCTGGCCAATTTTGGTCAAGAGCACTTTCTCTTACAGACTAAGAGGATATATTGGTTTTAGGGTGAGGGGGATTATCAGAAGCTTGGAATGTTTATGTGTAGGGAGAAGCTTATGTCAGGGTTAGAATCTCTCTGGGAGGAGGGGAGGTTACTTTGGGGCAGACATCGTTCCAGCTCGGAGTGGGGTTATCTTGGGGCTAGCATGTCCCTGGTCAGGGAGGAGTTTGGAATGTTTCTGCCTGGAGGTGTTATTTGTGGTTTATGGTCATGCTGACCTTAGCCATTAGGCTGATGCCCTTTGGATTTGGGCGGTTTTTTTTTAAATTAAGGTGAACTTTAGAATGAGGGGCTTATCCAAGATGGTGATGCTTCTGCTCTGTCAAACATGACCTGTTTTTGGTGCAAGTTTGGCTTTGGGAAGTGCTTTGGAGCTTCTTCTTGGTCCAATCACTGAGTTTGTCATTGCCGGTTGTATAAAATACACTTTTGTTACATGTTACAATCAGATTGAGAAATGGTTCATTGTTGTGTAAAATAAGAGATGACACTTCAAAACCACGATTTTTAAAGTTTTCATCAGCTCATGAGCCACCCACTTATCGAGCTTTTTCACCTTTCCAATTTGCTGCAAATGTGAATGACCATAGAACGGCTGATGTTGAGTCCTTCAGCAGCTTTTCATGTAGTTGTAAGAGGATCAGCTTCAAAGATTGTTCTCAGTTGGTAATTGTCAACTTCTGATGGCCAGCCACTATGTTCCTCATCTTGAAAGCTCTCATCTCCTTTGCAAAACCTCTTGAACCACCACTGCATTGTACGTTCATCAGCAGCTCCTGGGCCAAATGCGTTGATGTGAGTTGTATCTGCTACTTTATGATCCATTTTGAACTCCTGTAAGAAAACTGCTAGAATTTGCTTTTTGTCTAATATCATTTCCATAGTCTAAAATAAACAGCAAGTAATCAGTCATAAGCAAAAAAAAAAAAAAATAAAGTGAGAAATGCTCATTAAAATGATGTATAACGTAACCACATTTATTTAAGAATGTATTCTAATATCAAACAGCAAATTCTAAAAATGCAAAAACCATAATTACTTTTGCACTCACCTAATATAATACAATATCTGGGTAATTTATGAACAACAGAAACGTATTTCTCAAAGTTCTGGAGGCTGAGAAGTCCAGTATCAAGATGCTAGCATATTCAGTGACTGGAGAGGGTCTGTTCCTCATAGATAGTGACTTCTGTGTCCTTGTAACCACCCAACAGGTTCACCTTGCCTGCTGCCTAGACAGCTGATTTATCAAGACAGGGGAATTGCAACAGAGAAAAAGTAATTCATGCAGAGTCAGCTGTGTGGGAGAATGGAATTTTATTATTACTCAAATCAGTCTCCTCAAGCATTCAGGGATCAGAGTTTTAAAGATAAGTTGGTGGATAGGGGCCAGTGAGTCGCGAGTGCTGATTGGTTGGGTCAGAGATGATATCATAGGGAGTTGAAGCTGTTCTCTTGCACTGAGTCAGTTCCTGGGTGGAGCCACAAGATCAGATGAGCCAGTTTATCAATCTGGGTGGTGCCAGCTGATCCATTAAGTGTCTGCAAAATATCTTTTTTGTTGTTGTTGTTGAGACGGAGTCTCACTCTGTCACCCAGGCTGGAGTGCAGTGGCTGGATCTCAGCTCACTACAAGCTCCGCCTCCCGGGTTCACGCCATTCTCCTGCCTCAGCCTCCCGAGTAGCTGGGACTACAGGCGCCTGCCACCTCGCCCGGCTAGTTTTTTGTATTTTTTAGTAGAGACGGGGTTTCACCGTGTTAGCCAGGATGGTCTTGATCACCTGACCTCGTGATCCACCCGTCTCGGCCTCCCAAAGTGCTGGGATTACAGGCTTGAGCCACCGCACCCGGCCCCCAAAGTATCTTAAGCACTGATCTTAAGTTTTACAATAGTGACGTTATCCCCAGGAGTGATTTGGGGAGGATCAGAATCTTGTAGACTCTGGCTACATGCTAAACCAGAATTTCTGATCTTTTGGCTAACTTGTTAGTCTTGCAAAGGCAGTCTAGTCCCCAGACAAGAAGGGGATTTGTTTTGGGAAAGGGTTGTTAACTCTTTGTTTCAAACTATAAACTAAGTTAGTTCAGCCTACGCCCAGGAATGAACAAGGACAGCTTGAAGGTTAGAAGCAAGATGGAGTTGGTTAGTTCACTGCCTCAGTTACAATTTTGCAATGGCAGTTCATCCTCACCTAGCAGAAGGGGCAAAGAAGCTTCCTTGGGCATCTTTTCTAAAGACACCAGTCCCATTCAAGAGGGCTTTACCCTCATAATTTAATCATCTCCTAATTATAATTTTTGGGACACATTCGCACCATAATAGGTCCCTTCAGAAGACTGTAATAACTCCGAACTTTCTTACTGAAACCACTTTTCCAAAATTATGATTAAGACAGTAAAAGAGATCTAACTTAACTGACTCCATCTTGCTTCTAACCTCCAAGCTGTTGTTTATCATTCCTGCGTGTAGGCTAAGCTAACTTTGGGAGAAACTTAGTTTATAGTTTATGGTTTAAAACAGATGGTAACAGCCTTTTCCCAGAACAGACAACCTTCTTGCCAGGGGACTAGACTGCCTTTATAGGACTAACATTAGCCACAAGATCAGAAATTATCATTTTGGAGTCATGCAGCTGGAGGCAACAAGATTCTGACCCTCCCTAAACTGTTTTTAAGATCAGTGTCCAAGATATTTTGCAGACCCTGTACTTGATGGATCAGCTGATACCATCCAGATTGATGAACTGGCTCATCTGACCTTGTGGCCCCCACCTAGGAACTGACTCAGTGCAAGAAGAGAGCTTCGACTCCCTGTGATTTCATTTCTGACCAATCAGCACTCCTGGCTCACTGGCTTCCCCCAACCCACTAAGTTGTCTTTAAAAACTCTGCTCCCTTAAGGCCGGAAGAGACTGATTTGAGTAATAATAAAATTCCGGTCTCCTGCACAGCTGGCTCTGCGTGAATTACACGTTCTCGATTGCAATTCCCTTGTCTTGATAAATTGGCTCTGTCTAGGCAGCAGTTAAGGTGAACTCCTGGGGTAGTTACAAAATTGGGGGCTCGTCTGGGATTGCCCTTGTGGCTACCTGCCTGGTTTTGGTGGCCCCCCTCTAGCAATGGACCCAGAGGCCAGCTCAAGTGGCTGCCTAGTTCTTTTGGACTGTGGGCCAACTCTGGTACTCTACTGGCAGGGTGCTGCCGACCCAATGTGCATGGATTTAATTGCAGTAGAGAAACAGTCCTGGGGAGATGTCCCTCAACTGTAGCCCTATCACAGGGTGTCTGCCTGTAGTCCCATTCTGGGGTGTCTGGGTTGGTGAGTATCCTAGGCTCTGCCAATGCCTCCTTCCTTCTCTTGACTGGTTCTGTAGTCCTCTGGTGGGGTGTCTGTAGCCCCATTGCGGGATGGGGTGTCTGTCTCGGTTTGGCTCCTGGTGGGGGGTGATTGGCTCTCCCTAACTAGTAGGAGGAGTCTTGGTTCAGGAGACCTCATCTATCAGGAAGATTTCGAGGCGATTTCTCAGACAAAGAATAGGAGGATAGTTTGGAAGGGATACTCTTAAGAGTTCTTGGTAGGGATCTGATTCGGAAGGCCTTCTGTCCTTGTCTTTGCGTGTGTTTGTATATGTGGAGGGGATCTCAGAAGAAATTGCTTATGGAAGTCCAGCAGGCCTAACTCAAAGGATCCTCCTTATTTGTCTGGTTACATTCAGTGAACCTTGAAGAAAGCTCAACAGGCCTGTCTTGGGTGACTATCTGCTCTTTGCCTTGCCCAGAGACCCCATTGTGAATCATTTGGAGGTCATCCTTCTCCACCTGGAGTAGATCAAACATGACAGGGACCAACAGGAAGAACTTTAAGCGTTGTCAAGATGATATTGGGTGCTGAAAAAGGTGACTAATGTCTGTTTTGTTATGTGTATTTTCCTGGGATGGAAAATGTTAATTCAGTTTGCTCCTCAGGCAGTGCCTCCCATGTCTCTTCTGCAGGACAGAAACTGTTATCTAAATAGATGGAATAATTCTATTATATATTGAGTACCTTTATGTTGAATAATCCTATAATATGAATGATTTTGGAATGCCACCCATCTTAGCCTGGGTCCTCTGAAAAACAGAGCTTGGGTCAAGGATTAAGGTTGCTGTGGAGGCTAAAGCAACTCCATCTTGGATGCCAGCCTGCCATGTTGACTGCTGATTAACCCCTGTTCAAAGAATGCCTCTAAGACTTCTACTTTATCTACTGTTACCATAAACCCTGCTTCTAGGTCAAAACAATCTTGCTTTGTTTTGGGGAGCATAAATCCTCCCCTTAGGCAGATTCACATAGCACTTTTGCCTTTCCCTGCAGGGCCAACTTCAGGTGTCCTACACATTCCTTCCCTGTGGTATATAAGCCCTTGGTCTGGGGGATAATGGCAGGGATCCACTATCTCCTCTTGCAGCTACTGAGAATGGCTTCTGTACCTAAGTTCTTATTAAATGTTTCTTTCAGAGAAACTGCATTTGTCAGCCTCTGTCTTCGGCCTCTCAGATTCCCAAGCCTTTAGGGATAGGTTTGCATAGGCCTGCTCCCCAGGAACAGTGTCAATACTTTATCTGGGAGATGCCAGCCCAGGATGGTAAGAGTGAAGAATGAGGGAAGTAAGGCCAGGGCAGATGGAATGCAACGTGGCTGATGTGCTACTGTGCTGGTCACAGCTTCACGGCAAGCCTGGGTGAGACACAGCAGGTTGCTCAGCAGGCATGTCGCTCTGCATGGGGACTTGTCCAGAGGGATGCAGGGAACTGCACCTTGGAGCAGTCCAAGGAAAGAAAAAGGTGGGAGAACTTACCTTCCCAGCTCCTTCCCATCTCCTATTTCTCATCGGTCAGCTTTAACCTGGCAGGTAGGGGGAGCTAACTCATCCATACTTCTGTGTTTCATCACTGAACTCCTTAGTAGCCAGTTTCATACCTTTTGATGTGGAATGTTATCCAGTTCTAAAAATGGAGGAGTGACCTGGCACTGGTCTTATGCCAATCAAGAGAAATGATGCAGATTGCTGGGGGAATCTGAACAGGCATCCAGGGTTTGCATCTCTAGTTTTTGGGACTCCAAAATTTTGGGGTTCCAAAAATTACTCTGAGGCCAGTAGAGGTTGGTGTAATGAGTTCACCATGGGTTGACACACAGTTTCTCCATCTGTGAAATGAGGGGGCTGGCTAAGCATGAGCTTCCCCCACATCGCCACCCACCTCTGCCCCCCACAGTTCTGTTTCCTGGGGAAGAAGGGCAGCATAGGCCCAGCAGTCACCTACTTTCCCCTACCACATTGCCACAAGCCACTCTCTCAACACAGCCCGGCCAAGGCCCAAGAGTTCCATCCACATTTCCCAGTACCACATCCTGTGTACCAGAAAAAGCACACAGAAGTGAGTCAGACCTTCTCTCTACTATTTGATTGCTAATGATAATAATAATAGCCACCCTGTCACCATCCTGTGGTATTGAGCGCCAGCTCTGTGTCCAACATCTACACATGAACATAAACACAGGCATCTTGTTTAATACTCATCTCAATCCTGAAGATATGCTTCATGTTCCCATTACACATGGAGAAAGTGAGGCTCAGATACGCCCTGGGATTTGCCCAAGATCACTAAGGAGTACACAGGGCCTGGTTTAGACTCAGCCTATGGTTTGAGTTTCTCTCTTATTTCTTTCTTTCTTTCTTTTTTTTTTTTTTGAGACAGGATCTTGTTCTGTCGCCCAGGCTGGAGTACAGTGGCATGACCATAGCTCACTGCAACTTTGACCTCCCAGGTTCAAGTGATCCCCCAGCCTTAGCCTCCCCAGTAGCTAGGACCACAGGCATGTGCCACCATGGTCAGCTAATTAAAAAAAAAAAAAAAAACTGTTTGCAGAGAGGGAGGTCTCACTACGTTGCTCAGGCTGGTCTTCAACTCCTGGACTCAAACAATCTTTCCAACTTTAGCCTCCCAAAGTGCTGGGATTACAGGTGTGCGCCATGGCACCCAGCCTATGGTTTGAATTTCTGTGAGGAAACCCATAGAAGAACATGCTGGAGAAGGCCCACTATTCCTTCACCGGGTGGCTTTTATCAACATGCCATGGAAGTGGTTTGTGTCCACTGCACCTGCACACACTTCGGGACAAGGTTCCCCGGCTGCTTTCTGCCTGTATGTCTGTGTGTTTCTGTGAGTGCTGACCTGCCCCAGTGAGGCTCCTGCCCCTCTTTCACAATGCAACACAGTCCTGAGAGCCATGGGCTGGGCTTGGGCTCCCAGCAGTGGGATTATCATCTGGACAGAGCTGGGGGTATGCAGAGTGGGGTTGCTTGCATCAACAGGCTGTGGGGACCTCTTGTGCTCTGCCCACACTTGCAGCCCTCTTCCCTGGTGAGACACCCATTCCAGCAGCTGGCCCAGAGCATCTGGCCACTTCTAAGAAATGGAAACTATACGTTCTTGGACTGGGGCCAGCATGGTTTGAGAAGCGCCCCTTTCGAATTCCCTTTGTCAGGAAGTTGATGCCTGGGCCATCACAGTCATTCACCTCAAGGGAATGATTACTCTTGATACATGGAAATATTTCTTAAGCCAAAAAGCTGTTGTTCTAGATTTGCTAAAACTAGGTCAATAATTTGGCTTCAATCTCCAGGACAAATATCAGTATGGAGAAAACTTTTACAGTTGTGGATATTCTCTAGACCAATGAATGCAACCAATTATACGTTGCACAGATGGGCAGTGAATTGAGTGTTTGAAAATGTTATCTTTCACCTGTTTAGAAACAAAAGATCAATTTTTGGAAAGTATTTCTCAAAAAGAGAAAAGCGGTACCATGTAGATATAAAAATGGAAGCAATGGTGCAGATGGTGGATGATAAATGTTCTGTAACAAAGGCTGTATTTTTTTGTTTGACAAGTTTTTGCCAAGTTGCATGCATGCTTCCCCAAAGTAGGGGAGATTTCTGAGGAGGGAGGTGAGTTTCCTGGCCTTTACTCCCCTCAAGGTACCCAGGTTTCTCTGATGTGGGGACTAAAGGACTAAAGTTCCTAAGTGTTCCTAAGGAATGATCCTGCTGGGCCATTCTTTTTTTTTTTTTTTTTTTTTTGAGATGGAGTCTCGCTCTGTCACCCAGGCTGGAGTGCAATGGTGCGATCTCAGCTCACTGCAACCTCTGCCCCCCAGGTTCAAGCAATTCTACTGCCTTAGCCTCCTGAGTAACTGGAATTACAGGTGCGTGCCACCACACCATGCTAATTTTTGTATTTTTAGTAGAGACAGGGTTTCACCATGTTGGTTAGGCTGGTCTCGAACTCCTGACCTCAGGTGATTCACTCGCCTTGGCCTCCCAAAGTGCTGGGCTTACAGGCGTGTGTCACCATGCTTAGCCAACCTGCCGGGCCATTCTTATCTCACTTGGATAATTCATATAGTAAGGCCCCCTTCAGTGCAGCCCACAGACAGGGCCCCGCACTTGGAAGGGCCCAACCAAGTTTGGTTTAATGCACTAGGACCAAGCAGCACTTTGAAATTCTTCATAATTTAACTTTGAATTTGTGTGTGTGTGTGTGTGTGTGTGTGTGTGTGTGTGTGTGTGTGTGT
>NC_045439.1:84683452-84733247 GCF_002776525.5 Piliocolobus tephrosceles | reverse complement strand
TGTGTGTGTGTGTGTGTGTGTGTGTGTGTGTGTGTGTGTGTGTGTGTGTTTTGATACAGAGTCTCGTTCTGTCACCCAGGCTGGAGTGCAGTGGCGCAATCTTGGCTCGCTGCAACCTCTGCCTCCTGGGTCAAACGATTCTCCTGCCTCGGCCTCCGAGTAGCTGGAGCTGGGATTACAGGCACGTGCCCCCATGCCCGGCTAATTTTTGTATTTTCAGTAGAGACCAGGTTTCACCATGTTGGCCAGGTTGGTCTTGAACTCCTGATCTCAGGTGATCCACCTGTCTCGGCCTCCCAGAGTGCTAGGATTACAGGTGTGAGCCATCACGCCCTGCCAAATTTGTCTTTTGTAAGTGAAGTCCAATGGGGTCATGGAGCACATGCTGAGGGCTTGGAACCTTGGCCTGAAGCATGGTCCTGCCTCCTGCCACCTCCCTGCTTCCCTGGAATGTGTTCTTGGCTGTCCACTCCCTCAACCTCTGGCGCCCCAGTGCCACCCAGCCCCCTTGCCACCCCTGCCCTGCAACACTGCCACCCTCTGCTCCCTTGAGGGCCTGGGTGGGGGTGGGTGCACCAGGGCCAAGTACATGCACCCCACACTGTCAGAGTGGACAGGTGGTGGCCGTACTGTCCCAGGCTGGCAGCAATATGCCGTGTTCAATGGGTGGCTTAGGGAAGGTGAGCCTCTCTCCACTCCCATGCCAGTCCCTAGTGCCTCCTGGCTATAACAGTTGGGACTACGGGCCTGTAGGAAGGGAAGATGCCTGCCTCTGCTTCCCGAGGAGTCTGTCTGGTGGCTACTGAAAGGGGGAGCCTGGTAGTTACAAGGTTCCACATATACCACCCCGCCGACCTGTGAAGGTCCACTCTGGCCCTGTGCATGTCCCGAGCTGGAGGCAGTAAGAATATTAAGTGTAAATTACCAAAAAACACAACACCATGACAGGTTGTGAGAGGCATCATGGAAAAAAGAGAAGACATTCCCCCTTGCATTTTGAACAGGGAACCTGCAATTTCATTTTGTATTGGGCCCTGCAAATGATGTAGCCAATCCCACAGGCAGTGCTGTGTTGCGGCCTGCCAGCTCTCACTGGGTCACAGTTCACTTTCTGTGATGTCATGTTGGTAGTTTTGAAATGGCCATGGTGGACCGGTCGCGGTGGCTCACATCTGTAATCCCAGCACTTTGGGAGGCCGAGGCTGGTGGATCACCTGATGTCAGGAGTTCGAGACCAGCCTGGCCAACATGGTGAACCCCTGTCTCTACTAAAATACAAAAATTAGCAATGTATTTTAAATTAGTAAATTAGTAAAATTTACTGTGTAAATTTTAATACTAAATATTTACTAAATACTAAAATTTACTGTGTGGTGGTGGACGCTTGTAGTCCCAGCTACTCGGGAGGCTGAGGCAGGAGAATAGCTTGAACCCCGGAGGTGGAGGTTGGAGTAAGCCAAGATCGTGCCATTGCACTCTGGCCTGGGTGATAAGAGTGAAACCTGTCTCAAAAAAAAAAAAAAAAAAGAAAAAGAAAAAGAAAGAAATGGCCATGGTATTAACAGCACAGAAATCGGGCAAACACTGCAAAACATAACTTTTATTTTATTTTAATTTTTTTGAGACAGAGTCTCACTCTGTTGCCCAGGCTGGAGTGTGGTGGCGTGATCTTAGCTCACTGCAACCTTTGCCTGTCAGATTCAAGAGATTCTCCTCTCTCAGCCTCCTGAGTAGCTGGGACTACAGGCGCACACCACCTGGAACACCCAGCTAATTTTTGCATTTTTTAGTAGAGATGGGGTTTCACCATATTGGTCAGGCTGGTCTTGAACTCCTGACCTCAGGTGATCCAACTGCCTCAGCCTCCCAAAATGCTGGGATTACAGGTATGAGCCACTGCGCCTGGCCTGGAACTTTTAAAAAATGTATTTAGGTGAGGCACGGTGGCTCATGCCTGTAATCTCAGCACTTTGAGAGGCTGAGATGGGCGGATCATGAGGTCAGGAGATTGAGACCATCCTGGCTAACATGGTGAAACCCCATCTCTACTAAAAATACAAAAAATCAGCCGGGCGTGGTGGCGGCGCCTGTAGTCCCAGCTACTCAAGAGGCTGAGGCAGGAGAATGGTGTGAACCCGGGAGGCGGAGCTTGCAGTGAGCTGAGATCATGCCACTGCACTCCAGCCTGGGCGACAGAGCAAGGCTCTGTCTCAGAAAAAAAAAAAAAAAAAAGATTAAAAAAAATGTATTTAGAGCTGGTTGTTAAACAGTTACCAGCACACCACTGTATAGAGTACCCAATAAAAGTCAGAAACTTCTTATCCTTGTTAATTTAATTGGTTAAATAGGGCAGGCCCAAACTTCTAGGAAGACAGTGCAGAGGCATGGAAGGAAGGCTAAGGAAGAAAACAGCTTAGTAAGTGCCAGGCACTGGTCCAAACCATTTCACCACCTTTTCAGGAATGAGGAAATAAGCTCAGAGAGGTAATGGGACTCACTCAAAACCACACATCAGGCCAGCTACTGAGCTAACATTTGGACCCAATGTCTTAGCTCTTCTCACAGCAAAAGGAGAGGTTTTCTTTTTAAAACTAGAGATAGGGTCTCACTATGTTGCCCAGGTTGTTCTCAAACTGCTGGGCTTAAGTGATCCTCCCATCTTGGCTCAAGTGCTGGGATTACAGGCATGAGCCACCGTGCCCAGCCAGAGAGGTTCTTTACAGTCACATGTCCCTTTCTTTCCTTCCTTTTTTTCTTTCCTTCCTTTCCTTCCCTTCCTTCCTTCCTTTTTCTTTTTCTTTCCTTCTCTTTCTTTCTCCCCTTCCTCCCTTCCTCCCTCCCTCCCTCTCTCTCTCTCTCTCTCTCTCTCTCTTTCTCTTTCAATGCAGTCTCACTCTGTCACCCAGAATGGAGTGCAATGGCACAATCTCAGCTCCCTGGCAGCCTCCACCTTCCCAGATTCAAGCAATTCTCCTGCCTCGCCCTCCCAAGTAGCTGACACTACAGGCACATGCCATCACGCCTGACTAATTTTTGTATTTTTAGTACCGATGGGGTTTCACCATGTTGGCCAGACTGGTCTCGAACTCCTGACCTCAAGTGATCCACCCTCAAATCAGCCTTCCAAAGTGCTGGGATTACAGGCATGAGCCACTGTGCCTGGCCAGAGAGGTTCTTTAGAGCCACGTTTCCCTTTCTTGCACAGGGCCTAACACAGGGTTCTGAACTTCAGGAATAAACGGGGGCTCAGGAGGGGTAGGCAGGAGGGGAGCTGGCAAAGGACGTAGAAGTTCCAATCCTGGGCTCTTGATCTCTTGCAGTAACTTCACGGCCTGAGGCAGAAGCCTAGATGAATGAGAAGCAGGACAGAATGTTCCAGCAGCCACCAACTAGAGCAGAGACACAAATATTTACTAAGCCTAGGGGCCTCCCCAACATGCTGGCAGAGTTGGAGGGAACAAGTGTTTGGGGCCTCTCTGTAAGGGCAGGGAATACATTGCAGGGAGAAGCCCCATGGAGAGGTCTCCCCTGACTCCAGCCTCTCCGTCACATTGGTATATGAGTCCCTCATACCCTCAAGGATGTAAAGCCAGTCACAAAGCACCTTCTCAGCCATGGGCAGTGTGGGGAGCTGATCTCCATCTTATAAATGAGGAAACTGAGGCCCACAGAGGGAAGATAACATACCCAAAGCCAGAGGGCTGGGAAATGCGAGAGTCTGCAGTGGAAGGCTGGACTGGAAATGCTGCCCCTAATACCAGTAGTCTCCAGTCCTGCATCTGCCCACCACACCCCCTCCCCAGGAACTTCTTTGGACCCTGGCTGGCCTCCTCCCTGACTGACCCCCAGACCCTCTTCTTTGGCGAGACTTTTGCACACTTACTTCCTGCAGCTCCTGGGCTATTCTCTTCCCAGGTTAACCTCCCCTTTCTTCTTTTTTTTGAGACAAGATCACACTCTGTCGCCCAGGCAGCAGTGCAGTGACATGATCACGGTCATTACAGCCTCAACCTCCAGGGCCCAAGCAATCCTACCATGTCAGCCTCTCAGGTAGCTGGGACCGCAGGCACGTGCCACATTTTTTATTTTTGGTGGAGATGGTGGTCTCACTATATTGACCAAACTGGTCTGAAACAATCCTCTTCCCCAGCCTCCCAAAGCGCTGGGATTACAGGTGAGTGCTATCCCACCCAGCCCTTCCCCTTTCTTCCTATTTCCCAGCTCAGAGAAGCTTTCTCACCTCACACCTCTCTCTCTAAATCGTGCCCCTCCTCCCTCATCTAGCTGAGGCCTGGCCTCTCATCCAGGAAGCCCTCCTGGACTGCTCCCACTCACAGGGCTCTTGGGCTCTCAAGATTGCATGAAGTATGTTCATATTGTACTGTCCATTAAAAAAAAAAGCGCAAGAGGGACTAGCACACAGGGGTTTGGGTCCTAGTTGCAGCTGTCACCAACTTACTAGGGTGACCTTAGGCTTCCCTACTCTCGCTGAGCCTCAGGTCCCTCATACCTCACCAGGGAATGGAGAGTCTAGATGAGAAAACCCTGGCGGTGAGCACAGGTCACAGCTGTTGGGGTTTTTGCTGGCATCAGCATTGCACCCTCTAGATCCGTTCCCATCCATTACCATCCGGCCCACACTGCCTTGTTCTTGCTGTCCCCTAGGGGTGGGGGGCCTGTGTCTGGGTGGAGAGCCCAGCTCCAGAGGGTGCTGTGTGTGCAGGGAGCCCTGCTGTTCCCCACTGGCCCCAGTGAGCCAGGCCTTGGCTTGGGGCGGAAAGAGCCTAGGACTGGGAAGCGCTGCCCTAAGCGAGGAACCCCAACCCCTAAGCAGTTCTGCTCTTCAGCCCTCTAGGGTGTTAACTTTGCCTAGCCAAGAGCAAACTTTCTCTCTCTCTGTGCCAGCAGTATTAGAAAGAGCCCCTGGGAAATGCTGTTTTTGTCCCCTGAGGCAGACTTTTGGGGAGTCCAAAGAAGGGCTCCTCATGGTACCGACTATCACAGAACAGGAGACAGGAGCAGGAGACGGGCTGGGAAGATGCGGCGACCTGGGTACGGAATAGGAGGGCCCTTGTCCTGAGCCTGCGTAGGCGTAGCAAGCTCCAGGATTTTACTTCGTTGGAATGTTCTTTTGAGCTACTTGGGGCTGTGACTGAGAGAGCTCGTGGGGGGCTCAGGCTCTTTCAGAGTCACCCGTGTGGCTCGGCCACTGCGCCAGATCTTGGAACATCTAAGGCAGAAACAGGACCAACACCTGCAAGCCTCCAATGGCTCCTGGGGCTCAATCCAGCTCTTGGGGTGGAGGGGTTGGGGGAGGTGCGGGGGCGGGCACGGTGCGGGAGGGGCGGGGCCCCGCGGCAGCAGCTCCACCCCGCGCCCCTAGTGGAGTAAACAAGCCACGGGCGGCGACTGGGGGCCGCTCCTGCAAGCCGGGGCGCCAGGTTACATCACGGTTCCCCCGAGACTCCCGCCCCAGCGGCCGGGTCCCTGAGGCCCGCGCCCGCCCGCTGCCTGTGTCCGACCAGCAGAGAGCTGGCAAGGGCCCGCCAGGGCGGGAAGGCTCCCACGATTTTCACGGAGGCCCCTGGGACTTTGTTGCAATTGGGTTCAGCCAGAGCATGGGCTGAACGTGGACGCGCGGGAACCGCAGCTCGGTTTCCCCATTTGTGAAACCTGGAGGCTGTATTAGGATTCTGTGCCTCCTATTAGGATTCAGCTGGGGGAAGGAGAGCGGCAGCCAGGGCCAGGGCCAGCCTCAGGTGGGCTGTGACCAGGCTTTCTACGTTAGGGTTTTGGTAGGTGCCCGCACAGCCACAGCCCCAGAATGCATGGAGACAACTCTCTGGACCAAGGCACGGCCAGGACGACCTTGTATCCTAGCATCCTCCTGTCCCCACTTGCTGCTGGACACGGACCCTCTAGGTAAAATTCAACAATAGTTCTTGCCAGCCACCCTCACGGAGGGTTTGTGCCAGTGCTTTGGAAAAGATACTGGATTGCCCAGTTAGGCGGGAGGGAGATTTCTGCTCAACACCAATAACTCGATCCACCTCAGAGCCTGAGCCACTGGCCTGGAGGAGGCTGCCGGGGAGGCAGGGGTCGTGAGCACCCAGCTTGGGAGACACTCAAGCAGAGTACGGGCCAGGCACGGGGAAGAAGGTGGCAGAGGGCATGCTTGGCAGCATCTCCAGGAGCTGTCCTGCCCTGGGGTTCCATGATTTAATGATTCTGCACCTGCACCGTCTGATAAGGTAGCTGCATGTGACTGTTAAGTACTTGAAATATGTGGGAACAACTAGGAGCCCCAGAGTTGGCATAAACATTATTTTAAGCTGAAGACATTTGAGATTCAACAGACGCAGAGAAAAGCCTCCTAGGAGCTTCCTTTATCTGACAAAAAGCAGTAACTTCTGGGAAGTAAGGCTACCATAAACTCTCTCATAGGGGGAGTTTCATGGCCCCAAGAAGACAGAGAGACCACTCATACCTGTATAGACAAATATTTTCACAAACTTTATCACCTGTCAGTTCTCTTAAAACCCATTTGTCTTTCCTAAAGACACTTATTTGTTTTTCCCATAGAAGCTCTTTCTTTCCCCTCCTTTTTCCCTACTAAATTAGGTATATAAGCCTTCGACTCTATTTAACCAGCCAGCTACGTCCTTTGTTGGTATGGTATGCAGACATAATAAACTTCTTCTCCTGTTAATCTGTCTTTTGTCAGTTTAATTCAAAAACTCCAATCACAGAATAAAAGATTGCAGAGGAAAACTTTTTTCCTCTCCTGCAGGGACTAGTATGTATTGATATGGGTGGTAAGTGTAATGTATACACAGGATTTAGGAGGCTTAGCATGAAACAAAAGAATGTGAAATATCTTAATAATTTTGTATATGATTACATATTGAGATGGTAACATAGGGTTCCATTAGATAAATTGGGTTCTCTTAAATATATTGCTAAAATTGATTTCATCTGTTTCTCCTTACCGTCTGCTAGAAAATTTCAGATAACATACGTGGCTCATGTTTTATTTCCATTGAATAGCACTGCTAAATGTCAGGTGACCTTGTATCTTTGGGTTGGCTTTTCCCAAGCAACACCACCACATCTCTATTAACTGAATGCTCTTGTGTCAAGTCCTGAGCAGCGTGGGCAGTGGGGAGTGGAAGAGGAGGGGGCACAGTGCCAGCCCTCGGGAAGCTGCCAAGCACCTCTTGGCTTCCAACTTGGTTTGGCCACATCCTCCTGCAGTCCTGCTTCCCCTCCTCCACAGGACAGTCAGGCCAGCAGAAAGCTGGGCAGAGGGTTCTGGGGCTGGCCAGGGCTCTGAGAACTCAAGGAGGGAGCTCCATGTGGGCCAAGGATTCAGAAGACAGTGTGGCCAGCAGCCAGGAACTATGACTGCACCGAGTGCTGTTCCCATGCCCAGGACCACAGATGTGTTCTGGGCCTCACTGCCCAGCACCTCCTGGCTTAGTGGCCACAGAGTCCTCTTCCTGCTCTGCCAAGCACCATCTGGCTGTGGTGGAACAGGCTCCCCTGCCTTCCCATCCTCTCTGCCATCTCCCATTCCCCAGGCCTTGCTGGATTAAAACATTTTCCTGATAATCATTCAGGGATACAGGCTGAGGTCTGAGAAACAAAGCTACCCCGAGGCCCCTGAAAAAATAAAACAAAATAACAAACTTTAGCTGGTATTTCTGATAAACAGCCCATACTTAGCAATTTAGAGGGATGGTCTGGGTTGGTGTGACCCAGGTTTAACCCCTGCAGCTGATACGAATGTGACAGCTTTACAGTCCTGTAAAGCTAACCAGACCTGTACATAGTTAAACAACCTTATCTAGCATTCCTCTTCTTCTCCTATATAAACTTGCTCATAACAGCCAGCACTCTTATCATGCTTATTGTGTGCTAGGCCCTGCTTTGGGATCTTACAGGTTTGTTTTGTTTTGTTTTGTTTTGTTTTGAGATAGAGCCTCTGTCCCCCAGGCTGGAGTGCAGTGGCGCAATCTCAGCTCACTGCAAGCTCCACCTCCCAGGTTCACGCCATTCTCCTGCCTCAGCCTCCCGAGTAGCTGGGACTACAGGCGCCTACCACCACGCCCGGCTAATTTTTTGTATTTTTAGTAGAGACAGGGTTTCACCATGTTAGCCAGGATGGTCTCAATCTCCTGACCTCATGATCCGCCCTCCTTGGCCTCCCAAAGTGCTGGGATTACAGGCATGAGCCACCGCGCCTGGCTGGATCTTACATGTATTAATTCATTTAAGGCTGGGTGCAGTGGCTCATGTCTGTAATCCCAGCTACTCGGGAGGCTGAGATGGAAGAATTGCTTGAGCCCAGGAGTTTGAGACCAGCCTGGGCAACATACTGAGAACCTGTCTGTACAAAACATAAAAGATTTAGCTGGGTGTGGTTGCATGCACCTGTAATCCCAGCTACTTGGGAGGCTGAGGTGGGAGGATCATTTGAGGTTGGGAGTTTAAGACCAGCCTGGGCAACACAGCAAGACACTCCCCCTACAAAAATTAAAATTAAAATTAATTCATGTAATTTGGATTAAATTGGATTTCATGCACAACAAACCCGTGAAGTGACTGCTATTATTATCTGCTGTTCACAAGTGAGAAGCTGAGGCACAGACAGGTTAAGTAAATTTGCTCAAGGTCACACAGCTACAAAGAGGCAAAACCGGACGGGCGCGGTGGCTCAAGCCTGTAATCCCAGCACTTTGGGAGGCCGAGACGGGCGGATCACGAGGTCAGGAGATCAAGACCATCCTGGCTAATACGGTGAAACCCCGTCTCTACTAAAAAATACAAAAAAACTAGCCGGGCGAGGTGGCGGGCGCCTGTAGTCCCAGCTACTCGGGAGGCTGAGGCAGGAGAATGGCGTAAACCCGGGAGGCGGAGCTTGCAGTGAGCTGAGATCCGGCCACTGCACTCCAGCCTGGGCGACAGAGCGAGACTCCGTCTCAAAAAAAAAAAAAAAAAAAAAAAGAGGCAAAACCAGGATTGCAACCCTGGCCATCTGGCTTAGTATTCATGCTCCAAATCACTGCATGACGCGGCTTCTCCCACAATGCTGGAGGACTCGATTGTGTTTTGTTTTCCTAAACTTGTTCCCTTTTGTTTTCCTAAACTTGTTCCCAACTTATGATAAACCTGTGACAGGTGTTCATGATCCAAAATGTGTCTGAGTTTGGCTTTAACAAATTAAACATGAGATGGGAAAGTGACCAAATGCATGAGGAAGAAGAAAAAAATTCCAGAAGAATAAATCATTCTACCATCCTTTGTCCATGTGTCTGTGTGGGTGGACAAGGGCATACTATGTAAGAATGGGTGCAGCTTGTTTTCAAAGATAAACTATAGCTGAAAGTTGCAGCCTGCATTGATAGTTGCCCCTAGTTTAGCAAGCTGCCTGAGCGGGCTCCAAAATGGAGACATCTGATTTGCAGAGGCAGGGGAGGAGGGCTACATTGTCACAAATAAGAATAAAAGAACAGGCGTTTCAAACAGGGATGGGGGTGGGTAGAAACCCAAGAAGGCGTCAGCAAGCTGTGACCTGAGTGGGGTGTAGCAGCACAGGAAACAGCTCTGATGGGTTTTCAAACAAGGACGGCTACTGTTTAATCGTCCCCATTGCTTGTGCTGAGCTGGGATGTCATTCTTCTCAATCTCCTGACCTTTGATCAAAGCCTAACATCAACCCTGCTTTATGACCGTCAGTGCTGAGCTAAGGGGCGAGGGGGCATGAAGCCTAGAGAGGAGTGGGCCTGGAGGCCATGGACACTGGGCAAGTTGCTGAGTGGGGAGTTGACCTGGAGAAACATAGGCCCCTTTGCCATCCTCAGAGTCACTAGGGGTGCCGGGTTCCTGCCAGTCACAGGATGTCCAGCCAGAGTAGCATCTAGCTCCTGAAATCCAGTACATGCTCTCCTCCCAAGTCAGGTGTCCTGGACCAGGGCTCTGTCTGCAGAGTGGTGCCTTTGGGTTGGCAGTGGGCCTGCGTGGATCCTCTGCTGAAAGCTAAGGACCTTGGGTCCCAGGCACAGGGCAGGCCCTGGGCTACTGCTCTAGACTTCCTGAGTCAGAGAAAGCCCTGCTGGGCCTTCCAAGGTCTCATCCTGACACCTGAGTCAGCCTCTTTCCTCTTTCTGAGCCACCCTCGTCTGACCTCCCCCAGCCAGCCTACCTCTGTAAGTGGGGCCTTATAGGGACATTGTAATGGGGGAGCAGACTCTAGGTCTAGTTCATTTATTTATCCATCCTTTCCTGTTGTTTATATTGACCTGTATGCCAGATACATAGGTTTTCTTTTTCTTTTTTTTTTCTTCATTGCATTCAGGCTGGAGTGCAACAGCATGATCTCGGCTCACTGCAACCTCCGCCTCCTGGGTTCAAGAGATTCCCCTGCTTCAGCCTCCCAAGTAGCTAGGATTACAGGTGCCCGCTACCACGCCCAGCTAATTTTTGTATTTTTAGTAGAGAGGGGGTTTCACCATGTTAGTCAGGCTGGTCTCGATCTCCTGACCTCAGGTGATCCACCCACCTTGGCCTCCCAAAGTGCTGAGATTATAGGTATGAACCACTGCACCTGGCTGATACATAGGTTTTCTAATTTACTCTTACAATATACCAAAACGTAGGTTTTGTTTTTGTTTTTTTGAGACAGGGTCTTGCCCTGTCGCCCAGACTGGAGTGCAGTAGCATGATCACAGTTCTCTGTAGCCTTGACTTCCCAGGCTCAAGTGATCCTCCCACTTCAGCCTCCTGAATAGCTGGGACCACAGGTGTGTGCCACCACACCAGGTAATTTTTAAAATTTTTGTACAGATAGGGCCTCACTATATTGCCCGGGTTGGTCTTGAACTCCTGGGTTCAAGGAGTCCTCCTGCCTCCCAAAGTGCTGGAATTATAGGCATGAACCACCACACCCGAATGGTATTTTTGTTCTTATTTATTTATTATTTATTTATTTATTTTGAGACGGAATCTTGCTCTGTCACCCAGGCTGGAGTACAGTGGTGCGATCTCAGCTCACTGCAACCTCTGCCTCCTGGGTTCACGTCATTCTCCTGCCTCAGCCTCCTGAGTAGCTGGGACAACGGGCACCTGCCATCACGTCCGGCTAATTTTTTTTTTTTTTTTTTTTTTTTTAAAGACAGGGTTTCAACGTGTTAGCTAGGATGGTCTCGATCTCCCGACCTCGTGATCCGCCCACCTTGGCCTCCCAAAGTGCTGGGATTATAGGCGTGAGCCACCGCTTACGGTATTTTTATTCTTAAATTACAGATGAGGAAACTGAGGGGCCCAGGGCAGCTGGGACACAAGTCCTGTCTGAATTGTGCTAGTCTTCAAGCTTGGTGGGGGTGGGCCGGAGGCAGCCTGGGCTGGGGACCTGAAAGCAGAAAAGGGGATGAAGGGAACTGGGTAGGCTTGTGGACCACAGGCTCACATGGGAGCCACATCCTGGCAGGCGAGGGGATTGTGAAAGAGAAGGCAGGTGGGGTACAGGAGAAAGATGGGAAAACGGGGACAGGGAGCAAGAGACCCTCCAGGCCTTGCAGATGCAGGAGTTGGGCAGGTAGAGGATAGATGGAGTGGGAGGGAGGTGGGTGCCCAACAGGGATCACTCTGCAGGGGAGGTCTCAGGCAGTAAGTGATGAAACTAATTTGAGTGGGGGTGGCCCATCCAATACCTCCTCTTCTGTGCTAAAGAGGAGGGAGGGGAACTAGCTGAGCAATCTGTGCATTCAGCCACCCCTAGGTGTTGTCCAGGGGCACTTGTCCCCAGAGAGGAAGGCCAGCTCTGTCCTTGGAGGTTGAGAGCGAGTAAGCAGACAAGCACTGTGCTAGTTGCGTTTCATTCAAGATCTTTCCCTCCACACCCAGTAAGAAAGGCATGACACTAGGAGTTCAAAATCAGCCTGGGCAACAGAGCGAGACCTTGTCTCTACAAAAAATTTTTAAAAATTAGCCAGGTGTGGTGGCACATGCCTATAGTTTCAGCTACTTGGGAGGCTGAAGTGGGAGTATCACTTGAGCCCAGGAGTTCAAGGCTGCAGTGAGCCATGATGGCACCACCACACTCCAACGTGGGTGACAGAATGAGACCCTGTCTCTAAAGAAAAAAGAAAAAAAGGCATGACAGCCCCATTTTAGAGGTGAGAAAACTGGGGCCAGCCATGTCCAATGATTTGCCTGAGGTCACAGAGTTAGGCTGGGGTGCAACCAGGATGCAAACTTGCCTTTGCTAGTCTGGTGAAAGAACTGGGTATAAATAGAAACCCCAAAGCAGTGGGTGCCACGGACAGGACTGGAGGCTAAGAGGGAGCAGGGGTGACTAAATACCCCCACCCCAATACTACCCCCAAGGCATCTGCTTATTCTGGACCCAGAAGGAGAGGTTGGGGGCATTTCTAGGTACCCTGTGGATACCACAGAGGTTATGCACACTCTGGCATAGTAAGCCAGGCAGAGTGGTCTGAAGGAAGGAAGTGGGGATGGGGGAAGGGGTAGAAGAGAAGGTGCGGAAGGAAGTAGGAGGGACTGAGGGGGAGATGGAGAAAGGGAGGAGGAAGGAGGGAAGGAAGGAAGGTGGGGGAGGGAGGAGAAGGGGAGGGAAGGAAGGAAGGAAAGGGGAGGGAGAGAGGAAGGGAAGGAGGGAAGTGGGGAGGGAGGGAGGGAAGGAAGGAAGGTTGGTTGCTGGCCATGGTTGCATGTGTGTGCCTGGCTGGTTCTGTGCCCTTCTGTGTGTACACGCATGTGCTCACATGTGCATGTGTGCATGAGAGCAACAGTTTTTTCTCCTTGGTCCTCTAAGTTCCTGTGAGTCCTGCTGGGCCAGGAAGTCTCCATTTGGGGCATGGCATTGGGATCCCAGTCAACAGCCCTAGACTTGTCCACAGGCATGGGGGGTGGGTAGGAGGGTTGGAAAGGCAACGGGGGTGGGAGGGGTGAAACCTTCAGGCTTGGGGTGGCTGGGAGGGACAGTGAATGCCCCAGGCAGGCCTATACTCTGGGGGGCTCTCTTGGTTATTCCAGGCCAGACAGTCCCCAACACGCATGTGTACTCCAGGCTGCATGGCCCAGCTGGGATCCTTCCCCACCCCTTAGGCTTACTTTCTCTAGAAGCACTGGGCATTGCTGTGCCCATTCTGCACTGCGTTCTTCACACTCACAGTAGTTGATCTGCCTGATTATCCCATGATGTGGTTAATGGTTATCCTCTTTTTTTTTTTTAAAGAATATCACTGTAATTATTTTCCTACAGGTAATTTTTCTATGGCTTCAACATTTTCTTTTCAAATTAAAAGAAAAATTTCCCAAAGTTTAGAACTGGATCACTTGGCCCTTTCTCTTATCTCCTTTCAGTTTAAAATGCTTGCATCTCTTAATGGCCAGCATCCTCTTGGATCTGCAGGTAGGCTCAACACATTCCAGCCTTAGCACAATCTTCTTTGTGGTCTTAGCCTTGTTCCGGAAAATTGGCTTTGTCTATCCACCATAGCCACTCTCCTTCCGATCATAGCGCCTCTTTCCCTGGGCATACAAGGAATCCTTGCCCTTCCTATACTGTGTCACTTTGTGAGGCTGATGCTTACCACACTTCTTACAGAAGGCGCTTCGAGTTTTAGGTACGTTGACCATCTTTGCAGCAGGGCTGTTTTGTCTATTTGATGAAAACGAGAAACAGCGTCCAAGACCTTGACCTCGCGCAGCTCTCCCCTAACAGGAAAGGGCCCCCCCGTTTTGTTTTGTTTTTTTTTGAGACAGAGTCTTCCTCTGTTACCCAGGCTGGAGGGCAGTGGCATAATCTCAGCTCACTGCAACTCCACCTCCTGGCTTCAAGTGATTCTCCTGCCTTAGCCTCCAGAGTAGTTGGGACTACAGGCGTGCGCCACCATGCCCGGCTAATTTTTGTATGTTTAGTAGAGATGGGTACTCGCCATGTTGGCCAAGCTGGTCTTGAACTCCTACCTCAGGTAATCCACCCACCTTGGCCTCCCAAAGTGTTGGGATTACAGATGTGAGCCACCACGCCTGGCCATCCTCATTTTTTTTTTTTTTTTTTTTTTTTTTTGAGACAGGATCTTACTCTGTTGCTCTGGCTGGTGTACAGTGGTGTGATCATGGCTCACTGCAGCCTTAACTTCCTGGGCTCAATGATCCTCCCATCTCAGTCTCCTGAGCTGGGACCACAGGCACATGCCACTACCATACCCAGTTAATTATTATTATTATTATTTTTTTGCCAGGGGGAGATGGGGTCTTGCTATGTTGCTTGGCTGGCCTTGAACTCCTGGGCTCAAGCAATCCTCCCACCTCGGCCTCCCAAAGTGCTGGGATTACAGGCGGAAGCTACCTTGCTTGGCCTTATCCTCTTTTTTTTTTTTTTTTTTTTTTTGAGACGGAGTCTCGCTCTGTCACCCAGGCTGGAGTGCAGTGGTGCAATCTAGGCTCTCTGCAAGTTCTGCCTCCCGGGTTCACGCCATTCTCCTGCCTCAGCCTCCTGAGGAGCTGGGACTACAGGCACCACACCCGGCTAATTTTTTGTATTTTTAGTAGAGATGGGTTTTCACTGTGTTAGCCAGGATGGTCTCGATCTCCTGACCTGATGATCTGCCCGCCTTGGCCTCCCAAGGTGCTAGGATTACAGGCGTGAGCCACCGCGCCCGCCTTCATTTTTTATATCTGTGTAAACTGAGCCCCAGAGAGATGAAGTGACTTGCCTAAGGCAGCACAGCTAAGAAGTAGCAGAAGCAGGATTTGAACCCAGGAAGACAGGGCACCAATCTCAGCTCCTAGCCCCTTCAGTACAGAGTGAGGGTCCCATGCCTTCTACTCCACCTCACCCTTCCAGCCTCAGGAGCACATTCACAAGTACAGGGAGGGCCCCTCTTCTGTTCTGTGAGGCCTGCATCAACTTGTCATGGGGTGGGGAGCCCAGCTCCCTGGTGGAATCACATCAGGTCATAGTGACAGAGACCTGACTCCCCAGGGACTGACTCCCAGCCACAGCTCTGGGGGCTGGGATAGCACTCTATACCACTGAACCTGCAGCACAGGGCCAACCAGTCATGGAGCCCCTCAAATCCATTGGTGCACTGGGGGCCAGAGGGCTTGCAGAAGTGGATGAGAGGTGGCTCAGCCTTGGGTAGGCCCTGGCTGAGAAATAAAGAGGCTGTTCATGAGTGCAGATGTGGTTCTGGTTGGCTGGGCCCCAGGGAGCCTGAGCAGGCCTTTCTTGTCTGAACCCAGATCTACTTCTTGGGTTTGTCAGCATTCCCTACCGCTGCCCTCAGCCCCACAGCCTGGCCAAGCAGTGGGAGAAGTCTCTCAAGTTGCCCTGAATGCCTTCGTGGGCCTCTTGCCTTCAGGAGTTGCATGCTGCACCTTCTGGAAACAAACAGGGACCATGATACCAGGCGGGGCTAGGCTGCCACTCCTGCCCTCCCCCTGGCTGCAGTCAGATGTCAGCATGCAGCACTGGGGGTGTGGGTCACAGGAAGGCCCTGTGGGCCTCTGGAGGGTTCTGCTCAGAAGAAACATCATGGGCAAGGAGGACTGTGCAGGGGCCACAGGTGCCCCTCCGATTGCCTGTTAGAGATGGGGAGCTGTGGAGGTTTCTGTGTCCCTTCCTTTAAACTGAACAACCCCGGCTGGACACAGTGGCTCACGCCTGTAATCCCAGTACTTTGGGAGGCCGAGGCAGGTGGATCACCTGAGATCAGGAGTTCGAGGCCAGCCTGACCAATATGGTGAAACCCTGTCTCTACTAAAAATACAAAAAAATTAGCTGGGCATGGTGGTGGGCGCCTGTAGTCACAGCTACTTGGGAGGCTGAGACAGGAGAATATCTTGAACCTGGGAGACGGAGGTTGCAGTGAGCCGAGATCTCACCACTGTACCCCAACCTGGGAGACAAAGTGAGACTCTCTCTCAAAAAAAAAAAAAAAAAAAAAAATGGAACAACCCCTTTCCAGGCCTTTTGTCCCCATTAGGAGTGTCCTGTTGTGTTCTCTGGCTACTGCCCCAGAATTAGGTTAGGAATGGGGACAGAACTGGGCCTGGGAGCTGGGATTAGAATGGGCTGGGATTGGGATGAAGATGGGCTAGTCTGGACTGGGCACAGCTGGGGATGGGGGTGGCAGGCTTGAAAGTAGAGGGTTTTATTGGAATGACTGTCGATCCCCTGCCCCCTCTGCATTGAGCCTGTCAACCTGAATGATGAGATTCAGGCAATATGATTAAATACTGAGTTTATCGGAGTGCAAAGTTTGAGGAGGGCACAGGCTCCAAAAAAATGGGGTCCAAGGTGCTCTGAAGTGGAGAGATTTGAGGGTCATTTATATAGGCAAGAATGTAAACAGGATTACATCATTTCTCACACATAGTTACAGCAATTGATTGGTTATAGGCAGTGTTTCTTTTTTGGGAAAAGTATATTTGATATTCCACATTAAGGATGGAATAGTCAAGGGGTCTTTCACCTCAGTCAGGGGGTCTTCTATCTCAGGGACATCTGGTCTAAGCCAGGAACAAGGAAGGAAATTAATTTATAACAAAAGGTCAGTAATTAAGAGGTCAAGCTCTGTGACTCAGTCTCCAAAGGTAATCTTCCTCAGAGCCTAGTAACTGTTATTTTCATTCTTGTTGTTTTATTTGTTTTGCTTTGTTTTTGTTTTTGAGACAGGATCTTGCTCTGTCTCCCAGGCTGGGGTGCAGTGGCGCAATCACAGCTCACTGAAACCCTGACCTCCTGGGCTGGGCTGAAGCAGTCCTCCCACCTCAGCCTCCTGAGTAGCTGGAACTACAGGTGTGCATCACCACGCCTGGCTTCTCTTCCTTCCTTCCTTCCTTCCTTCCTTCCTTCCTTCCTTCCTTCCTTCCTTCCTTCCTTCCTTCCTTCCTTCCTTCTTTCCTTCCCTCCCTCCCTCCCTCCCTCTCTCTTTCTTTCTTTCTTCTTTCTTTCGAGACAAGGTCTCACTATGTTACCCAGGCTGGTCTCAAACTCCTGGGCTTGAGCAGTCCTCCAGCTTTGTTCTCCCAAAGTGCTAGGATTACAAGTGTGAGCCACTGCACCTGGCCCCTAGTAACTTTTAGAAGCCCCAAACAGATGATCCAGTTCCTTCAGAAGCCTTTGGAGAAATGGCAGACTGAGGAGGAGGTTTTGACTTTCTGGACTTCACAGAACTTCTTCCCAGAGAAGGGAAAGCAGACTTCAACCCCACATTGTTGGGAATAGGCCCCCAAATCTGGACATAAACAGGCCCCAAAACTGGCCACAAACAAAAAATCTCTGCAGCACTGTGAGATACTCGTGATGGCCATAATGCCCATGCTGAAGGTTATTGGTTTACTGGAATGAGGGCAAGGAATACCTGGCCCACCCAGAGCGGAAAACCGCTTAAGGCGTTCCTGAACCACAAACAATAGCATGAGCAATCTGTGCCTTAAGGACATGTTCCTGCTGCAGATAACTAGCCAGACCCATCCCTTTGTTTTGGCCCATCCCTTTGTTTCCTGCTTTAGTTAATCTATAATCTAGAGAAACAATGCTTATCACTGGCTTGCTGTCAATAAACATGTGGGTAAATCTCTGTTCATGGCTCTCAGCTCTGAAGGCTGTGAGTACCCTGATTTCCCACTCTGCACTCTATATTTCCGTGTGTGAGTCTTTAATTCCTCTAGCGCTGCTGGGTTAGGTCTCCATGACTGAGCTGGTCTTGGCACCATATCTTCTCAGAGTCCTGCCTGCTTCTTAGGAATTGGCCTGAGGAAGGAGGAATACGGGTTGAGGCTTACTGCCTGCCAGGCCTGATCCAGTGGCATTAGAACACTGGGCACCTGACCCCACCACAAACCTGGGGACACAATTCATCATCCCACAGTCAAAGACCCTGGAGCTCAGAGAGGTTAAGAAGCTTGCTCTAAGTCCCACAGCCAAGAGTGGCAAGTTGGGATCTGGGCCTGGATTAGGTGGCTGGTGCTGATTTTGTCACCAGAGTATCCCTAAGAAGGCAATACTAATCCAAGCAAGGAGACACTAACAGAGGGTGTCAGCACCAGGAAAGTGACGCAGTGGTTTCCCAGCAGTGAGACTTTTCTGGAAAGAGTTAGAGGCCCATGCTGGGGTCAAGCGCTGCTCCAGCCAAGCCTCCTCCCCAACTGCAGGGCATTTGCCTGGCTCCTGCCACTGGGGTTCTAATCTCATGACTGGCCTTGGCTCAGCGTCAGCCCCAAGATGCCTTTCAGTCTGGGGGCTATGGTCAAGGCTGACTTCCGGCCTGTCTGGGTCACCTGCACCTCTCACCTGTGCTGTTCACACTGGTTCCCTGGGCCTGACCTATGTTCCCTCCACCAAGCCCGAGCTCACCTTCTGCCCTGTGCCACCACTGCTGGCTTCCCACCAGTTGCTCTGTTGCTCACCACACCACCCACCTCTTGCCATCATCTCCGGAAGCTGGGGGCTGTGACCATTCTTGTTCCAATGTTAAAGATGGGGAATCTGAGCTCAGCAAGAGGAAGCCTCAACCTCTCCTTACCCCAGAGCCACTCCACTGTGACACGGTGCCCATACATCCCCTGGCAGCACCTCACCTCTCCTTTCCTTTCTTGGCAGGAGGCTCTCTCTGACCCCACCAAACAGGCTGTCCCCTACCTCCTGCTCTCAGCTCTGGCAGCCTCTCCAGCCAGAGCCCATAATCCAGACACTTGCAGCCTACCATGGGCTGGGTTGGGGGGCATTCTACTCTCTTCAAGAGCTGAGGGACTGTCAGGTGAAAGATGGATGCCAGGGACTGAGGGGTCATCACGGGGTGATGCTGGAGAGAGCCAGGAGGCCCCCGATGGAGGCCTGAAGGGGTAAGCTGAGCTTTCTGAATCCCTGGCTGTGCCAAAGCCACCCACAGGGACTTTCCGTTACTGACCTAACCTCAACTGGATTTGGGCATCCTCCTGGCTTCCCCAGCCAGCCAGGGCGCATCAACTAGGCAAAGATGGCTGAGGAAGGTGTGTGTGGAGCTGACACAGGGGCCCCGGGACTGCCGGAGAAGCCTTGTCCTGGGTGGGGACCCTCTTCTCCCTGCTCCTTACCCAATTCTTTGGTTCCCCTGCCCTATGCTGGGGTGCAGACAGGCCACCTGAGGCCTTGCCAGCCTGGACTTGCTCCAGCTGTGGGTCCTGAGGTCATGGAGACCTCCTGAAACCCTCCCCAGGGGAGCTCTTCATAGGCAGACAGGCCTGATGAGGTGCTAATTACTGAACTAATTGGAGCCTAAGCTACAGATGGCCTGGTTGACAGGAGGTGGGGACTGCTGGAGCAGAGGGGGCTGCAGAATAGGGTCTGGAGGGAGGATGAGGGAGCCCAGAGCTGGTGCAGGGTGGGCTGTGTTTGTTCAGGAATTGTTGATTTATTAGCAACGATCAGCTCTTTGAAATGCGTTCTGGTCTCCTCCATATCTCTCCTGGCCCTGGGTTTCTCTCTGGGAAAAGATCGGTGTTCTGAAGGCACTGCTTGCTGGGAGGGGTTCATCAAGAACTTGGGGGCAGAATGTTCTGCTCTGGTGAGTGACCCGAGCCAGAGGGAGGCCCACGGCCTGTCCTGAGGATTCCAGGCCTGCTGCAGCCAGCAGACATGGCACCGGGTGGTCTTGGAGATGGCCTGTGATAACACAGTGACACCACTGAGCCGGGTCATCTTGGAGGGTTCTGGGGCTCACCCCACACCTGGCTCTTTTGGACTTTGGCCTGCTCCTGCTCCTCTGTGAATAGCTGGTAAGGGGCCAGTGACTCGAGAGGACTCACAAATTGGAGATGAGACTGCTCCCTGGAATAAGGGTAGGGGAGCTAGGGAGTCTACCCTGCTGCATCCAGAAAGGAAAAGCCTAGCACCCTTTCCCCTCCCCCAGACTTCCTTCTTCACAGCCCACCCTTCTGGCACACGTTATTCTTAGCACCCTGGACCCAGGGAAGACTTTGGTCACATTGGGCCAGGCCCCAACTCTCAGCAGGGTGGCATGTGGCTGTCACTTACCCATCTCTAGCCCCACTGGCTCCCCAGGGCTCCTGGCACACTGCACTTTCTCTGGTCTTCAGACCTTTGTCTGGCTGCCTCCAGCTCTGCCCCCTGGGCTGCTTTCTGCCTAGTCAAGTCCTTTCCACTCCACAGGCAGGCTCCGGGTTCATCTGCATCGCAGGCTGTGCAGTGACCTTCTGCCTGACCTTCTGCGGCATCCCCTGGCCCCGCTCCTCCACACTCCACACGTGGCCCAGGACCCATTCTGTAGGTTATGAAAGCTGGGAGGCTAACCCCCTACCCACTCTGATGGCTTGTCCACCTCTCTCCCAGAATGCTCTGAGAACTGAATGAAGTGACGGATAGGAGAGGACCGTGGCAGTAACCGTGACAATTGCTCCAATTGTGTGAGTGCCTATTTCTGAGCCAGGCATGGTGCTATGTACTTTCTGCATAGGTCTCCTCATAGTAACCCTACAGGGCTGGAAGTTTTCCTATACCCACTTCTCAATGAGGAAACTGAGGCTCAGAGAGGCCAAGCAACTGATTCAAAGTCACACAGTTCCTAAGTGACAGTCTGGGGACTCCAAAGTCACCATCTCTCACAATGGGAAGGGGGTTGTTGTTATTTTTTTGCCAGCCTGTTTCCTTTCTCCTTTCCCCTCCCTCCCTGCCTGCCATCATCTGCCTGGTGAGTTTGCATCACTCCTAGAGCCCAGGGGTCCAATTAGGGGACTCCCCCAGGGAAGCTGACTGAGGCAATCCCTGCCCCAAGGGGGCCTCCCTGAGCTGAAGTTTTAATTAGTCATCACTGCTCTTCCTGAAACTCTGACCTGCCCATGGCTCTACCATCCCAGGCTGGCCTTGTGGCAGGAGGCAGGACTGGCGTTCAACCCAGCTGCACAGCAGGAGCTGCCCTGGCAGAGCAGAGAGATGTGGCCGGGCTTCCCTCCCACACGGCTCTCTGCATCCACCTCAGCATCACCTCATTTAATTCAGTAAATGGATTACAAAATAAATGGACTAAGTGACTTCATCCACTGAATATATTAAATACATTAAATGAGCTAATATTTGTGAAGCATTTTAAACAGTGCCCTGTACCTAGTAAAAACTAGGAGTGTTTGCTAAATTAAAAAAACAAGTCAGCAGGGATGAGGGGAACAAGGTACTGCATAGGACCCAGAGCTATTTTTGGATATAAAGATGGCACATTCCTGGGTCGCTTGGCAATGGTGGGTGGCCCAAGTGTGGGTGGTCAGCATCTGTAATCCTGCCCCTGCAATGTGGGAAGCTTGGGCTGTGCAGGGAGGGAATGGATGGGTATGTGCCAGGCACTGCACTGAGCATTCATGCCCTGCAAGCCGTCTTAAGAGATGGGGTTACAATCCCATTTTTCAGAGGAGATGGTCAAGGTTCACAGAAGCAATCAACACGTCCACAGCCGGCACGGTGGCTCACGCCTGTAATCCTAGCACTTTGGGAGGCCAAGTCAGGAGGTTTGCTTGAGGCCAGGAATTTGAGACCGGCCTGGTCAACATGGCAAAACCCCATCTCTACAAAAAAATTAGAAAAATTAAGTGGGCGTGGTATGGTGATGCACACCTATAGTTCCAGCTACTTGGGAGGCTGAGGTGGGAGGATCACTTGAGCCCAGGAAGTGGAGGTTGCAGTGAGCTGAGATTGCACCATTACATTCCAGCCTGAGCGATAGAGCCAGACTCCATCTCAAAAAACAAAAAACAAAAACAAAAAGCAAAACATGTCCAAGAAAGCACAACCCCGAGAGTTAGGGCAGGATTTATTGTTTATTGTCGTTATTATTTTTAGTTTTCTTTCTGTTTACTTTTTTTGTTTAGGGCAGGATTTAGATCCAAAGCCTAAGCCCTGCACACTGGAAAATCCGACTCCTTATGCCCCTCCCACCCCTACTCAGGACACACGGTGGCGGGCAAGAAGGCCACAAGGCCACACCACCAGAAGCAAAAGGGAGAAGGGTGCCCTTCTCTGTTCCCACTCAGCTTCCCTTCAACGTCCGGGAAACCTGAGGGCTCTGAGTATGGCTGTTTGTGTTGAGGACCCAAAACCCCCTTTTCTGGGGCCAGGCTGTGAGTCTAAGGCGAGATAATAACAGGGAGTTTCTGAAGCACTGTCCCCCTACTCTGGTGAGCAGGAGGCCTCCTGACCGTGACCCCAGTCTCCCACCCTGCTTGGCTGCTCGCCTCTCGCCTCAGCAGCAGTGCTGCTGTGCCAGCCCTGAGCCAGAGCCAAGCCCTCCTTGGACGCGGTTGCCTGGTAACCAGCCCTAAGTGACGGAAACCCCAGAGGGCCGCTAATGAGGGTGCAGCAGCCAACCACCTGGCCAGACCCAGCCGCCCCAGCCAGCCTTAGAAAGTCTTCCACGATAGTCCACCTGGCCCGCCCACGGTAGGAGGGGAGGGTGCCTAGCACTGGGGGAGGGGGCATGGTGGGGCAAGGAGGAGCTGGGTTGGCAGCCCCCCAAAACCTTTGAACTGGGGATCTGGGGGAAGGTGATTCCCGATGAAGGCCAAGGCTTGACCAAGGCGAGGGGCAGGCACTGGGCTGGAGTCAGCGTTGTGGGTAGGGCCTGGCCAGGCTCAGGCCCCAACCACCACTCTGGAAACAGCTGTGATGGCTCTGCCCAGGGAGCCGAGGCCGGGGGAGGGGATCCCCAGGGAGAGGCCCTGGATGGGGAGAGGAGGTGATGAGGGCGGCTGGCAGGAGTCCAGGCTGTGGGTAGGGGAGTAGCTCCTGCAGCACAGAGGGAAATGCATCAGCCCCTTCCATCTTTGCAGGGGTCCCCCCCTCTTCTTCTCCTCACAACTCTACCCCAGGCTGATGGTCTCCAAGGAGGGGGCTGCAGGCAGCATGAGGCAGGCAGGTGGAGCTCGGCCAGGTGTTTTTCCATCCTAGGTCTGAGAGGGGAGGAGGGGACGGAGAGGAAGTGGCAGTGGCAGAATCAAGAGGAGGCCTGGTGTATGGACTGGACAGGCCTTGAGGAGACTTGGGTTCTGGAGTTGCCTGCCTGAGACCCCAGGCAGATAGCTGGCCCTCTCTGTGTCTCATTTGCCCCATGTTGAAATAGGGGCTGGAAACAGGCTACTGCTGGTGTCATGGGTCCTAAGAGGCTGACAGGGGTAGTCCAGGGCTTTAGTGGAGCTTTGGGCAGTAGAAGCTCCTTCAGGCTCTCATTTCTGGGCCTGGGTAGGTTTTTCTGCCTTTCTTCCCTTTCAGATGTGCATAGCCCTCCTTCACCATTAAACCTTCACTCCATAACTACAGCCTGACTCAGTCCTGTGGTGGGCACTAGAGTCACAGCCCAAGGGCAGACCCAGGCTCCACCCTGGAGGAGGTCCCTCCCCAGGATAAGAGGCAAGCCAGGCTTATAGTCAGGAAATTTCAGCACAGGGAGCTGAGGCTAAAATGGAGGTCAGTTCAGAATGCTCTGGGACCTCAGAAGAGATGACCAAACCCAGCCTGCAGCTCAGGGAAGGCTTCCTGGAGGAGGGATCCCAAGCTGAGTTTTTTTGACGGGGACTGTGTAGGGTCTTGGTTTGTTGCCCAGCCTGAAGTACAGTGGCCTGATCACAGCTTAGTGTAGCTTCAACCTCTCAGGCTCAAGTCAACCTCCCACCTCAGCCTCCCGAGTAGCTGGGACCACAGGTGAACGCCACTATGCCTGGATAATTTTTTTTATTTGTCCCACTCTGTTGCCCAGGCCAGCCTTGAATTCCTGGGCTCAAGTGATCCTCCAGCCTCTGCCTTCCAAAGTGTGGGAGGATTACAGGCATGAGTTACCGTGCCCAGCCTCTGAGTTGAGTCTGAAAGGCCAACAGGAATTAGCAAGGAAAACAGACAAGCAGCCAAGGCAGAGGGAGAGCATATTCCAAAGCATGGAGGTGTGACCTGAAAGGAACCTTGGCTGGCTGGGGAGACAATCGGTACAATCAGGAGACATGCCAAAGCCAAAGTGGGGAACTGGAACCTGAGGGCACCGAGGAACCACAGGAGACTCCAAGCTAGGAGTGACCAGCTAGACACAGGCATTACAAAACTCTCTCTGGAGGTAGGGAGGGAATATCTCCTGCTGCCTCCAGCACCAAGCCTTCAATGGCTGGGCTTTGGCACAGCCAGAGTTGGACATCACAGTCCCACCCTCCCCGAGTCCAAGGCCCAGCAGTCCTGTTCCTGAGGCCTCTCTCCCACTGTGGCAGACCCACCTCCACACAAGCACCCATCTCACTGCAGAGCAGTGGTCTGTTTGAAGTCTGGGAGACAGCACTGGGACCCATCTACTGCTGTACCCTCAGTGCCACCATAAAACCTGGAGATCCTCAATATGTGACAGAAGGAAGGATGGGAAGGAGAGAAGGAAAATCAGCCCACCATAGCTGTGAATTAAAGAGTGCTCCCTTCCTTTGAAGGAGTCTCTAAATCTTTTTTTTTTTTGAGACACAGTCTCACTCTGTTGCCCAGACTAGAGCGCAGAGGCACGATCTCAGCTCATTGCAATCTCCGCCTCCCGGGTTCAAGTGCCTCAGCCTCCTGAGTAGCTGGGATTACAGGCTTGTGCACCACGCCGGCTAATTTTTGTATTTTTAGTAGAGATGGGGTTTCTCCATGTTGGCCAGGCTGATCTCAAACTCCTGACCTTAAGTGATCTGTCTGCCTCAGCCTCCCAAAGTGCTGGGATTAAAGGCATGAGCCACTGCACCTGGCCAGGGTCCCTAAATTATTGTGCATGCTTTGTTGTTGTTGTTGTTGTTTTTCTAGCCAACAGGCCAGCAGATGCAGTCCTCCAGAGGGATCCAGTGAAAGCCTGCCCCACTTCTCAGTCTTAGGGCCTCCTCTCTGAGCGACTCTGATTTTCTCTGGAGGCAGTCGGGGGGCTCCTTCGGAGTTTGAGAGGCTCCCACTCCCTGCTCACTGTGGCAAAGCAGCAGGCTGCCCCCACCCCCAGCCTCCCCTGCAGAAGGATGCCCTGGTTTTCCAGTACACCTTTGGAAACTGGCTCACCTCACCCCAATCAGACCCCATGGCCCTGTCCTCCTCCTGTCCTATCTAACCCAGATCCCTACGATGCTCTGAGTCCATGCTGATGGCCATCGACACAGCCCAGCTTCAGGCTCTGCTTGCTTTAGTGGCAGCGCATTCTTGAACAACAATTGTGTCTGAGCTTCCCTCAGAAGGCACTGGAGTCACACGGTCCTCCAGGGACAATCCTAGCTCTCCATTTCTTGGCTATGTGAACAAGTGGCCTCCCCCTCCTCCTCTAGAGCTACCATTACTGGTTGAGGGTAGTTGCCCAGGTTATTGGTATTTCGAACAAAGAATTGGACAAAAGGCACAAGCAAGGTAGCAAAAGCTCCAGCAAGAGGCTCACCAGCACTGGTTACAGAATTTTCTAGGGTTTATATACCCTCTAGAGGTTTCTCATTGGTTCACCCTAGTGACCTGCAACCCAGTCTGGTTGGTTGAAGAGTAGGCCTACAACCAGTCTGATGGGTTGCGGGAGGGGACCAATCAGAGGTACTTTCGTTTTCCAGCTACCACTCCAGTAACTGCCATACAGCAAAAGGCGGGATTGCAACTACCATGCAGCAACTGCCACCTAGTAAAAGGACGGGTTGAAGAAGGAGTAGTCTCTGATATCCAGCATGAGTTGGCCTTAGGTTCCCTGCCTCCAGGCCCTATTCCCCTGCATCATTACCACTGGTTGAAAGCTTACTAAAAATCAAGCTGTGAAGTCACTGGAGCCCTGTAGCAAGTCATGTCCCTGCAATGATGAGTGAGCTGAGAGCTAAGGGGCTTGCCTAAGCCACACAACTCAGTAGATCAAACCTCAGCATGCTTGTTTTTCAAACTCCTCCTTCATGTGGTTGTAAAAATTACATGAGATATCAATGATCTCATAGATAGATATAGGAGCTCTATGTCCAACCACTGACACTGAGATATTCCTCTTCTGGGAGGGGAGAGGGAGCAATGAGGAAGTAGAGGGCAGACAGGGCAGCAAAAATGGTCTGAGGGGCCTCTCTGGAGGAGGCAGTGTCTCTAGCTGGGTCTGCAAGGATGGAAGGGGGCATTGCTGTGTGTCTCAGGGAAAGGTGCCACACTTCTCTGTTTCTCTGCCTGTAGAGTAGCTGCCAGCTCCACCTCACACTCCTGTGGGGTGCAGGAGCTCCTCCAAGGATGGAGATTTGTAAATAGCAGGTGTGGCCTCATTAGAGGGAATGCCATTGTTATTAATAACCATAACATAATGAGCCAAGGCTTAGGAGCTGACCTTTTACCTTGCATTCCCAGGGAGCCAGGAGAAGTAACCGGTGTCTGGGATGGGGTGGAAGAGGAGTGTGTGTGTGTCCCATGTGGAACCTGGGCAGAGCTGGTGGTGATGGGGGTGGGGTGGGGTGAGAAGAAACCTGCTTTTCTACACTACTTTCTTTTTCTGTGTTAACTCCACCCAGGAAGCCCATATAAGGACAGACGGTTCCCTTCTCTGCTTTTATTCACACTATTCCTTCTCATTAGAATATCACATCTCTGCAAGACCACAGTGCTGATAAAAACATGTGGAGCTCCCAAGGCAGTTACCTTGTATTGATTGCCTTCATTGTCTGCAGGCTCCACACTCCACCATTGGTATAGAGAGGAAAAAGGGCAAGGTCAGAGTCTTCAGGTGCTCATAGTCTGGGGACACTCTATGAGCTTCCTAGAGTTTACAATTTCCCACACTGATGTTGGCTGACACCACAGTTGCTAAGGCAGGTCTCTCTCTGCTCCCTTTTTGCAATGAGGAACTTTGAGGCTCAGAGAATTACAAAGTAGCTCCCAAGTCCCCCAGTGTTGTGTCCTTTCTTTGGCAGTCCAGGGTGTTTAAGTGATGCGGAAAAGGAATAGACAAGATACTGTTGAGTGGGGCTGCTGTCTGTGTGAGGTGTCCCTGAATTAACACAAGGCTCAGCAGTGCTGCAAATCTTAACTAGCCCCTAGTGTCTCAGACAGTTGCTCATCCTGGCCTGTTGGTCCCACTCCAACTCAGGGAAATTGGAGAGACCACTGGGCACATCTGAGCACACAACCTGAGACTCCCAGACCCCAGGGGCTAAGAACACAGCCCTCCTCCCACTCCACTAGCAGAGCAGGGACAGGGTCACAGGCGCAGTGCCCGAGGAGGAGGGCCAAGCAAAGTTGGTAAGGGGCAAGAGCAGGGAATAGCCTGTGACCCCCCCTCCAACCCCCTCTGAGTGTTTCCTCCCTATATGGTTCCAGACTCTATATCTAAGGTTCTTCCAGCTCTACATAAAGTGACACTCTTCCCCCACCCCTGCCCCCACTCCCCAGGTGACCTCACTTCCTCTTCCACTTCCTCTTCCTACCTGCAGCGCCCAGCCCCTCCTCCTTAGCTCCAGCTGCTTGGTGATTCTTGGAACCTGCAGCCTCAGGCCTGTTCTGCTCTGACTCAGGCAGAACTTACCTTTGGGATCTGAGGGGATAGTTTTGCTTCCTGAACTGACTCTGACCTTTGGCAGGTCCACCTGCCCTCCCCTCCCTAACTGCACACACCTGTTCCCAGCCCTCAGGCAGCCCAGGAACTTCGTGAGACCAGATTCTTTCAGATAAAGTAGCACTGAGGGGCTCTCATCCACAGTCAGATGGCCCAGGAAGAAGCAGCCCTTCTCCACCCTCCAGCCTCTCTTTGCAACACACCATTCCTGGCTGGGCGTGCTTCACTCCGGAGACCCGCCTCGTAGGCTGCGCGGAGGTCTGCCTCACGGAGGGAGCCTCGCCCAGGCTACTTTGCAAATCCCCCAGCACCCTCATTCCCGGTCCTTCCAGGGATGGGGAGATTGCCGCTTCCTCAGACAGTTGCCCTGCCCTAGCAGGAGTCTGGAAATTGCCCTCATTGACTACACCAATATGAGGGGACAGATCAAGAAGCCCTTCTCCAGCCCCCTAATACACTAGTGCTGGACAGGGGAATGCCGGCACCTACTGTGTGCCAGATATTTGCAAACACCCTTTTCCAAGTTTACACCACCACCGCTATGAGGAAGACAGAATTCCACTTTTGCAAATAAGGAAACTGAAGCTCAGCGAGGTCAAGTGGCAGGCGCAAGGTCACATCGCTAGAAAGTGGCAGTGAATGAACGATCTAACGGAGCGACTGAGGGCGCGTGACCGGCCCGCCGGGCACTGGTTCGTGGAGCGTGGCGGGTACCGGCGGTGCACAGCGCCCGCGGCCCGCTCCCAGCAAGCTGGCCCCACGCTGGCCCTCTGCACCCGTGGCCCATAGGAGCGCAGGCTCCCGGAGGCGGGGCCGGGCTCTTCCCCCACCCTGCGAGCCGCCCCGCCCCCTCCCCGCCCCCAGCCCGCCCCGCCCGGGACCGCAGACGGCGCCCGGCGGCGGCGCGAACGGCAGCGAGTAGGGTTGCTCCGAGCTTGCTGTTCACCGCGACTTCTCGCGCAGGGCCCGGCCGTACTAGGACCCGCGGCCTGGGCGACGCTGGAGGATGCGGACGCGGAGGCAGCCTGGCGTAGCGGCGGCGGGAGACCTGGTGCGCTGCAGGTAGGAGCTCGCCCGCTCGGCGGGCGCGGAAACTTGGGCCGAGTTTGCGGGCGGCGCGTGGGGAAGGGGCGGATGGCGCTGCTCCAGGGCGCCCCTACCGGCCGGCACGGGGGCGGAGCGCGCCGCGTCTGGGCCAAGGGGCTGCAGCTTCTGGCTGCCGCCGGTCCCCCGCGACCGGGCTGCGGGGCGGGGGTGGCGCCGCTGCTCCGACTTTCCCTGGACTTCGAGGTTCCCGGGGCCTGCTAGCGCCATGGATCTCCGGCGGAGACTAGGCGCCTAATCTGGCCAGAAGGAACTCAGGCCGAGCCCTGGGGCCTCCCGCAGGGCCCTGCTCACGTGGATTGCCGGGGGAGGGCGTTGCGGGGGAGGTATGGGGACATCGGGGGCACTGGAGGGCTGGGCCTGGGGGCGGCGGGCGCTGAGGCGCCGCGGGGCCCTGGACGCGCCCTGCTGGGATGGGACGGCCCTGCGGTTTTCTCGCCACCTCTTGACTCACTCGTCTGGCCTCAGCCCAGGCTGGCGGGATCGCCCTGAGGCGGAGGCTGCCCGGACCCTGCGGCCGGGCCGCCCCTGCTCCGGGACCTCCCGCCAGTCTGCGGACGTCGGTTTGGGGCTGGGTGCGCGGGCCTGCCTGCATGCACACGTGTGCCCGGGGCCCGAGCGAGGGGAGAGCGCAGTTCTGGAATGGCGTGTGTGCAGATGTGGGCCATGCACGTACGTGCAGGCACGGGTTTGCATGCGTGGCGGCGGCCTGTGTGTCAGCCTGCTGGATGCACGTGCGTCTCGGCGCCGCTGGGAGGGGCTTGGGGACACCCGGAAGCCCGCCAGGTCGGGCGCGGCGGCAGCCTCAAAGCTAAGTCGGCTGTGGGCCCTAGGCACCAGAGTTATGCTCAGGGCGGCTAGGGCAAAGGAGATAGAGACCGATCCCTTTCGCTTTCCCCTCCACTGGAGAATTTGGGCTGCCCCAGGTTGGGTTGTAGCGTCTGGAGAGTCCAGAGCCTCAGGTAGGGAAGGTGGGAGATGGGAGAACATTTGGCGAGGCCCGATTCAGCCCTCCAGGAGAATCCAGATGCTAGCCACAGTTGGGCAGGAATCGCGCTCTTCTTCCTGATGTTTACCATCGGCCATCCCTAGGCACCTAGAAGCTGAAAGTGGGAACAGAGAGCTGTTTCCTTTCCCACTGTGTAAGGCAGTGGTAGTGCTGCGGTGGTGGGCTCTTCTCTGGAACCCTGGCCTGGGTGCTGGCTGAGTGACATTGGAGCTTGGCAGAGGATCAACAGAGCTACCTCTCAAAGATGACCTGAGCCTGCTTCCCGGGCACCTGCCCTGTTGGAGAGCTTGCTTGCTTTAGTATGGGTCAGGGAAGGAGGCACCTACATTTTGGTAACTGTCTTGAGTGGAGGAGTCGTCTCCCTTGAGGGAGTGTATCCTGGGCTTTCCACCTCATACTGGCAGGAGATAAGGTCATTCCCACGTCCCTAAGAGTTCTGTGTTGGCTCCCTGAAGCCGCCACCCCTCCCACAAAGACTCTTGAGGGTCCCAGGTGGTCTCCTGTCTATTGGCTGGGTCCCAGTTAAGGGCCTCAAGAAGTCTCCAGGGCAGAGGGTATTCCTTGGGCTGAGGCCCAGGAGAGAGGGACTCTTGGGGTTGGGGGTGGGGACCCAGCAGTCAGGAGCATGTGGGGGAGGTGAGACCGAAGCCAACACTTAACCCAGAGTGTCCCAAGGGGGGGCAGGGTCCATACCCCAAAACCCTACAATTCCTTCTCACAGCATTGCTGTGGAGTGAGATGGGGGCTTTCACCCCTCAATAGCAGGTTTCTGTCATAGGACACTGTTATTGGGACTGTCACCTGTGTCCTAATGGCCCCTCCATGTCTTCTCTAGGCTGGCCTGAGATGTGGGGTTCTGTCCAGGAGATGAACCAGCTTGCTTTCTGAGTCTGCCTTGGTGTGGGAGTGGGCATTGGCCCCACACTAGCCTTGCCTTTCCTAGCCCCAAAACGTGCTGGTCTAACTCAGCCTGTGGCTGTCATTGGCTCCAACTTGAAGAAGCAAGGAGAGGGCTGGTCCTTGCTTGCCGGTGTCACTGAAACCTGTGACACTTTGCCTTAATCATAGCAAGATTGTGCTGGGTGGTCCTTTCTAAGCCACTGAGAGCTTCCAGGAGCAGGGTGCTGGCTGGGGGAGGTAGAGGCAAGTCAGTATGGCCCCAGCAGAAGGGCTTCAGATGAGCCCCTTATGGGTTACTGGGTGCCTCCTGCCCCGAGGGACCTCAGTTCCCATCCTTCCTTGGTCTTGTCTTAGAGCTTTATCTTTCTGAAGCATGTAGTTTTTCCATCAATACAATGGGAGTAGTGGCTAAGTAGCACTCTGTGGGTGGCCCCTGGGGCCTCCCTCCCTGGACTCTTTCTTTTCTTTTCTTCCCCTCCCCTCCCCTCCCCTCCCCTCTCCTCCCCGCCCCTCCTTTTTTTTGAGATGGAGTCTCTGTCACCCAGGCTGGAAGTACAGTAGCACAATCTTGCTCACTGCAACCTCTGCCTCCTGAGTTCACTCAATTCTCCTGCCTCAGCCTTCTGTGTAGCTGGGACTACAGGCATGCACAACCATGTCCGGCTAATATTTTTGTATTTTTAGTAGAGAGAGCGTTTCACCATGTTGGTCAGGTTGCTCTTGAACTCCTGACCTCAAATGATCCACCCACCTCAGCCTCCCAAGGTGCTCGGATTACAGGTGTGAGCCACCGCACCCAGCCACCTCCCTGGACTTTCACACATGCCCTTGAGGCTATCTTGCCCACCATGTGCCATCTGCAGCTTGGGGGTAGGGGTGGATCCAGGCTCCTCATGCTCTGGGACGTTCCTGCTGGTGCTGTAGCACCATCTGCTGGGCTGCCCTGACTCTCCTGCGGAGGGGGAGGAGTGGGGCGAGAGGAGTGTGGCTTGTACAGACTGATGTTCCCAGTTACCTCTCCTAGGGGACTGCTCTCCAGAGCCAAGTCCAGTATCTCAGCATTGGCTTTGGGCCTAGGGACCTGGGCTGGAGACCCGACTCTGCCATTTTGACAAGATCAGCAGGTCAGAGGAGTGTCACAGGAAATCTGTGAATTTGTAGACAATACTCAGATTCCATGTTTTGGCTGCAGTGGGCGTCACTATGGCATCTTGGAATGGGACCCCGTGGTGGGAGGCAGGAGGCCTGCTTCTCGTTGTGTCTATTTCATTGGTGACTTTGGGATAAATGGGTCTTCTGATCTGTATATGAGGGGGTGGGGGCAGGGTACGCCAAGTGACCCTCAGACCCGGTGCCCCTGCAAATTCTGAAATCCCAAGAAGGAGGGGGTGTTTGGAGTTGTATGGAGGAAAATTGAACAGAAGGGTCTCCT
The DNA here is from genome assembly GCF_002776525.5 of Piliocolobus tephrosceles. Lineage (NCBI taxonomy): Eukaryota > Metazoa > Chordata > Mammalia > Primates > Cercopithecidae > Piliocolobus > Piliocolobus tephrosceles. The sequence goes on along the minus strand of NC_045439.1, from coordinate 84,701,242 downwards.
GGAGTAGGGGTGGGTGGAGGTTCTGTGTAGAATAATTCATTAAACAAAGGGTTCTGCAGCTTAAAGTACACAGGTTGGGGTCAGGTGCAGCGGGTGGTTCATGCCTGTGATCTCAGCACTTTGGGAGGCCAAGGTGGGAGGATCACTTGAGTACAGGAGTTCAAGACCAGCCTGTGGGCAACATAGTAAAATCGTGTTTCTACAAAAAATACTAAAATTAGCCAGGTGTGGTAGCAGGTGCCTGTGGTCCCAGCTCCGTGGAAGTTGGGAGAATCACTTGAGCCCAGGAGGTTGAGACTGTGGTGAGCCAAGTTCATGTCACTGCACTCCAGCCTGGGCAACAGAGTGAGACCCTGCCTCAAAAGAATACACGCACGAATTGGAATGCTCTGTCCTGTGGCTCATGCACTCACAATCTTAACTGAGCATCAATTAAGTGCCAGGTTGTTAGGTGTAGCAGTGAGCTGATGAGAGCCGCAGCCCTCTGCTGCTTTGCCTGTAGCCTGTTTTCCTGACAGCCCCTGCCTTTCTCTCTCTCTGTCCCAGGTCAGAAGTTGAGTAGCAGAGGCCCAGGAGGGCTCGAAACCTTCACAGCGATGGCAGAAAAGCGACCCCTGAGAACCCTGGGGCCTGTGATGTATGGCAAGCTGCCCCGCTTAGAGACAGACTCGGGGCCCGAGCACAGCCTGCACCACTCTGTTGGTAACCAGGACCCCTGCACCTACAAGGGGTCCTACTTCTCCTGCCCCATGGCGGGTACTCCCAAGGCCGAGTCTGAGCAGTTGGCGTCCTGGACCCCATACCCACCGTTGTATTCTACCAGTATGGCAGGACCCCCACTTCGGACGGATAACCTGCTGACCAACTGCCTGTTCTACCGCTCGCCAGCAGAAGGCTCTGAGAAGATGCAGGACTCCAGCCCTGTTGAGCTCCTGCCTTTCAGTCCCCAGGGTCACTCCTACCCAGGTCCGCCGCTGGCAGCGCCCAAACCTGTCTACCGCAACCCTCTGTGCTATGGACTCTCAACTTGCCTGGGGGAAGGAGCAGTGAAGAGGCCACTGGATGTTGACTGGACTCTGGTGACTGGGCCCCTGTTGCCTTCAGCTGACCCACCCTGCTCTCTGGCCTCAGCTCCTAGCAAGGGCCAGACCCTGGATGGCACCTTCTTGCGGGGGGTGCCAGCTGGGGGGTCCAGTAAAGACTCCTCGGGGAGCTTCTCCCCATGCCAGCCCTTCCTGGAGAAGTATCAGACCATCCACAGCACGGGCTTCCTGGCCGCCAGGTACACAGGTCCTTATCCTAGGAACTCCAAGCAAGTAATGTCCGAGGGGCCAAGTCCTTGGACCCAGCTGGCCCAGCCCCTGGGGCCACCCTTTCAGGACACCGGGCCCACCCACTACCCGCCGCCCCACCACCCACCACCCCACCCTCCACAGGCCCTGCCTTGCCCTCCAGCCTGTCGCCACCCAGAGAAGCAGGGTAGGTACAGCCCAGCACTCCCCCTGCAGCCTCTGGGGGGCCACAAGGGGACCGGGTACCAGTCTGGTGGGCTGGGCAGCCCCTACCTGAGGCAGCAAGCAGCCCAGGCACCTTACATTCCCCCGCTGGGGCTGGACACTTACCCCTACCCCTCTGCCCCTCTCCCAGCACCCTCTCCAGGCCTCAAGCTGGAGCCGCCTCTCGCTCCACGGTGCCCAGTGGACTTTGTCCCCCAGACACTGAGTTTTCCTTATGCCCGGGATGACCTCTCTCTCTACGGAGCATCCCCCGGGCTTGGAGGGACGCCACCTTCCCAGAACAATGTGCGGGCTGTGCCACAGCCTGGTGCCTTCCAGAGGGCATGCCAGCCTTTGCCAGCGAGCCAGCCCTGCTCAGAGCCTCTAAGGCCTGCACAGGAAGCCGAAGAGAAGACCTGGCTTCCCAGCTGCGGGAAAGAGCAGCTCCAGCCCCAGCTCAGTGAGCACTCTGGGCCGCCCATCGTCATTCGAGACAGTCCAGTTCCCCGTACCCCCCCAGCACTGCCCCCCTGTGCCCGGGAGTGCCAGTCTTTTCCACAGAAGGAGGGCGCAAGGCCACCCAGCTCTCCACCAATGCCTGTCATAGACAATGTCTTCAGCCTGGCTCCCTACCGTGACTATCTGGATGTGCCGGCACCCGAGGCCACAACTGAGCCTGACTCTGCCACAGCTGAGCCTGGCTCAACTCCAGCCACCAATGAAGGTCAGGACAAAGGCTCCAGGGGGACCCCGCTCGCCCAGGAGGGCCCCTCAGGGAGTGAGCCCCTAAGGGGCTCACTTAAAGAGGAGGTAGCCCTGGATTTGAGTGTGAGGAAGCCCACAGCAGAGGCCTCCCACGTCAAGGCTCCCAGTCCTGTGGAGCATGCCAAGCCCACTGCAGTCATGGACGTGCCGGATGTGGGCAACATGGTGTCAGATCTGCCAGGCCTGAAAAAGATAGACACAGAAGCACCAGGCTTACCTGGGGTGCCAGTGACCACAGATGCTATGCCAAGTACCAACTTCCACAGCTCTGTGGCCTTCATGTTCCGAAAGTTCAAGATCCTCCGTCCGGCACCTTTGCCTGCAGCTGTGGTCCCGTCCACACCCACCTCAGCTCCTGCTCCCACACAGCCTGCACCCACCCCCACATCTGGGCCCATTGGACTGCGGATTCTCGCTCAACAGCCCTTGTCCGTGACCTGCTTCAGCCTGGCACTGCCCAGCTCTCCAGCTGTAGCAGTGGCCTCCCCTGCCCCTGCTCCAGTTCCATCCCCTGCTCCGGCTCCAGCTCAGGCTCCAGCTTCAGCCCAGGATCCAGCTCCAGCTCCAGTTGCAGGCCCTGCTCCGGCATCTACTTCAGCCCCAGGGGACTCCCCGGAGCAGCACTTTACAGGACTACACGCGTCCCTGTGTGATGCTATTTCTGGCTCTGTGGCCCACTCTCCTCCAGAGAAGCTTCGTGAGTGGCTAGAGACGGCTGGGCCCTGGGGCCAGGCTGCGTGGCAGGACTGCCAGGGTGTGCAGGGGCTGCTGACCAAGCTACTGTCCCAGCTGCAGCGCTTCGATCGCACCCACCGGTGTCCCTTCCCCCATGTGGTGCGAGCTGGTGCCATCTTCGTGCCCATCCACCTGGTAAAGGAGCGGCTCTTCCCTCGGCTGCCACCCGCTTCTGTGGACCATGTGCTGCAGGAGCATCGTGTGGAGCTGCGGCCCACCACGCTGTCAGAGGAGCGGGCACTGCGGGAGCTTGCCCTGCCGGGCTGCACCTCACGCATGCTGAAGTTACTGGCGCTGCGCCAGCTGCCCGACATTTACCCTGATCTTCTCGGCCTGCAGTGGCGTGACTGTGTACGCCGCCAGCTGGGTGAGCATGGGGCAGCGCCAGTGGCCACCGGAGCTGTGTGAGCAAGTGACAGGTGTGTGTGCTGTGTGAGTGCGTCACAGCTGGGGCTACATGATTCCAAGGACTCCTGCCCGGGTAGGGGGCTCTAGGGTGTGCTCTGGGTACCCCCACCCCTCGACCCTCCAGACATCAGTGAGCGCCTTCATAGCCTCCTTTGTAGTCTTCTGAACATGCCGGCTGCTCTGTCCCTATGGAAACTCCTCGGTCTACCCTGGTGCTGCAGCTTCTTGGATTCCCTCCTCTGCCTGTGCCTTCTCCATCTTTGGTGCAGTGTTTCCGGTGCTCTGGTTAGGCCCTGTTTTCTAGGTGAGATCATTTCCCCAGTCTCCAGCCTCCCCTTTCTGAACTCTAGCCCTAAATAACCCACCGCGTGCTGGGCCTCTGCCCCTGGGTCTCCCACACTGAACTCATCCCAAATCACACTCCCGAGCCTTCCCCTCAGCTCACTTCCCACCCCCCCGTTCTCTCCATGTCAGTGAAGGGCACCCCCTTTCACAAAGCTCCACATGCCTGGTGAGGGCCACAGTTGCCTTTATGAATGCGTAGTTTTGCAGTCCTCGCTGGCCCTTACATACACAGAAGTGTGCCCATAAATCGCATTGTTTTATGGTTTGCTTTTCCTCTACTAAACGATGTCTCGTGCCTACTGTTCTCCAGCTTGTTTTCTTTTTATGTTCTGGAGGACCACACAACTGCCGAAGTGTTGTGTGGTGTGTATGATCACGCTTTTTCAGCTAGAGATCTGGTGATAGGACCAAGTGGATTCTGTCCTTGTCCCTCCTGCATCAGTATACCTGGCATTGCAGCCTGAGGCCCCCTCTAGTTTTTCTCTCCCTGCTGCCTCCAGCCTCTCCCATTTCCACCACCCAGCATCTTCCCTGTAAAAACTGTTCCTAGTTCCATCCCCATAGTGGCAGCCTTGCCCCGGACCCTTACCTGGTTAGGATGGGGAAGGGCCTGAGGCAGTGAGGTGCAGATGAGATGAGCCTAGGAACTGGCTGACCAAAATCCCTGATCCCTGAATACCTACAAAATTGGAGCAGAAGCCTTAATGGGATGCAAAGGAAATCCAGACTCAGGCAGTGTGTTACTGAGTGAGGGTCCCGCATCTCTCAGGGCTGGGCTGCCTAGCTCAGTCCTCTCCCCATATAGTTGGGCTGTCTGGGGCCCAGAGAGGGTCAGGTCCGTTTCTCCTGGGCTGCCTGATGGGCAGTAGAGCCTGGGCACTCCGCACAGTCCGCGGCTGCTCTGATTGGAGCTTGCAAGAATCGGGGGCCTGGGAAGGAAGTGACTGAGACCAGGCTTCCGGTCTCTGACTGAATTTTGTTGCCCCTGTCCTTACTCCCTCCCTGCTTGAGGGCCGCCTTTCTGTGTGTGCCCCCAGACAGTTATCCCTGCTTTCCTTTCTTGTGGGTTCCTATGCTCCCCCAGCATGGCTATTAGGGCAGTCCCTACCTGGGCTCGGCCTTGGGCTTGGGCTTGGGTTCTGGGGCTGGTATGGCAGAAACATGAGGGCTGTCTTACATGGCAGAGTCCTCTGTTCCCATGACTCAGTTTTCCATCTGGACAATGGGTATTGGACCAGGCCAATGGTTCCTGACCTGCTTAGCCCCTTTGCTGTCATCCTTGTACCCAAACAGCCTCTCCTGAGCAGTACCCTCATCAGATAAGTTTCTGGTGTCACCAGGGGAGAAGCACATCTTTTTGGCTTGGATGGTCTGGCCAGTGGGCATGTGTGGGGAAGAGTTGTGATGCCAGCCTGACTTGGGGTAGAGCAGAACCGCTGTTTGGATGGCTTTGGAGGCCCGGAGGTGGGACCTGAGGGTATGGGGTCTGCAGGCTGACTATGTGTTCATTTTCCAGGTGACTTTGACACTGAGGCTGGAGCTGTGTCCTCCTCAGAGCCCACTTTGGCCAGAGATGAGCCAGAGAGCCTAGCCCTGGCTCGGAAGTCACCGGCCCCCAAGGTCAGAAAGCCAGGGAGGAAGCCACCAACCCCTGGCCCGGAGAAAGCAGAGGCAGCCGCTGGGGAAGAGTCCTGTGCTGCCTCCCCTACCCCTGCTGCCTGTGCCAGCCCACCTGGCCCCACACTGAAGGCCCGCTTCCGCAGTCTGCTGGAGACCGCCTGGCTCAATGGCCTGGCTCTGCCCACATGGGGCCACAAGTCATCAAGACCAGACCGGCCCTCACCCTGCCCACAGCTGCTGGACAGCCAGAGCCATCACCTGTAGCACTGGTTGCCAGTGCTGTGTGTATAGTGATCACTCTCCACCCTTCCCTTGTGCCTGCCCAGCTGCCCCGGGGCCAGGAGTGGATGCTGGGGTTGGGGCTGGGGCTGCTCCCTTGGAGGGGTTCCAGCTCTGACCCTGGGGCCCACCCAGGGTGGGCTGAGAGCCCCTGAGCTTTTAACACGAGAGTCTTTATTGGATGGGACTACTTCCTATTTCTTGCCTAGAGAACACACATGGGCTTTGGAGCCCGACAGACCTGGGGTTGAATCCAGGCTCGTGTTCTTGCTGCAGGACCTGGGCGAGAAACTTCACCTCTGCTGAGCCCTCATTCCCCATGTGTAAAATGGGACAACACAACCTACCTCACAGGGTTGTCGTGGGGATGCTGCCTGACACATACCCTGTCCATACCCTGTCATGATGTGCTCTCTGCTTCCTCCCTGGGACAGGGCCTAGAATTGGAGGCAGAGAACCTTCCTATAGAAAGTCTTCATGTGTCCTAGGACTTGGCTGTCGTAGAGTGGTACCTTAGACAGTGGGTGTGACTCACTTTCAGGAGTCACCCTCCAGCATTTGGGGTTGGGTTGGCCCCACTCCAGCCTGGAGCTCCCTGAGGGAGCCTGCACTCCCTGCTCCCAGTCCCCGCTATTGGTGCAGGGATGCAGCCTGGAGCTGGTGTCCTTGTTCTGGGCCTGCTGCTGCCACCCCAGGAGGCCCCAGGCCTGTCCTGAATTGACATCAGTTCTTCAAACTGCCTCCCCTACTCCTGGCATTATCCCAGGAAATTACGTTTTCTAGAAGCTAAGCAGCTGCTGGGACTCAGGGACTGATGCAGGTGGGCTGAGTGGCAGCTCAGTCCTAGAAGGTCTCTGAATCTGGACTGAGGATCCTGCTGCTCCCCAAGCCAGAGCCCATCAGCCAGGCCTGCTGTGAGCCACCTGCCTGCGGAGTGCTGAGCTGAACCAAAGGCTGGCAAGCTCTGGGCCTTATTTAAGGGATTGTGATGGGCCCTGGAGACAGCCCATTAAAGCATCTGGCTTGTTTTTGGAAGTGGGGCCTGGCCGTGTGTTTGGGGATGGTGGGTTTCATGTTCCGTCACTGTGTGCCTAGCCCTTTGCTTGCAGGCTGCTCTCCCTGCTCCCAGTCCAGAAGGTGCTGGGTGGCTCCTGCACCATTGTGCAGATGGCTGTGGCTCTGTGGACCCCTCACATACATACATGCTTGCTCTGGGAAAACCCTCTCTCCTGAGACCCCGTGGGTCCTGGTGGTGGTTGGTCTATGGGCTACTGCCTGGTGAGAAATGCTGGTCATTAGACCCCAGCAAGTGCCCCTCTCCCAGGGCCAAGCATGTCTTTCATGGTGTGGGTAGAACTCCCAGGGCCAAGCATGTCTTTCATGGTGTGGGTAGAACTGTCAAAACCTCCCCATTGCTGGTGACCGTGCAACCCACTGACCTTAGCTTGGCGGATGGGGGGTGGTGTGCTGGGGCCCACCCTCCAGAGACCCCGCCCCTGCCGGGCTCTTCCCCCAGAGGCTTGTTCTCAGGGCAGCTAGGGTGGCTTCCTGGGCCTGTCTTCCCACTCCCCCTGGGCAGGGGGCCAGTCCACTGGGGCTTGCTGGACCTGTGCGGCATCCTGGTGGTGGTCACTGGGCCCAGCTGCGCTGTCCCTCCTCTGCCAGCCTGGCCTTAACACTAGGCTGGGATTTGGAGTGGCAACTGCCATTGTCCCCTTACACTTTGTATAGGCCCACAAACAGCTACTGGGCTGGGAAGGGGTAGGTAACCACAACACGTTGTGGCCACTGCAATGACAACCTGGGTGGAGGGTCCATGGGTCCCAGAAGAGGTGGTACCTGAATTGGGCTTTGAAGACAAATAAAAAATCACATGCAAAGTGGGGTTTGGGTAGAGAACCACACGTGCAGTCTTGGTGAGTCTGGAACGGGAAAATCCCCAGGTGAGGCTGGAGCTCCCAGAACTAGAAGGAACAGGGACAGGGCTTGGAAGCCTGGCTAGAAATCCAGCAACCCAGGGACTCAGTCCCACAACCTGAGGAATGGGGATGTGAGCCACGTGGAATCATTTGAGGCTACTCCTACAGGGAGAAAAGAACTGCAATGGAGGCGGAGTTTCTGAACCCTGGATCCCCCAGGCCCTGGGCAGCCATGGGCACCTCGTCAGCCCCATCAGTCACATCCATCTCGTCGTCAGCACCTTAACCGAGTGATGAGCTCTTTATTCTTTTTCCTTTGGTCCTCCCTTCCCTCTGTCCTCTCCTCTCCCTTCACACCTATGCCCCTGCTGCGTGCCTGACACACATCTTGCCAATGGTGACCAGGCAGAGTGAGGGCTCAGAACAGGCAGGGCTGAGCACCTGGGTTCTCCTGTGGCCCCAGAGGACTCAGAATGGTGGAGAGGCCAAGCTGGGGTGGTGTGGAGCCAGGCCTGGCTGGAGTGAGGTGCTGCTCTCCGACTGCTCTATCCAGGGAGGCCCTCTTCCCCTTCCGGCTCCAGTCTGAGGGGAGAGACTTAACCTGGCCTTGAGAGTTCTAGTCTGAGGGAGGAGATATGACAGTGTCCCAGGGACCCCCAGCCTGAGGTGGTGGGGGCAGGAACCAGACTCTGCCCAAGACTCCTAGTCTGAGGGAGGCAGCGCCCTACCTGGCTGCCACCCCTAGGGCAAGGAAGGAGTGAGGGCAGCGCAATGTGCTGGCCCCACCCCACCCCTCAAGGAGACCCGAGCAGGTCCGTGTAAGGATGGGGCTCAGGTGAGTGAGGCCCAGCCTTCCCCATCCCCCCACCTGGCATCCTAGCCCAGTAGAAAAGGCAAAGGGCCTGGGTGGCCGGCTTTGCTGACAGAAGTGGAGCTAGCAAGGTAGTGGGAAGGACGACAGTCCTGTCTTGGGAGACTCAGAGAGTAGGAGCTGGGAGGGGGAGAGGGGCTCCCCGGAAGAGTTGTCTCGTAGGGAACAGCACCTCCAGCCAGGCTCAGCCCTGCACCACCCCAACCCAGCCTCGGCAGGCACCCTGGTGCTGAGCCCTGCTTTTCCTGAGGCCTCGTTCTGCCCTGTCGCTGCTGGCAATGCCCATGTCTGGGGATGTTATCAAGACCCCAAAGCCCCTTGGTGACACCAGACGCCTCCTTCCCTCTGTCACTCCTGGCCTCATTGATGTCCCTCTTCCTGTGAGTTTGTTCTCACTCGGGGTTGAGTTGAGCCAGCTGGGTCTCCCTCAAACTTCCTTTGGGGATCCCGGGAGCAGGACCCGACTCTGACTTGACTGGCTGTGACTCTTCTCACCCTGCAGTTCCAATGCCAGAGATGGGAGGGCTGAACTCCCAGCCCAGCCTGCTCCCCCAGCTGGTGCGGGAGGAAGGCCGTGGGGGTGCTTTAGCCCGTGGACACAGCTTTGCTGCTAGCTGTGTGCTGCGCTCTCTCCATGGGCAGCTCCCCAAGACCCCTCCTCCAGACACCCCCTCAGCGGGGAGCACCCAGTACAGCTCTTCCGGAGCACTGTCTGCCTCTGGAGATGGGATTGGGGGAGTGCTGCCAAGCCCCTCCTGTCTCTCATGTTGCACATGGACCCCTTTTCCAGGCTGGTGGGAAGCTGAGGGCCTCGTTGAGGCCACTGCTGCCTCCATGAGGACTCCAACACTGGGTGTTGTAGCTGCGGCCCACTCAGAGGTGTCTGTGTCGATGAGCCCTCGACCCCTTCTGCCACAGCCCCTAGCCTCAGCTTGCCTGGCCACTGTTCCTCCCACATCCTGCCTCTGTCCAAAAGGGGTCCAGCTTCCAGGTCCCTGTGATTTCTTGTGACAATTTGAACCCAGGGTCCTAGGAAGGGGTGCTGAACCCTTAGAAGGACCTGAAGGGTCCTCTTCTATGATTACTGGGTTTGGCAGGGGATCCCTTGCCTCCTTGTCCAAGAGCCTCCGATAAGGATCTGCAGACCCTTTTCCTCCTCAGACCTGGATGATGGGACCAGGGCAGGCTCCTCCTGTATCCCCTAGCTCCTCTCCTACGTATAATTCAGATCTTGGGGTCCCAAGCTTGGTGGCTGCACCTCCTCAAACCCTGTAAACCTCTTAGACCCAACCCCACCACACCCTCAGAGGGGCTGGGGCTTCAGCTTGGGGCCCCACTGCACAGGAAGCTAGGGCTTCTCTGCCTCCTGCTGAGGCCTTGACGGCTCCTCAGTGAGGCCTGGCTGTCAGTCACTTCCTGGCCCCAGGGACATACCAGGACCCCAGCTTCCAGAGGCCAGGTCTTTGCCAGCCCCACCTCGCCATCTGCTGCCACCCTGGCATCTCTAAGCCCAGTAGGCCACAAGAGTACCTAGCTGCTAAAGGACTGGTCCCTACCAGATCTGCCTGGTGCTTCCCCAGAGGCCAGTGGGCATCCCCAGCCCCCAGCCCTTGGTAGCCCAGCCCCATCTGGGTGTTGCCAGCTTGGAGCTTTCTTCCAGACCTGTGAAAGCTAGCCCATCTGGAGTTAGCTTAGACGTCTCCCTTGGCCTCCAGGGCGTTCTGACCCCAATCACCTGGCAGCCTGTTCTCCAGCATTCCTGGGACTGGTGGGGAGGCCTCTGCCAGCTCAGGAGGTGCCCTTCTGCACACCAGATTTGCTTTCCTTGCAACCCCAGCAGGAAGTCTCATTCTTTGTGGCGCCCGGCCCACCCCTCTGATGTGGGCCCTAAACCTCCAGCTGTCCCAGCCCTGCAGAGTAGGTTCCCAAAGGCATCTGCAGTGATTCCTGTCATACTGGTCTCCCCCCAGGGTCCCCTCTGGAGCCTGGTACCACAGATCACGGCGGGGTGGGAGGTACAGCTCAGTCTCCCTTCCCCCTCATCCCACCCACTGGGGGACCTGTCCACCAAGGCCCCTGACTGCTGGGGGACCCACACCCACAGCCCCCTTCTTTCTGACTGCTGGCCCTTCCACAGCTTGGATACTTGAGCCCTGGCCAGAGGGATGACGATCCCAGGACTGTCTTCGCAAGTGGAGAGGCTCCTTGGCACCAGGCCCTGACTTCTTGGGCTGAGCTCAGCAGCAGGCATGTCACCAAGGCCCCCTGGGCAGAAGGGGCTCAGCCCTGAGGGCTCATCACCTTCCCAGCTTTCCCCCTGCCCCCAGCCGCTGGCAGCCCCATCTTGACTCATTCAGGGTCGTGGAGGCCACGCCAGGAAGCAGCCGGCAGCTGGAAAAAGCACCTGGTGTTTCTGCATCGCCCACGCTGGGGTGCAGTGGCGCCATCTCGACTCACTGCAAGCTCCGCCTCCCGGGTTCACCCCATTCTCCCGCGTCAGCCTCCTGAATAGCTGGGACTACAGATGCCTACCACCATGCCCGTCTAATTTTGTTTTTGTATTTTTAGTAGAGACGGGGCTTCACCGTGTTAGCCAGGATGGTCTCGATCTCCTGACCTCGTGATCTGCCCGCCTCGGCCTCCCAAAGTGCTGGGATTACAGGGCTGAACCACCATGCCTGGCCTCTGCATCTTTTGTTATGGAACTCCCTTGGGTGGGAGGGGCTACAGACTCAAGGGAGACTGCAGGCCACCCCTTCCCCACTCCCTGGCTGGGTGGGCTTCCAGCTCAGGAGTCTGACTGGAAGGATGGGACCGTCCTGTCACAGAAGGAGGTCTGAGTAGTCCAGGCCCAGTTTTACCCTCCAGCAGGGCCCCTCCCATTCATTTGTCCAGCTGGCTTTGCCCAAAGCACAAGTGATGTCTGTGTGGACTGTGTCCCCTGTCCCCAAGGGGAGTCTGGCTCCAGTCCTGGCCTGGAACTCGGACACCTTAGTATCAGAGGCCACATCTGGCAGGGTGGACCAGCATGGTCTGCCCACAGCCAGGGCAGGTACCATGTTGGCAGCCCCAGACCTGACACCACTGCTTCTGTGTCCCCTCCCACTTCCGTCCTGGACATCACCTACACTACATGCTGTCCCTGATGAATCCAAGCTGTCAGCTTCCGTCAGCTTGGCCGGGAAGTCACGCTGACTGTAAGAAGAATGGTGCAGCCTGAGTTGGGGGCTAAGTGGGAATGAGCCTGGTGTGGGGTGGGGGAGGTGGGGCTGAGGCAGGTGTCTGGCGCCTCTCTGCTTATCTTCCCTTCTCCCTTGTCCACGAAGGAGGCATCTTCTCCATGTCCCTCTGCCACCCCGGGGACATAAAATACTGCCCCAGCCCCAGGTCTGTCTTTCCTTGGACATAGCCCACCTACCTTCCTGTGGGACTCAGGGCTTTGTTTTGTCCTGTGACCCACATGAGAAACAGTTATCCCTGCTCTGCTCTGCTGAGAGAGGACAAACTGAGGCAGAGCAGGGGAACAACTCTGTCATAGTCTGACTGTTAATGGCAGAGTCAAGACCATTGAGTGTCAGGTCCAGTGGACACTAAGTGTGGAGGCTGTATTAGCCTGTTTTGTGTTGCTCTAGAGGAATACCTGAGACTGGGTTATTTATTTATTTGTTTGTTTGTTTGTTTATTTATTTTTGAGAGGAAGTCTAGCTCTGTTGCCCAGGCTGGAGTGCAGTGGTATGATCTCAAGTCACTGCAACCTCTGCCTCCTTGGTTCAGGCTATTCCCCTGCCCTGTAATTACTGCTGAGTAGCTGGAATTACAGGCATGTACCACCATGCCTGGCAAATTTTTTATATTTTTAGTAGAGAAAGGGTTTTGAAATAGAGTTTTGCTGTTGTGGCCCAGGCTAGAGTGCCATGGTATGATCTCAGCTCACTGCAGCCTCTGCCTCCCAGTTCAAGCAATTTTCATGCCTCAACCTCCCAAGTAGCTGGGATTACAGGCATGCACCACCATGCCTGGCTAATTGTGTATTTTTAGTAGAGACAGGGTTTTACCAGGTTAACCAGCCTGGTCTTGAACTCCTAACCTCAAGTGATTCACCCGCCTTGGCCTCCCAAAGTGCTGGGATTGCAGGTGTGAGCCACTGTGCCCGGCCCTGAGACTGGGTAATTTATAAAAGAGGTTTATTTGCCTCACAGTTCTGCATGCTGTACAATCATCTGCTAGGCTTCTGGTGAAGCCTCAGGAAGCTTTTATTCCTGGCGGGAGGCAAACAGGGAGCAGGCGTGTCACATGGTGAGAGAGGAAGCAAGAGATGGGAGGCATCAACCTCTTTTAAGCAATCAGCTCTCTAGTGAACTAATAGAAAACTCACTTACTGAATCTGGGAGACGGAGGTTGCAGTGAGCCGAGATTGCACCACTGCACTCCAGCCTGGGCAACAGAGTGAGACTCTCTGTCTCAAGAAAAAAAAAAGAAAGAAAAGAAAGAAAGAAAAAGAAAAAAAATATTAGAAAATGCACTCATTACCATGGGGAGGGCACTACGCCATTCATGAGGGATCTCCCACCATGACCCAAACACCTCACACTATAGGCCCCACCTCCAGCACTGGGGATCACATTTCAACATGAGACGTGGATGGGACGAGTATCCAAACTATGTCAGAGGCCTCCCCCTCCCTCTCATCAGAGTCTTCTGTCCTCAGTTCAGGTGCATGCTGGCCTCCATGCCTGGCTTCCTAGGAAGTCATCTTTCCCCTTGAGACCAGCCTGGGCAACACAGCGACACCCTGTCTCTACAAAAAATAAAACTAGGCATGGTGGCATGCGCCTGTGGTCCCAGCCACTCAGGAGGCTGAGGTGGGAAGATCACATGAACCCAGGAGGTCAAGGCTGCAGTGAGCTATGATTGCACCACTGCACTCCAGCCTGGGCAACGGAGCAAGACCCTGTCTCTAAAACAAGAAACAAAGTGCACCAGTGTGTGGATACCAGCTTCTCCTGGTGTGTGGACCTGACCGCACTCGGCCCCATCGGTGAGTGGGAGGCTGCCTGCTGTCTTCCAGAACATTCCCACCACTACACCTGTGACCCTCCTGCATTCTCTGGCAGGTTTTGTGAGGGGACCTGTCACCTACCTCTCTGGCTGCCCTAAGGCCCAACTCAAACCTTCCCTGCCCCTGAGAACTTTTTCCTGAAGAGTCTTTCCCCCACCCATAGGCCCCCTCATTTCAGAGCTTTTGGTGGGGTGAGTACAAGGATCGACTCTCTGCTACCAGCCTGGGAGGAATTGTCCCCAGGTTTGGGTCTCTGGATGACATATGAGGGTCTAGACCGGGACCCAGATGCCTCTAACCTGAAGGGCAGGCCCTCGGTTGCCCCAGCTTCACAGAGCCCCTCATCCAGCCTGAACTTCCGGGACAGGCCCAAACCCTGCATCCTTTGGTCTTGGTCCCTACTGGAAACTCTGGTTACCCTGGCTTACCTACTTTGACTCCAGAGGTAATGCTGACATCTCCCATGAGAAAGAGTGACAGACTGAGACTAATGTAGGGTTACCTGGCTCAGAGTCACCATGGCCAGGCAGAGCTCAGGTCCTGGCCTGGTTCAAGGTCTTCCCCAATGCCCTTCTAGCTCTGGTACCCTGCAGGGTCTACCTTGGAGCACCTGGAGCCCGAGAAGCTGCCCCTCACCTTTGTGATCCCGGGGACCCACTCCCTGATCATGATGAAGGCGGACCCAAACCTGCTAAGGTGCCTGAAGGAGCAGGGTCAGCCTCTGCCTCCCACGGCCTCTCTGATGGGGAGGATGTTATCCCAGCAGCGAGAGCTGGGAGCAGAATCGGGAGGATGGGAGTTTTCTCTGTGGGTAGCTCTGGGCTCCAGGGTGGAGCTCTTTTAACTTTAACCTGGCCCCTCCCCTGTGACACTCCTTGGCCCCAGGCAAAGAAAGCAGCTTGCCCGAGGTCACATGACAGGAATGAACAGAGTGGGACCTGGGTTCTTTTTCACCCAGCTGCAGCTCCCCCGCCCCCCTGCCCCTTCCCCAGGTGATGGAGAACCTGGCATGTTGTGCCCCATAGAAGAGTTCCATTTCCTTCTGGTGAGGGATGGAAACCAGCTTGGGGCGGGAGGGATGAGGGTTCTGGGGGCTCTCCCAGCCCTGCCTCACATTTGAAGGATGGCATCTGGGCGGCAGCATGGTTTAGGCTAGAAAAGGCGTCCCCTAGGTTTATAGCCTGGCCTCGGGCAGGATGCTGCCATGCCACCTTCTCTTCTGCGCATCCTGACCTGGCACCCACCTAGTTAAAGGTCCTCAGGCCTCCTGCCCCCTGGGCATTGCCCCCACTCCCTGCACAGGCACAGCGCTCCTTTTCCTGGACTAATCTTCAGAGATTCTTGTTCAGCCCACAGCTTTGCTGGACATCGCAGGCTGGGCCAGGCCCCCTTCCCAGCACTAACATCTCTTTGTGAGTCTCAACCAGACTGAGCTGCAGCTTCAGGGTCAGGGTAGGTGCTGACTTAATTGATGTGACCCAGGACAAGGGGGTTTATTGATGGTGTCACATCTGCTTAAGTTCTTGACCTCTGTGGTCTCTTTGGGGCACGATACCCCTCTGTCCCATGCTTAGGTGCCCACATGTGGCCACAAGTGCCTTTCCTACCACCATCCCTACTTGAGGCTGGTGTCCAGGCACCTGTGGCTCCAGGCAGAAGGCTGAGTGCAGAGCCAGGCCTGGGTGGACGTTCTGCAGGGGCTGCAGGAGCTGACAGCCCTGACCACCCAGCCCGTGGCCTTCCATTCCCCTTCACCGTGGCTGACACTTTGTCCACCATCCTTCCAGGGGCCAGGCCTGGGCCCAAACTGACTTTTGCCTGTCCCTGGTCCTTCTCGTGTTCTTGGCTGAGCATGATGGTCTTGCCCATTTCCTTGATTATCCTCAATCAGAGGTTTATAGAGCCACGTGGGGACATCACATCTCCTGTCTACCAGGTCCTCACCAGAGACAGGACTGCCTTGGGCTGGGCCTGGGATACTCAGGGGTCACACTCTCCTGTTGGGACCTAGCTTCAGCGGCTTCAATCTGGGCAATGGCCTGATGGGTGGCTGCCCCTTCTCCTCTGCTTTGGGGAGGCAGGAGAGGAAGGTCAGGCAGGAGATCTGCTTCCTGCCCACCTGAGGCTGGTTGGAAGCAGGGTGCCCACCTGTGCCTGTCTCACCTTGCTGTAGGTGCAGCGGAGGATGAACCCCTCTCCTGATCTCCTGCTGGTGCGGATTCCAGGTTTGCAGTTGGTGTTAAAGTGGGCTCCAGAGCTCTCCTGGCCCTAGGAAACCCTGGGCTCCAAGAGTCCATGGCCTAGCCAGATTGTTTCCCACACTGTCACCTCCCTACACTGTCACCTCCCCAAACATGGGGCTGCATGCTCTGTGCCCTGGGTGGGACATTGGAAGGAGTTCCACCTTCCAGGTTTGGATCACAGTAAAGCCTGTGCCATGGGGATGTGCCGGCTGAGACAGATGAGGTTGAACTAGCCCTGTCACGCTGGTCTTGGGCAAGTCACCTGTGCCTTGCTTCCCTTTCCCCAGCAGCTGGACAGGGATAATAGCACCTATTTCACCTGTACTCAGGTGCTCACTTGTTAGCGGGAACTGAGTCCTGTAGGAGGTGCAGGCAGAGCCATGGAGGCAGCACTGCAGCTGGACCTGGGCCTGAGTTGCAGCTCCTGGCTGTGAGATGATTCTCTCCCTCTGTTTATTCATCTGAAGGATAGGGCTGTGCTGTTCTGGGGTCACTGTGACAATTCAACTGGCCTCTGTGAGTTGGTGGTGGCCTCCTGAGATGGTTTGAGGTGAGCTGGAGGTGAGTATTGAATGCCCCCTCACACCCACGGGGAAGACCCACTTTGGGAAGACTCACATGTCTGTATGGAGGAACCCAGGTTCCCTGCCCCTCAGCTGTCCTCTGTCCCTTCCCAGCCCCCTCTGCTGTCCTGCAGGCTCTGGCGGTGGCCATCCAGCCTGGTGGCCATCTGGCTGGTCCACTCTTCCAGGTGGACCCTCTCTTCTCACGTGGTGCAGGTCCCATTGCGCCACCTCCAGACAGGGCACACTAGCCCCAGGGCCTCCCTTCCCTGCTACCCAGCTCCCGCCCCCAGATATGTGCCACCTCCCTAAAGCCTGCTGTGTTCACCAGCTGTGTTTGAACTTTGTCTTTGTGCAAGGCCTCATGCAAAGCCTAAAATAGCCTGGTTTGTAGAGGTCCAGGAGACCAAAGCTTTAAGACAGAGCGGTGGTCTTCCAGAGCCCACTTAGCCTCAGCCCCAGGGCGGTGTCCATGCTGGTCCTGGCTCCAGTGACCCAGTTCTCTCCCCTAACGTCTGTAAGGGCTCCTGTGGTGATGGAGGTGGCTGGAGAGAACAGGCTGCCATAACCCTCCATCCCTGAGAAGGCCCAATGGGGAACGTTTTAGGTATCAGTGCATCCCGGGGAGCATCTTCCAGGGATCCCTCCTACACCCTGCCCCGCCTTGGCTCTCTAGTCAGAAATTGTAGTTGTTTGGACAGCGGGGCTGACCCAGGACAAGTGCATCTATTAGGCTGGTCACTGGGGTGCTGGGGTGGGGCAGGGGCGCTTCAGGGATAGGAAGGAGAGACCCGTGTGTTCCAGAAGTACAGAGGAATCTGGTGCCGGCCGCAGTCAACCCTGATGTGATGACCTTTTTACCCACCCTCTTTGATGTCTTGGTGCTGACTGCTGTCTTTGGCCAGGTAAGCTCATGGTCTGGGCTCCTGGGGTCCCCTCACTGGGCCTGCCCACTCCTTGCAGGTAGGGGAGCCTTCCGGCCAGGACTATCCTTGTCTCCCCCTTCCAGGTCATGGATTCAAAGACCATTCCTGGGTTCCACCACCACCAAGCCTCAGTGGTGTCCTGATGGGCACGGGAGCTGCTGGGGCTTTCTAGGTTAAGACCCTTGCCTATTCTGGTATTCCCCCCTGCAGTAGGGCTGCAGGGGTCGGCCTCAGTCTCTGCCCTAGAAGCCTGCCTTACCTTGCCCCGGTGGCCCCACACCTGCCCTGGAAGACCCCCCACACCCAGTGGCTCTGATCCACTGTAGAGCAGCCAAGGGCCCCGTTACTCACACCCTCTGGCCTGAGGCTGACTGGCTCTGTGGCTGGGTTTGGGGAGTCAGGGAGGGGGTTGGGCCTTGCTCTCAGCAGCCCCCATTCCCACTCTGACCCCTTTTCAGTCTTCCTCCTCTTGTGGGCTCTACCCTGGGGCCCTCACAGCTCCTCACACCAGATGACCGTCTAAATATCTAGAAATCAAATTTTTTTTTTTTTTTTTTTTTT
>NC_045439.1:84651888-84683352 GCF_002776525.5 Piliocolobus tephrosceles | reverse complement strand
CAGTGGCCGGATCTCAGCTCACTGCAAGCTCTGCCTCCCGGGTTCACAGCATTCTCCTGCCTCAGCCTCCTGAGTAGCTGGGACTACAGGCGCCCGCCACCACGCCCGGCTAGTTTTTTGTATTTTTTAGTAGAGACGGGGTTTCACCGTGTTAGCCAGGATGGTCTCGATCTCCTGACCTCATGATCCGCCCGTCTCGGCCTCCCAAAGTGCTGGGATTACAGGCTTGAGCCACCGCGCCCGGCCTAGAAATCAATTTTTTAAATACTAACTTTGGATTGTGTCTTGGCTTTTCCGTACCCTCAAAGGGCCTGCATTTCTCTTAGGACTGACAGTCTCTCCAGCCCTATTGGGCCAGACCAGGCAGGCGTGAGGGTGCCCCTGCCCCAGCCCTCTTTGGGGTGGGCTTCTGTCCTCTTTCTACTGCCTCTGCAGCTGAGTTCCTGCCCCAGGGAGAGAAACTTAACCAAGCTCTCTGGGGATGAAGGTGCCCTGCAAAGCGCCACAGGAGGGTTGCCGGGCTGCCGTGTTCTGCTGTCTGAGGCCCACAATGCTGGGCCACGCCCAGAGCCGGCCTGAGTACCCCCAACTCCATGGGCTCTGTGATGTGTATGTACAGGATCACACCTTGCCCTTTCCTCCTGGCTGACCCTTCCCTATCTCCCCACCCCAACCCCGTGCCCTATGTGTAAGTACCCAGCTCACTCTTGTTTCTTTCTCTCCAAAGCATGGTCCCTGGCAGCACGAGTGGCAGGAGGGTCAGCAGAGACTGCGGACCCCTCAGCTGTGCCTAAGACCTCAGCTGTGCCTAAGACTAGCTGTGTGCGCTGGGGGAGGCTCTTGGCCACCATTTCCCCTCTGTAAATAAGACCGATACCTGTGGCATGGAGGGTGGGAGGCCAGTGTCAGTGTCAAGCACTTGGAGCAGGGCCCTGAGTGAGCATGGAGGTGGGAGCAGGGGTGTTCCTAGACTTTATGCACCTTGGGGATGGGAGTGGGGCTCCCTGCGTGGGTTGACAAGGCATTGTTTTCCCCTACCCCACCTCTGTCCCAGCCCTGCAAGTCCAGTCCTTGGGGTCTAGGAGGGAAGAAGCCCCTGGCTGTGTGGCCTCGGGCTGGACCCTGGCCCTCTCTGGCTCTGAGTTCTGGGAAAGTCGGTGGTGTTGGAACTCTGGATTCATTCGTCAGCATTGCGGCCCTGTCTGTGGAAGCCGTGGAGCAAGGTGAAGGCGGGGAGAGGAGAGGCTTGGAGTTTGGGTTTCAGCAGAGGGATCAGCAGCATGAGGGGTCACCTGTGTGCAGAGGAAAGGGAGTGAAGGCCAGGAGTGAGGAATGAGTCTGAGGGCACCCAGGATGGTGCTGCGTCTCCTCCCACATCCACCTGGCCCTAGTTGAGGGAGAAGAAAGGCCACAAGACAAAGGGGAAACTGAGTTGGGTCCACACATGTCCTTTCAGGACCTGGAGGTGCCACTGTCTGGCCATCATGCAGTGGGAAGTTGGGGAAGGAAGATTCCCTCCCCACACCTCCTGTTCTCTGTCCCAGGTCTCCTGGCGTCCTGTGCTCCTAAGTTCAGTCTCTGTCAGCCCCCAGCAGCATTTCTAGGGTTGGTGGGAGGCAGCTGGGAATAGGCTAGGGGTAGGTGGGGCCTGCTTGGGGGAGTCTGCTTGACTGCCTGGGCCACTGCCCACAGATAGTGGGGAGCTTTTCTGGCACACTGCACCACCCACGTGCTGCCAACAACAGCCCCCAGGGAGTGTTTGCAGAAGGCCTTGGCAGGGAGAGGGGGTGGACTCCACCCAGAACAAACACCTGGGGTGGGGTCAGGGAGAACCGCCCTCCACTTACCTGTCTGGAGAGGATCCTCTGTACCACACTGCACATCTATGCTCCCAGGTTGAACACCCCGAGGGAGGCCCTCCACTTTAGCACCTTGACAAGAAGAGTGGGGACACTGGGATCAGGCCTAGCCCCCGGCCCCAAACCCCGAAGCGCCAGCTGCAGGCTGAGGAGATGCTGTGCTTGGGTGGGGGAACCAGGGATGTAAAGGGGCCTACTCACCCCTCAGCTTGGCTTAAAGACTCAAGAGGTCAAAGGCTCAGCCTGCCCCTCAAGAGGGAGCCTGGGCCCAGCCAGACACTCACCAGGACAAGGGCCAGCGTGACCAGCAGGAGACCCAGGATGAGGAGAGCCATGGCATAATCAGGGATGGAGGTGTCCAGCGGGCTGAAGGCTTTGGGGCTAGGGATGCCTGGAGCAGAGCAAGAAGGCCATGGCCAGGCAGGGCCCTGCCTCCCAGACTTCTGAGAAGGCAGAATCTGGGCCCAGAAGGTGCTGCGGGACCAGAGAGCTGTGGCTACGAGCACCTTGGAGGGCTCCGTGAGGAGGGGAGGCAGGCTTCAGATCCAGGCATGTGGAGGCAGCGAGCCCAAGGGAGGAGGCAGATGGACAGAGGGAGGGGGCCTGTAGGGGGAAGGAGGTACTAACCGAGGTCTGGGATGACTATCTCTACCAAGAGGCCCTCTGCCTCCCCCAGGGTGCGCAGACCGTGGCGCACACAGTCCCACACGAGAGCCTGGGCTGGCGCTGCCCTGAAGAAGGTGGCACCCACTCTGGCGGTCAGCGGGTCTGGCCTGGTGGGAGAATCATCACAGACCTCAGGGGGCTGGGCAGCCTTGCGGGACTAGGGGCAGTCATCTCTTCCAGCCTCCTGCCCTCAACCCCAGAACCCAGGTCTGAGCCCTGGGCCACCCAGGGCCACCTTGGGCCCACCAGAATTCCTCCACCACCACTTGGTCAAAGTTTTGTAGAGGTCTGAGGACAAGGGTCAGCTGGGGAGTCAGGAGAGGATGAAGAGGGTCACAGCTCTAACAAAGCTTGTCCAGTCATCCCCCATCTTCCCGAGGCCTCTTTCCCGACCCCCCCCACTTCATCCCGCCACTTCACCCATCTTGTCAGCTGTCCCTGAAGTGCGCAGAACTCAGGGCTGGTTTTGTCCTCCAAGGCCTTGGTGTAAGGCTGGCCCAGGATCTGCAGCCAAACTTCATACAGCACCAGCTCCGCCTTCTCCCCTAGAGAGATGGGGGTGGAGGTGGCATCAGCTGCGCCCCCTCTCCTGGAAGCCCTGGAGTGGGACATGCACCCAAGCTCTAATGCTCCATCCAGGGATCAGCCGCCGCTGGTCTAAAAACCAAATTTCTTGCTGCCTGTTTTTGTGTGACCCACGAGCTAAGAATGGCTTTTACATGTTTAAATGGTTGAAAACATGGAAAGTAGAATCGTATCTTGTGACACATGAGAAGTACGTGACATGCAAACTTCCACGTCCATAAAGAAAGGTTTCCAGGAACGTGGCCACGCTCATTTGTTGACATGTTGCCTAGGGCTGCTTTCTTGCTGCAGGGGAGAGTTTGAGTAGGTGGTGACAGAGACCCAGTGGTCTGCAGAGCCTTAAAGAGTTTCCTTCTGGCCCTTTACAGAAAACGCTTGCTAACCCCTGCACTGATCCAGCTAATGGAATACGCTGCTCACTCCGAGAGTTGATCCCAGTAGGAAATGTTGCTGACAATTTAACAGATGCTGCTTTTATGATTTATTTTGTCACTGCTCTGGTGGGAGACATGTAAGAAAATTCACTCCCTGGGAGGAGGTCATGGTGGGGCTTGTGGCCATCAATGGTGAAGCCTCTTTAAGAGGATGCGTGGGGAGCTCTACCATCTGCTGAGGGGGTTGTGATGGGCCCTCCGTGTTGAGGAATGAAGAGGGAACATGGCCTGTCTGCTGGAAACTGGCTTTCTGGGGAGAAGAGATGGTGGTTCGGACCTGTGGAGGTGGAGGCCCAAACCAATCTGGTCTCTGGGGCGGCCGGCAGGGAGAGTAGTTGTGTAGGAGTGGCTTTGAGGGCAGAGCCTGAAGGAGGGCACCCCTGACTGCACCCCCAGGAGGCTGCGGTGGTGGGGGTGGGGCGGCACTGTAGCAGGACCAGCACCTTCTGTGACTGAGGGGTCCTTGGAGAGCAGCTCCGGGCTGTGCATACCTGGAGGGGACTGATTTCACCCAGCACTCTCCTAACTTGGGCGTGGACCAGCTCTCCCTGTTAGGATGGCACGAGCTTGCAGAAGTCATCCTATCAGGAGACCCCAAGAGGAGATATGGGTTTCTTGCAGCCCCGGCACTAGGGCAGAGCTGAGGGCTTTTGCCCCTGACTTGGTGGGATAGATCTTGTCATGCATGTGAGGACTCAGTGAGGTCCTGGGCAATCAGGGAGGTGATAGGACCCTCTCATCCCTCTGGTCCCAGCTGCTGCTTGCGTCTGTCCAGTTCCTTGCTAAAGCTCTATGCCCCATTCCTCTCTGTGGCCCCAACACATGAGCAAGAATTGTCTGAAAGAAGTTCTGCCCATTCTCTAGAAGAGAAACACTGAGGTTTTGAGAGGGGAAGAGCCTGCTGGCCCAGAGACACACAGGGATCGCAGCCCCGACTCACCATTGGCCACGATGCTGGATTTCTGGAGGATGGGATCTGTTATGTTTTGGGCCATGTGATTAGCCAGGCCTTGGAGGTGGGTAGGGATGGGGGTCTGGAACTTGTATTCGATATAAACGCCCACCCACTGTTCAGCATAGCTAGAGAAGCACAAGGGGGGAGTGCAGGGGTTACAAACTTTTTGCCAGTACGTTTCTAGAAGCAGGTTGAGTCCCCCGAAATGCACACCCTCTGGTGTGGGGCTCCCTACCTCCTAGGCAGAGCCAGCTTACATGGCCAAGCTACAGCGACCTGGGGCAAAGTCCTTTCCCAGGTAGCCCCAAACCTACACCCCCATATTTTGGTTCTGGGCCACAGAGTTGCCTCCTTATGCCCCAGGGCAGCCCCCAAGAGAGCAGCAGGACAAGCTGGACGGACGGGATGGGGACTCGACCCACCTGAAGAGGAGCAGGGGCCTCTCTTGGGGACACGCCTTATAGAATCCTGACACCACTGGTGTGACCTGTGGGAAGCCCTGGAGGTCAGGGCGAGCCTGGGAGCTGTCTCTCCTGAGACCCAGTGTGGGATGGGGACCAGGTGAGGCGGGAGGTAGGACCTGGGAGGGAGCCACCCTTAAACACAGCGTCCTGGGTAGGGGTGTCTGCTTATAGAGCCTGGCCGTGTTCCCATTCGGACAGAGTCATCTCCTCCTTCAGAGAACCCTCTCCCCCAGGGCATGGTGCCCTCTATGCCTGCCTTCCCCCAGAGTGCGTGGCTGGGTGCTGCCTCCATGCTGGAAGGCCTGCTTTCAAGGGAGGCATAGTGAGTGTCCCAGACCCCAGAAGGGGTGGAAAAGGCCACCTCACCTGTTGAAGGATCTGCCTTTCCAGCAGGACAAAGGAGACAGAACCCGGTACGAGGAGCTGCGGCAGGAAGGGCCTTATGGCTGTGAAGCGGATGCTGATGGTCTCCTGGGCCAGGGTGATCAGGTCGGCCCCTGTAGAGCCATGGATGGGAGTTCCGGAGGCGCCAGGCCCCTCCTCACCCAGCAAGCACACCACCAGGTGCTTCAGGGTCAGGGCAGGAGTTGGATCCCACTAGGGAGTCCACCCAGTGTTCCCCCTGGGCAGGTGAAAAGGCACTGTGGTAGGGGCGGCTGGGGATGGGACTCACCATCAGCGGTGAGGCTGTTCTCAGCCAATGACAGGTTCCCCAGCATCTGCCCTGAGGTCTTCACTTTGTGATACAAAGCCCAGAGGACTTCACAGGGAGAGGGGCCTGGGGCACGGCCCCCAAATACAAGAGAGGCGTTCACCACTACAGAGCCAGGCCTGTGGGGGCAGAGCCACATCCTCAGCCAGGGCCAGTGGGAGCATGAGGGGTCCTGTGCGCCCGGTGGGGGCCTGGCTGGTGCAAGAGTTGGCATCCCAAGGGAGGGAAGTCCACAGGGGAAGCCATGGGCCACGCAGAGAAGAGCATCCCTGTGTGACTCAAGGCAAGTCACCTTACCCTTGTGGGCCTTGGCTGCCTCCTCAGTAAAAGGGGGATAATGATCCCTTTCCCAGAGGATGGCTGTGAGGCCTGAATGACTCAGCCACCAGCACCCAAAGCAAGCACTCAGTGAAACTGAGTTCCCTTGGACACCCCAGCAAGCCGGCTGTCATGGGAATACCATGAATCCCGCCCGGGGGTGCCCAGGGCAGCGTTACTCAACCAGGCTGCAGCTGGCTGTGAGGTCTCAGCATGATAATCTGGATCACACTGAGAAAAACATCTTTGGCTGTATCACAAGGAGCAGGGGCTCTGGAGAGAGGGAGGTGACAGGCCTGAAGAATCTCTGAAAGCCAGTGAGAGATGAACCAATTGCCCTGGCCTTAGTAGGGCGCTGAAGGAGCTTTTGGGGAGAGACCAGGAGACAAATAAGAATCCAGAATAAGTTTTGTCCTTCCCCTGAGCACTTGCTTGCTGTGCATGTTGGGGATGGGGAGAGGAAACTTCTCTTCAGGCCCAGGGCAGGGAAGTCATAGAAAGTTCCCATTTGTTAAAAGGGAAAACTGTCTGGGCAGCTCAGGAGCATGGCCTGGAGAGAGTGAGCTTCCCATCACTGGGAGCATTCGAGCCTTTAAATTACTTACAAGATTCAAAGCCCACACTGAGCTCACAACTCAAGTGGGGCTGCAGCGATTTGGACCGTCTCAGCCTTTGACATGACATGGCAGGGCTGCTCTCCGCTGGCAAATGTGGTCTTGGGTCTCCCCCGGCATCCTCTTCCCCTAGAGGCTTAGAGTGGAGGGCCCTGCCCAAGGGATTTGCATCCCTTTGCATGTCATTTACATGCCTGCTGCCCTTGCTGCCCCTACCTTCCCCACTGCACTCAGACAACGCCTGGCATTCCTGCCCAAATCCTGCAGCTGGAATCAGGGACCAAGGCAGGTCAAAGGGCATCTGAGGTCACACAGCATAGCCAGTGGCAGAATCAGACGTGGGCCTCCTCCCTGCCTGTCCAGGGCTCTGCCCCTGCCCCCAGGTGCTCCTGAATTGGGGGTGGGACGGGCAGAGCTAGGCTTCTGAGACAGGCCTTGTGGCTGAGAAGGGTCAGAGCAGCTGGTGGGTGATGGGTGGGCCCTGAGAGCCGTGTGCACTCACCTGAAGACCAGGACACCAATGCCCTGGAAGCTGGGGAAGGCCTCGTGGTAGAGGGGCTGGAGCTGAGGACAGGCAGAGGCATGGAAGGCTGGCACGTGCCACCCCAAACCTTCCCTCCTGCCCTAACCCACCCCCATCTGACCCTACCACCTACCCTCGTCAACCCTCCATCATCTTGGCGTGGTCCCTGCAATGGTCCCTCACAGACCACCTGGGATTCCCAGGCCCTGCCCAAGCTGTTCCTCACACAGTAGCCAGAGACAACCTGCCAGTCATCCTCTGCTGAAAGCCTCAAGGTCTGTCTGGGCGCCAGGGCTCACGCCTGTAATCCCAACATTTTGGGAGGCTGAGGTGGGAGGATCGCTTGAGCCGAGGAGTTCAAGAATAGCCTGGGCAACATGGCGAAATCCCTTCTCTACCAAAAATACCAAAACTAGCCAGGCATGGTAGTGTGTGCCTGTAGTCCCAGCTACTCAGGAAGCCGAGGTGGGAGGATGGTTTGAGCCCAGGAGGCAGATGCTGCAGCAAACACCCAGCCTTCCTAGGTTTTTCCCTCTCTACTGTTTTCTTGAAAATCGCTTTCCAATGCAGTCATTCTCATCTCTGCATTGGACAGCTGCCATGTTGGCCTGCCATCCAGACCTCTCTGGCTTGGACGACTACGCTGCTCCTGACAGGCCTCCCCTTCTCCCTCTCTCACCCCTGTTTCAAATTATTCTCCTCACAGACCCTCTCGCTGGCGTCCCTCTGCCTCTGCTGCCTCCGACCACCTCTTCACCCCAAGGTCATCACAGGTGCCATTCTCTGCCTAGAAATCCCCTCTATGTTTCATC
Source organism: Piliocolobus tephrosceles (assembly GCF_002776525.5). Taxonomy (NCBI): domain Eukaryota; kingdom Metazoa; phylum Chordata; class Mammalia; order Primates; family Cercopithecidae; genus Piliocolobus; species Piliocolobus tephrosceles. The sequence continues at coordinate 84,675,410 of NC_045439.1, read as the reverse complement.
TGGCCACCTTCTGTGTCCCAGTTAAAATTCCCAGTTCTCAGAACAGTGTTGTCTGGGCAGCCACCTCTTCCCAGTAGCCCCCTCTCGCTGCCTATCCTGTCTGCACTTCTCCTTTCCATAGCTTATCACAACTACGACAACATCTGGATTTGTTTGATCACTCCTTGTAGGGCTGTCCTCTCCTCCAGACTGCAGGCTCCCTGAGGGCAGGGGGCATGCTTGCTTTTGCTTACTGTGGTGTTCCCAGCACTTAGCACCATACCTGGTACAGTAGGTGCTCAGTTAGTGGTAGGAAGAAATGAGTTAGTTGAATAAATGAAGGAATGAACCAATAAACTAATGGACAGAGACTCAGAGTTCCCCCTGGATGCCAGGCAAGAAATGGCACTTGCCGGCTAGGGCACCCATGGTTCCAGAACCAAGGCAGAGGCAGATTTGGTTTTGGCTGCAGGAACTCTGCCTCACTTTGCCTCACTGGCCACCTGCGCACCAGAGGAGGGGCGCTCACCTGGTGGCGGATGATCTTATGCAGCAGCTGGTGCTGCCAGGAGTCAGGGTTCAAGAGTGCAGCCGAGAAGGCTTCATTGGTGATTGTGAAAGTCATGGAGCGGGTCATGTGACCGGGTCCTGGGGTAGAGGAGACTGAGTCCTGAAATGAGAAGGTCTGGCTGCGATGAGGCAGGGCGGAAGACTGGATGGAATCAGTACCCCCAGGGACCCTTGAGGAACTGGGGCTGGGTGGGACAGAGGGAAGGCTGGAGGAACATCTGAGAGGGAGGGTGGCTGTGGGGGCTGGGCTGGCAGGGACCCCTGGCCCAAGCTGGACTGTCCCCTGTAGAGGGGCTGGTTCTGCAACCATCAGGGGTGGTGGGGTGGGTGGGAAGCTGGAGGTATCAGTGGGAGAATCTGTGCTTGTGTGTGGGAACACAGACACAGAAGGGTCTGCAGAGTGTCTGGCTCTGGTGCTTACGGGGAAACCGGGGCCAGGATTGGGGATAGTAATGCAGTTGGTGACTGAAATGGCCATTGTGGTGGGGAAAGTGACAGTGACAGCAACAAAGATGGAACGGTGGGTAGTGGGGACAAGGACGGGGCCAACACAGGTGAGAGGCGTGGGGAGAAGGACAGTGAGGGCTGTGAAGGTGGTGCTGTTGAGGGTGATGGCAGCGTCAACGGAACACTGGGCCCTGGGCCCCGGCTTGAAGCCGCAGCCTCTGTGGGTGACCCTGATTCCCCTATAAGGACTGGGAGGTCATGGCCAACCCTGACCGCCCTGGACCTACAAGGGTAAGAGGCTCTGTGACTGCCAACATGTTAACAATCGACGCACGCACAAGTGGGCTGGGGGGTTCTGAGGATACAGCCTTCCCTGTGGTCCCTGGAGCCAATATCAGTGATGGGGAGGCTTCTGGGCCAAAGCTGCTAGCCCCTGACGCAGACGGCATCCAGGCATGGGGACTGAAGGTGTGTCTGCTCGGGAGCCAGGACATCCGTGATGGGGATCCTGATATGGGTGCAGGGGTGGTGGGGGCAGAGGATGTTCCAGTTGGCTGCTGGGTGGGTCGAGGGGTGCCAGATGTCCTCAGGGTTGCAGGGGCAGGAGTATGAATAGTCACAGACAATCCAGGGGCCCCACTGGACTTTTGCCCAGACCCGAGGTGCCTTGGGCCAGGAGAAGCTGCTGGTGGTAATGTGGCAGCAATCTCTGGAGATCCAGGAACCAACGTCTCCTCTTCACATTCAGCCACAGGTCCAGCCACAGGTCCAGCCACAGAGGATGCTGGCTGGGACTCAGGGGTTCTGTGGGCTGTAGGCCAGGCCAGTGCTGATGGGGCTGGTCCAGATGGGGCCCTGCCCAGGACCCCAGCAGTTCCTGAAGGGACAGGTTGGTCCGAGGGGGAATCCAAAGACAAGGCGAGAGGAGCTTCCTGGTTCCCAGATACCTCGGGAGAGAGGGCTTCTGCCCTTGTGCTGGGAGTCTCCCCTTTCCTCTCCGCTGAGAGAGAGACTCCATCAATGATGGCTTGCAGGATGTTCAGTGACAGGAGTGTCTTCTGGCTGTTGCCTTGCAAAGCGGACATGCCAGGGGCTGAGGGAGGCCAGCCGGTGTCTTTGCGAGTAGAAGGAAGGCTCAGGGAGGAAGCTGAGACCATCCAGAGAGCTGCAAACAGGAGAGGGCTGTTCTGCCTGCCACCCAGGGGGCTGGGAGGTGGGACTGCCCACAGCCTGTCAGACACCGCACCCTCCCTGCTACCCCTCTCATTTGGGAAGAGATCCAAACCCTGGCCTAGCTCCAGCCCCAAACCACCGAGCTATCCGAGGCAAACGCGCTGATCCTAACTCACCAGAGATGAGGGAAGCAGGAGGGGACCCTGACACTCCTCAAGGACCCCTCCCTGTGCCTCCCACCCGAACACCACCCATCGCAGTGTCCTTCCCCAAGGGCCTCAAGAGCTCCCCAGGGCGATGTTGTCTCCAGGATGGGGGCCCTGGACTGTTCTGTTTGAATGACCTGTGAGGTCCAGGCCAGCCTGAGGGTGCCGGGAAGTGCTGCCCAATCCTCATCATAAGACAAGGCTGTTGCCTTATGGCATCCTTAGAACACAGGAGGCTGACAGCTGGACCTAAAAGTATTTTGCGGGGAGGGCGGGGGGCATCTCTGAAAGCCTTGGGAGCTAATTCCACACTTACCTGCAAGAGTACACTGAGATCCATGAGGGGTCTGCCCTGTGCCAGGCTCCCCAAAACTGCTCACCCCGAGTGCCCTCTGGAAGCCCCAAGCCTGGGGGACTGAGGAGTGGACCTTGGCCATGTCCTGGTATCCCCCAGGCTGTTCATGGCCAGACCCACATGAGGACAACGAAGGCCAACCCAGTGTGGAAACTGATTGAGAAGAAGGACCCCTGGCCCAGGCCCAGCTCGCCCCACCCTACTCCCTTACCAGCCAGGAGAATCCCAGCAGCTAGAAGCCACTGCACGCCCATGCTGAAGGCTCTCTAGGCTTCTAAGGCTTCAGAAGCAGGTGGCAAACATGAAGACACCCTCTCGAATTTCCCTTCAAAAAAGGACTCATGTTGTCCAGCCTTTCCCACGTTTCCACCCCGTGGCTGGGGGTGCAAGCCTGGCTGCCCTAACTCGCCAGGTGGCCTCCAGTAAAGCCCTTGACCTCTGGGGCTGCAGAGTCTTGAATGGGGGCGGCCTGTGCCTGCCCCACAGCCTGGGAGGTTATGGGCCTGAAAACACATTGAGGAGGAGGTCAGAGTCCTGTCCAGTCTTCAAATGGAGGTGGTGACCATGCCGGTGATGGGGGTATGAGTGTGGGTTTGGGTGTGATGTGGAGTGACTGTTGTGAGGACGGTGGCTGCAGGGATGCCGGAGGTGCTGATGGTGGCTATGGTGGGAGCTCTGTGCCCAGGTGGCATGGAGCTCACTGGGGAGGGGTTGGTCCATGTCCCATTCCCTGGCCATCTCCCATCCCAGTTTGGTCCTGCTCCCGTTGCATCAGGCTGCGTGGGGGTTTGGTGGCGGCGGGGGAAGATCAGAAGACAACAGTCCCCCTCCCGCAGCGCTTTTCCCGTGTGGAATCCTGATCAGAGCCCTGGACTGGGCAGGGTGAGTATGGAGGTGGGCGTGCCTGGGTAGAACCGTCCTTCCCGGGTCCCCTGCGCATTCCTCTCATGCCCCTGCCCTTCCGCAGCCTCCGACACAGGAGAGGGCCATGGCAGCCCTAAGAGGCTTAGAGAGCTGCCAAGGGACAGGCAGGGTGGAAGGCTGGCGCCCCGTGGGATGGCTCAGGTCTCAGACTTAGCCTCCCACCCCACCTGCTGGGGTCCTGGGGAGTTTCCAGAACCTCTCCCACCAGGCTCCTGGCACCTGTGTGACCCTGCCATGATTTGTCCCAGGTCACCAGAGGCTCATCTGGTGGGAAGATAATGGCTGGAACCCTTCAGTAGGAAATCAGACCTGGAGAGGGCCTTGGCCAGACTCCCGTCCTCCCCACCCAGGTCCTTCTACCTGGATACCCCTTCCCCCATCTCCTGGGTCCTCATCTCTTGTCCCCTCCAGATCAGGCTGGCTGGAGTCAAAGCTGGGGGACAGGGCTGTCTCCCCTCCCCGTTGGAGCTATTTTCCAAGGATAGGGGAAAGCAATCCTCCACAACCCACCCCTCCACCACCAGGCCTGTAACCTAGGCTGTGCACACCTCCCAACGCAGCCCTTCTTCCTCCCTCACCACAACTCATCTGTTTGGAAACTGCATCCTCTGCTGTTTCCTAGCTCCTCTGGGAGAAGTTGTGAAGGGGTCAGCCTGGCCAGGTCCGGGTGGGGACGGATGCCTTCCCAAGGACAGGGAGGGAGGCAACTTCCACCTTGAGTCCTGGTTTCATTGGCCCCTATTCTCCTCCAAGCCCTTCCATGGGCCACCCATCTAGTGGCCCGTGACCCCATCTCCAGGCCAGCCAACCCACTCTAGCACCCCCATTCTGCCTCCCTCCCCTGTGCCTCCAGGATGCCCAGGTCTCACCTGGTGGACCTGGTGCTGCTGAGAAGCCTCTGTCTGTGGAGGCGCTGGTGTCCCACAGAGGAGGGGTGAAAGCAGCATCAGCACCCTCTGCCCAACCCCTGCTGGACCTGGAAGGGCCACCCCCTTCCGTGCCACACTCAGGGCCTGGAAGATCTGGTCTCTAATGGCTCTGCCCACACCCTAGGACACTGGGTCCTCATCTCCTGTCCCCTCCAGATCAGGCTGGCTGGAGCCAAGGCTGGGGGGGCAGGGCTCTGGCATTGCTGGGCCTCTGCCGGAGATTCTGTTAGTGCTGAGGCCTGCCTGGCAACAATGGGGAAAACAGCAGCTCCCTGGTACATGATGAGCGGTAAGGGACAGAAACACACCTGAAGGCCATTCCTTGCCATCGGGCAGAGGGCTCAGGCTCCAGGAGCGGGGAGGTGATGCAGGAAGCCAGGCACGTGCCCCCTCCTCACCAACACCCTCTCCTGACCAAGGACAATTTTGGAGAAAACTCAACCAAGAACTGGAGATCCGGGCTCTCTGTGGGCCAGGGTCAGGATTCAGTCTATGTCTAAGATCAGGGCTCAGAGAATGGCCAGGGTCAGGGCTGAGTCTGTGACAAGTGTCAGGGCTCAGTGTGGGGTCAGGGGTAGGCAAGTCTGGGATTTGAATGCGTGCCAGGCTAGACCTGGGCTCTCTCTCTCGCACTGTTCTTCCCCTGCCCTAGCCTCTCGTCAGAGGGCGTCCGAAGACCTGAAATAACCCATCCTGATACTTGAAATAAACCGTATGGGAACTCTGGCCTCACATCGATAAATGTTGCAACCATAATACTTTGGAAACAGCCGCAGTGTCCAGGACAGGATAGGGATTGGGCCCCGAAGGTTGGGTGATATTCCTCCTGTCATGAGCCAACTTCAGCCCCCTGGGCCAGGACTTCCCTGGCCCTCCAGTCTACGGCAGCATTCCCCTCCTCCTCTGAACTCCAGAGCCTTGCCAGGCCTGCAGTCCAGGTGCAGTTACACCCTGCTGTTCCGTGGTAGAGTCCTGCCCCTCTCCACACCCCTCAATGCACCTCCGTGCACAGCTGAGCACAGAGGGGACCCTTCTTCCACTGACCGTTCAGGGTCGTGGCTTCCCAGCTGCTCCATTCCACTTGGCTCCCTGGGGCAGGAGGAGGGGGCTGCACTAGGGGCTATCCTGTGTCCCTCCTTCAGGGCTGCAGGAGGGGCTGTGTGGAACCCCAAAGGGTCCTGGAGAGTGTTGTGGCAGCAGGCAAGGTAGGGTCCCAAGGGGTGGAGCACGATAGAGGCAGGTCACTCGGGGGTTAAGCCAGGAAGACATTTGCCTAGACAAATGGGCAGTGGGGCCAGCGGATGATGCACTTTGCTTGTGTACCTTCCAGGGCAGGCTTCCCCAGCTGCAGGGATAGGGGGCCAAGCTGGCCTGTTCTTTCCTGCATCCCAGCCCAAACTCTGGTGGAGGTGGGGTGGCATGCCATCTTACTCTCCTGTGTGGCCCTTGGCAAGTGCCTGCCAGATCCAAATCTTAATCTTCTGTCTGTTACCTTACTCATCAGAGAGAAGTGCTTTGAAAGCCTGGGGACCCAGGCCCATTGATCAGGACAGAACTTGGGGCTCACAGGAAGAACAAGGAGGAAAGGGTTGGGGAACCTGGGACCCTGCACATCATCTGCAAATTCCGAATTCTCCAGGTGGCATTCAAGGCCTCAGTGCTTCAGCTGCAGCCTGCCTCGCTGACCTCAGTCCTGGGGCTGGGTGGACCAGGAAGTACTCACAGTCCCATCTCTCCCCCATCCCGCCAGTCACATGCCAGAGCCCTCCAGTTCCCTCCCTACCCCAGGGATCCAGCCAAGGCTCCCTGAGGGCCTGGAAGGGGCTTGGGTTTACAGCCCTGCTCACTGCCTCATCACTCAGACATCCAGAATGGATGTCACACACATCTTCCAAGCAGGTTGACGGGGTCGGAATTGTTCTGTGAGCCGCTGTGGGGGGCAAGGATGAGTGGATGTCCCTGCTGAACTAGGCAGACTGCCTGCCTTCCTGCCCACCCTTAGTCCCACTGGCTGCCTGTCCCTTCTCCCTGGGAATAATGGTGTCCCAGCCAGGAAACCTGGCCCCAAAACCAAGACTTGCCCTTTGTCTCCAAAGGCACTTCTTCCTGGTCAGTGTCCTGACACCGGATGTCACTCCTCCTGGACTCTCAGGCCAGGCTGGTATCTGTCCTGCTAGAGCCTCTGCCTGGATCCTGTACTCACAGTGTTGAAAGATCATTTTTTTAGAAAGGAAAATCTTGACTCTCATATAGATAAAAATAGAACATATGTAAAAGATAGTATTTAACTCATTATTAATGAGAGAACCTGGAGATGTTACAATTGGTTCAAATGAGAAGTCAAAGAAGCATACATTTATATGGAGTCAAGGAATGTTGAAATAAATTTACAAATAGATGTAAAGCTGACTTTTTTACTTGGGGGAGGAAGTCAATTTAACCTCCGCTGGACCATTTATTTGCATGATTATAGAGTTGAATTATTTTGCATTGCGATCTGTCATCTGCAAGGTACAGAGTTGTAAAACAGCTAGAAGGCAATGAAAGGCTAGAATAATTAGCCAGAAGGGTGGGCTCTAATCAAAACAATGCAGTTTTCCACTGGAGACATCCAATAATGTTTTTTTCTTATTCCAAATTTTCTTAGAGTGATCTCTCTCTCTGAGCTGTGGGGCAGAGGGAGAGGGACTTAGGAAGTATTGGAGATGTCAGGGAAGGCTTTCTGGAAGAAGAGAAGACAGGGGAGGAGAGGAGAGGGACTAGAAGAGATCACTAGTTGTCCCCAAGTAATCCTCTTGTTTATTAAAATAATTAATTGGGAGTCATGACTGAGGTAGCTATAGTATTCTGAGTTCTTTTTTTTTATTGTTAAAAAAAAAATTGAGACAGGGTCTCGCTCTGTCACCCAGTCTGGTCTTGAACTCAAGTGATCCTTCTGCCTCAGTCTTCCAAAGTGCTAGGATTACAGGTATGAGCCACCATGCCTGGCCATACCCTAGGTTCTTATGTAAGCAAACTGAAACCCCACTTATCATGAACAGCCATATCCTTACAAAATCAGAAACTGCCAACTAACCTCTATCTAGGGACTTCACCAATCAGAAACCACCAACTAACCTCTAACTAGGGACTTCACTAATCAGAAAACACCAATTATCCTCTAGGGATTTTACCAATCAGAAACCACCAGCTAATCTCTAACTAGGGACTTCGCCAACCAGAAAACACCAATTATCCTCTAGGAATTTTACCAATCAGAAACCACCAACTAATCTCTAACTAGGGACTTCACCAATCAGAAATCACCCACTAACCACTTACTAGGGACTTCACCAATCAGAAACCACCACTGACTTCTAAGGACATTAAGGCCACTGCTCCACTTTAACCAATCAAATACTTTCTTTGCCTTGCTTCCGTGTGCACCTTATACAAGCTTTCCCCTTGGGCTCCAAACCACCCGCCGTCTGGCACTGCCTGATTCTTGAATCACTGTCTACTCAAACTCTTAAAATTTTAAGTGCTTAGGTTTATCTTTTTTCTTTTTTTGAGACGGAATTTCGCTCTTGTCCCCCAGGCTGGAGTGCAATGGAGCGACCTTAGCTCACTGAAACCTCCGCCTCCTGGGTTCAAGCGATTCTCCTGTCTCAGCCTCCCAAGTAACTGAGATTACGTGCATGTGCCACCACGCCCAGCTAATTTTTATATTTTCAGTAGAGGCTGGATTTCGCCATGTTGGCTAGGCTGGTCTCGAACTCCTGACCTCAAAGTGATCTGCCTGCCTCAGCCTCCCACAGTGCTGGGACTACAGGCATGAGCCACTGCACCTGGCCAGGTTTATCTTTTAACACATCCTTAATTAGTAACAGTGCTCCTGCTTTTTAACTGGGCATATGGTGCTCCAGAATAAAGACTACATTCCCCAGCCTCCCTTGTAGGTGGGTGTGCCTGTGTGACGCAATTCTGGCCAATAGGATAAAGTGTCATGAGGCTGTACGTGCACTAGACATCCTTGTTAAGCCACCTTACCAATTGTGAACTGCCACCTTCAGAGTTGTTTTGGTGTGAGAGTGAAATAAACTTCTCTCTCATTCAAGCCACTATTATTTGGGGCTTTCTGTTCTTCCCTGTCCTCACCTGATTTATACGTCCATGCAGGGCAGAAGTCATGCCTGGCGCACACCCGTGCCCCACCTTGGCAGTACCTAACTCAGCCAACGCAAGTGGGACGCACTCAGTGGAGAAGGAGGGCAGTCAGTGGGCAGGCATTCCCTTCCAGTCAGCCTACCCTTCCAAGCCTTCTTGGCCTTTCATGATTTTCCTTTCTTTACCCTTCTCCATGTCTGGAGTGAACACCCTTCACTCCAGATAAGGGGACCTGTTATTCTTCCCAGGCTCATTCCTGCCTCCATACTTTTGCTTCTGACTCAAGGAGCAGGCAGTATGAAGACTTAACCAAGGAAAAAAATGGGAAAAGCTGAGCAATTTTTACCTTTAATAAAAACTGGCTACAAAAAAACCCCAAAATCTGTTTGAAGGCATCAAAGAGTTAACACAATAGTGAAGAATTTCGAGACTAAGACACAGGAAGAGACAGCCATCAGAGACATAACTCAGCACTTGGAGCTACTTTTCACTTGCGGATGTTCCCCACTTCTAAAAAGGCAGCTGAGAAGTTGGGCAGTACACTTTGAACAGCCTCTAGGTGCAACGGGGACAAAAGTTGAAGGCCAGAGACTGCCAATGCCTGGGACAGGGTATTGTGTGTAGCTGTCATAAGCCCACAGATCATTAGGTGGGGACAATGAAAGGCTATACCTTGAGAGTTAAGGTAGTCTGAAAGCAAACTGAACCTCACAGAGACTGCAGTCCAGCTTTGAGTCTCAATTCCCCCAATGTTTTATGTTTATATTATTATTATTATTATTTTTGATACAGAGTCTCACTCTGTTGCCCAGGTTGGAGTGTAGTGGCACAATCCCAGCTCACTGCAACCTCCACCTCCCAAGTTCAAGGGATTCTCCTGCCTCAGTCTCCTGAGCAGCTGGGACTACAGGCACCTGCCATCATGCCCAGCTAATTTTTTTGTATTTTTAATAGAGACAGGGTTTCACCATATTGGCCAGGCTGGTCTCGAACTCTTGACCTCAGGTGATCCACCCACCTCGGCCTCCCAAAATCCTGAGATTACAGGTGTGAACCACTGCACCCGGCTTCAATCCCAAAATTGAATTTAAAATTTTTGGATTGTTAGTACATTCAGGTATGTGGAATTGGAAAACAGAATTGTCTCTGGAGGAAGACAACAATATCATAAGCCTCAAAACATTACAAACTGATTTTATAAAAATATTTGGCACACAACTAAGGTAGGTAGACTCAGTAGGACACAACACTACATGAACCAAGAACTATCAGAAAGAAGCAACGATAGAAACATACTCGGAGATTCCAGATATCAGAATCAGACACAGGCTACAAAATAACTATACTTAATATGTTCAAGGAAGTAAAATATAAGATGCAAGAGTTTAGAAAACTACAAAAAGAAAAAAAAAATAGCACCACAGGTACTTAAAAAGTAAATTCTAAACTGAAAAGTACAATAGCATTAACTTGGGGCACAGTGGCTCATGCCTATAATCCCAATACTTTGGGAGGCCGAGGCAGGAGTACTGCTTGAGGCCCAGGAATTTGAGACCAGCCTGGGCAACACAGCGAGACCCCATCTCTACAAAAGTCAAAGACTTAGGTGTGGTGGTGTGTGCCTATAAGTCTATCTACTCTGGAGGGTGAGGCTGGAGGATCACCTAAGCCCAGAAGTTTGAGGTTACATCGAGCTATGATCGCACCACTGCACTCCATCCTGGGTGGTAGAAGAAGACTGTCTCTTAGAAAAAGAAAGAAAGACAAAATACAATAACTAAAATTAATAATTCCATGCATGGTTTCCAGAGCCAATTAGACACAGTTGAGAGAGAATTAGTGAACTGGAAGATATTAAAAGTAATGGCTGGCCAGGCGCGGTGGCTCACGCCTGTAATCCCAGCACCTTGGGAGACAGAGGTGGGCAGCTCACCTGAGGTCAGGAGTTCAAGACCAGCCTGGCCACCATGGTGAAACTCCATCTCTACTAAAAATACAAAAATTAGCCGGGAGTGGTGGCACAAGCCTGGACTCACAGCTACTCAGGAGGCTGAGGCAGGAGAATCGCTGCAACCCGGGAAGTGGAGGTTGCAGTGAGCTGAGAGTGTGCCACCGCATGCCAGCCTGGGTGATAGAGTGAAACTCCGTCTCAAAAAAATAAAATAAATGTAATGGCAAAAACCGCAATTACTTTTGCACCAACCTAGTAATTCAGAAGAAAATATTCAGAATGAAACATGAAGGGACAAAAAAGAAATAAAACACACAGAAGAGAAAGTAAGTGATACAGAGGACACACGAGGGGTCCTCCATAGGTATTTTTCATAGCTTAAAAAATATTCTATCATTATTTTTAAAAATTAATGCTAAGATTACAGGGATGAGCCACCATACCTGGCCCAAATATCTTTATTTCGTCTTTTTATCTGACAGATATTTTCACTAAGAATGGAACTTGAGGCTGGCAGTTATGTTCTTTTGGTACATTGAAGATGTCATTCCATGGTCTTCTGGTTCCTGAGATTTCTGTTGAGAACCTGTCAGCCTAATTGTTGTTCCTTTGAAGGCAACTTGAATTTTTTCTCAGATACTTCTGGGGAGGGAGGTGGGACAAAAAAGGGGTCATACACTCCCAAAGTGCTGGATTACAGGGTCTCACTTTGTCACCCAGGCTGGAGTGTAGTGGTGCGATCTTGACTCACTGCAGCCTGGATCTCCTGGGCTCAAGCAGTGCTTCCTCCTTAGCCCTTCAAGTAGCTGGGACTACAGGTGCACATATTTGACTAGGCCAAATACACCGTTAATCAGCATCCCAGAACAAAAGGAAAGAGGGGCCAGGCACAGTGGCTCACACAATCCCAGCACTTTGGGAGGCCAAAGAGGGCAGATCGCCTGAGCCCAGGAGTTCAATACTAGCCTGGGCAACATGGTGTAACCCCGACTCTACAAAAAATACGAAAATTAGCCAGGCGTGGTGGTGCACACCTGTGGTCCCAGCTACTAGAGAGGCTGCTTTGGGAGTATCACTTGGGCCTGGGAGCTCTAGGCTGAAGTGAGCACTCCAGCCTGGGCAACAGAGCAAGATCCTGTCTCAAAATAAACAAATAAATAAAATAAAGGAATGGAAAGAGATAATGAGGCAGAAGCAATATTTTTTAAAAATAATGACAGAATATTTTTTAAATTATTAATAACAATAGTTCACAGATTTAAGAAGCCTCATGAACCCCAAGCAGGACAAATAAAAATAATAGTATACCTAGACACATTACGGTAAAATTGCAGGAAACCAAAGGCAAAAACTTTTTTTAATCTTAAAAGTATCTGAACCAGGCATGGTGGCTCATGCCTGTAATGCCAGCACTTTGAGGTGGGTGGTTTGCTTGAGCTCCGGAGTTAGAGGCTGGCCTAGGCAACATGGTGAAACCCTGTCTCTACAAAAAATACCAAAAATTAATCAGGTGTGGTGGTGTATGCCTGGAGTGCCAGCTACTTGAAGTGCTGAGGTGGAAGGATTGCTTGAGCCCAGGAGGTCTGGGCTGCAGTGAGCTAAGATTGCACCACTGCACTTTAGCCTGGGTGACAAAGTGAGACTCTGTAACCTAGCACTTTGGGAGTGAATGACCCCTTTTTTATGTCCTCTACCAAAAAAAAGGATCTGAGAAAAAATTCAGATTGTCTTCAAAGGAGCAACAATTAGGCTGACAGTCAACAGAAACCTCAGGAACCAGAAGACCATGGAATGACACCTTCAATGTACCAAAAGAACATAACTGCCAGCCTCAAGTTCCATTTTTAGCGAAAATATCTGTCAGATAAGAAGACAAAATAAAGATATTTGTGCTAGGTGTGGTGGCTCATGCCTGAGACCTCATGTCAAAAAAGAAAAAAAGAAGCACTTTGGGAGGCTGAGGTGGGTGAATCCCCCAAGGTCAGGAGTTAGAGACCAGACTGACCAGTATGGTGAAACCCCATCTCTACTAAAAATACAAAAATTAGCCAGCCATGGTGGCATGTGGCTGTAGTCCCAGCTACTTAGGAGGCTGAGGCAGGAGAATCGCTTGAACCTGGGAGGTGGAGGTTGCAGTGAGCTGAGATCATGCCACTGTACTCCAGCCTGGGTGACAGAGTGAGACTCCATCTCAAAAATAATAATAAAAATAAAATAAAAAGTTTAAAAAAAAATTGAAAAGTAGCCCTAGAGAGTAGACTTTTAGGACAGGATTCTGGAACTCACTAATCAGATGGCAACAGGATCCATTGCTGGTGGTAAGTGGGGTAGCGATGTGCTGGTGTGCTGTAGCAATACTGTCACTAGGAAACTCACATACTGTGGATTGGGATATGGTACAGGTGGAAGGGCAGGCATTGCCGATGCAGTAGCGCCAGAACAAAGTTCTCCAAATCTGGTTCCTGGATCATCACCAGCAGCACTGCTGGCATTTCATATCAACTTAGAAATGCAAATTCTCAAACACCACCTTAGACTTATTGAATCAGAGATTCTAGGAGTGAGGCCATCAATTTGTGTCTTAACAAGCCCTCAACATGATTCTTATACATGCTAAAATTTGAAAAACACTGTACTCGCACTTGGACAGTATGGGGGCAACTGTAATTATAAGGATTGTGGAATTTTTGACTTATGTTGATTTCTTCAGACACCTTGAAGAAAGGAATGACAGGCTTAAACCCGTCAGCTCAGAGCATGTTATGGAAGCCAGAAACGCTTTTCTCCTGCCCAGAGCAGAACAGGCTGAAAATCAGACATGGAATTGAACTATAAGGATGGTGAAACTGCAAAGGGTCAAGTGTAATGGGCCACTTAGGCTAAATTCAGGGCCTCTGATAGAAAAGTATTGGGGCCAGGCATGGTAGCTTATGCCTATAATCTCAACATTTTGAGGATGCCAAGGTGGAAGAATCTCTTGAAACCTGGAGTTGGAGACCAGCCTGGACAATATAGGTAGATTCTGTCCACAAAATATTTAAAAATTAGCTGCGTGTGGTGGCACATGCCTGTGGTTCCAGCTACTCAGGAGGCTGAGGTGGGAGGATTGCTTGAGCCCAGGAGGTTGAGGCTGCAGCAAGCCATGATCACGCCACTGCACTCCAGCCTGGGTAACAGAGTGAGACCTCATGTCAAAAAAGAAAAAAAGAAGCCAAAGAAAGCTCTGGGCACACTGGCTCACACCTGTAACCAAATACTTTGGGAGGCTGAGGTGGGTGGATCTCTTGAGTTCAGGAGTTTGAGACCAGACTGGGCAACATGACAAGACCCCATCTCTACCAAAAATACAAAAAATTAGCCAGGCATGGTGTTGTGTACCTGTGGTCCCAGCTATTCAAGAGGCTGATGTGGGAGGATCACTTGAGCATGGGAGGTGGAGGTTGCCGTCAGTTGAGAACATGCCACTGCACTCCAGCCTGGGTTGACAGAGTGAGATCCCATCTCAAAAGAAAAAAAGAAAAAAAGAAAAAAGAAAAGGGATCCTGATATCTGATATGGAGAAACTTAAGTGGATATATCTGAGAACTTTGAACCTCCAGTTTTCACTGAATGCTCTGGGGTAGAAGAAAGAGGAGAGGAGACGGGAGGGGAGGGGAAGGGGAAGGGAGGAAGGGTAATGGGTTTCTGATATCTGGTATGGAGAAACTTAAGTGGATACTTCTGAGAACTTTGAACCTCCAGTTTCCACTGAATGCTCTGGGCTAAAAGAAGTAGCCCCCTTTCCTTGCTAAGAGAAGGGCAGCTGCCTCTTGCCTGGAGACTAGGCAAAGAGCCTCCAGCAAGGCCTTACAGTAGGATGAGGTATGTCGTCATTGCTGCCCCACATTGACACCAGGCTATGGTCATTCCTCATCATGGCCCAAAGTCACAAGCACAGTCTGCTCTGGCAGAATGATTTTTTTTGGCCAAAAATGTTGCAGGAGCTGCCAAGTACACACTTCTGCCAAGTACTGGCAGAATCTGGGAGAGGAGGTGGAGGAGTGGGCATAAGGGTGTTGGACCAGGGGTAGACTAAAGGCTGTATACTTGATAATACACTGACCTGGGGGCACTCTCAGGATTTAATGGCTTGGCAAGGACACCTGGGGCTCCAACACATTGCTGGAGTTGCTCCTTGAAATGTGGATGGAACAATTGATACAGTGAATTAGGTGAAGATTATAGAACTGTATTTGCAAAGCATCAGAGAGGCCAGAAAGTACAGGGAGGTAGGAATGTTGGAATGGTTCGTTACATGCCAGCAGATTCAGAATCCACCACTGGCCTATGTGCCCTTGGTGGCCTCACATGAACTCCCCTCTCTAGGCTACCAAGGAAGGCACTAGTGAGAAGGGCACCTGAATCTTTCCGAGACTCAGTGGCACTATCCTTTGTAGGCCAGGATCGACAAGAGGAGATGCTGCTATGAGACCAGGCTTCATGGTGTCAGTGGGAATGGTGGAACGCGAGAACAGCGATGTCAGGTGGTGGCAATTCAGCATCATCAAAAAGGTGGATGTAATTAACTTAATTGGTAGGAAGGCTAGAGTGATAACCAGGATGCCTTGACCTCCAGGGATCTGTTGTGTTAGCTAAAAACTGATGGCATTCCTGCATACTGCTGCACTCCAGCCTGGGCAACAGAGTGAGACCCTGTCTTAAAAACAACAAAACAAAAAATGTGTTGCTATAATGGCACCAATTGTATATGAAGTTCCTGAAATTCTGAGTTCCACTAATATTATTTGTGTGATTTAAAAAATTCCATACTTAAAAGCAACACACCAGTAGAGGCGAGCAAACCATGTTTTGCACAAAACAACTGTCAATGGTGATGGTGTGTGGATCGCCCCTTTCAGAACCCTGAGATTCTCAGTACCCGAAGGGCTTTCTGCAGACAAGGTAACTGTCAGAATCACATGGAGAAGATCAGAGCCTGGAAGGAAACCTGAGAACTTTTTATTTCAACCTTCTTCATTTTATACAGAGACAACACTGAAATTCAGAGAGTTCTGGTTTCTCAACGCACACCACTAGTCAATAAACACACAGAGCCAGAAGCTAGATCTAGCTCAGTGTTCTTTTAAAGCTGCTACTTTTACTAGCTTACTCTGCTAGTAAAGCTTACAACCTGACAATAACATAATATATACACACAAATAGAGTTACTTCCAAAATAGATTTTGGAGGGAGAGCAGGCAGACCCTGCATTTTTACAATTTATAATTTAAGAATTGCAAAATCTGTCTCCAGTATTCATAACAGGATGTCATTAACCAATCCCCATAGTGGGCTGGACGTCTAGGTTGTTTCCAACTATTTGCTTTTATAATTATCCATTATAATGGTGAAAAATTGGAAACAACCTAAATGTCCAATAATACAGGCATTAATTCTCTAAAAAGTGAGTATCAAATAGCCATAAAAAAGACATTAAAGATCCAGAAGTGTTGCTAATTGAGCAAAAATACGTTAAGGACCATTTCAGGTCAGATGCAGTGGTTCACACCTGTAATCCCAGCACTTTGGGAGGCTGAAGCAGGCAGATCAGTTGAGGCCAGGAGTCCGAGACCAGCCTGGCCAACATGGTGAAACCACATTGTAAGTTACATGGATGTGCTTTGGTCAAGGAATAAGCTGAGGCAGATATCCAGGCCTGCATGACTCATGGGTTTGGTGTGCAAACGCACACCTCCACTTGTAATATAACCTGTTTGTGTAAGTTCATACTTGGCTTTATGCCACTATTGTCTGTAAAAGGTATAACTGCCCTGTTGATGTTGTGCGTAAGAGACATAGCTCTTGGGGGCTTGGCTGGTCTCGGCTCAACATAGCTTGACATGGCGGGTACACTGGCGCCCAGAGAAAGAGAGAGCGAACAAAAGCTGTCCATCTTGCAGATGGATGGGAGGGAGCCAGGACACAACTGGGCTTGCTCATGCCGGGAGAAAGAGTTAAGCTGCTAACCCTGAAGGTGAGGGAAAGTCGGCTGCACAGCTGTGCGTGGGGGCAGCTGGCTCAGGGTGAACAGTAAGCTACTAATAAGAGGGCTAGTGTAAGGAAGCTGTTAAAGAGAGCTGCTGCTGAATAAAACTGTCTTTCACCTGCCTACAGCTCCTTGAGTGTTCTTTCCGCTCACCCGCCCACTTTCCTCAGACTTCAGCATGGACTAGACCTGGACCCCGGGATCTGACACACATCTCTACCAAAAGTACAAAAATTAGCCAGTGTTGGTGGCACGTGCCTGTAATTCCAGCTACTAGGGTGGCTGGGGCACGATGATTGCTTGAACTCAGGAGGCAGAGGTTGCAGTGAGTCAAGATCTCACTACTGCACTCCAGCCTGGGCACCAAAGTGTGACCCTGTCTCAAAAAATAAAAAAGTTAGACTGTTTGTACAGTATAAACTCTTTCAAAATATTTACTCAAGCATAGAAAAGTCTAGAAATGTCATCAGTGGTGATTTCAGGAAAGAATTCTAAGGTGACTTTTTTGGTTATCTGCATTTTTTTTTTCTTTTCTTTTTTTTTTTTTTTTGAAACGGAGTCTGGCTCTGTCGCCCAGGCTGGAGTGCAGTGGCTCAATCTCAGCTCACTGCAAGCTCCGCCTCCCGGGTTTACGCCATTTTCCTGCCTCAGCCTCCCGAGTAGCTGGGACTACAGGCGCCCGCCACCTTGCCCGGCTAGTTTTTGTGTATTTTTTAGTAGAGACGGGGTTTCACCCTGTTAGCCAGGATGGTCTCGATCTCCTGACCTCGTGATCCGCCCGTCTCGGCCTCCCAAAGTGCTGGGATTACAGGCTTGAGCCACCACGCCCGGCCTTCTTTTTTTTTTTTTTTTTTTGACATAGGATCACCTCTGTCACCCAGGCTGGAGTGCAGTGATGTGATCAGAGCTAATTGCAATGTCGACCTCCAAGGCTTAAGCGATCCTCCCACCTCAGGCTTCTGAGTAGCTGGGATTACAGGCGCACACCACCACACCTGGATAATTTTTGTATTACTGTATTTTTTGCAAAGATGGGGTTTTTCCATGTTGCCCAAGCTGGTCTCATGTGATCCACCCACTTCAGCCTCCCATTGTGCTGGGATTACAAATGTGAGCCATGTGTGCTGGGCCTGTCTTCTTTTCTATAATGACCATGACCATGGATTTCATGTACCAACATTCTTCTAACAATAATATTTACAAAGCATACTATGAAAAATGTTCAGATAAAAAGAATACAAAATTGTAAAATACATATATAACTAGTTTTTTTTTTTTTTTTTTAAAGGCAAGAAAGAAAGTAGATTGTCCAGGAAGATAGTTACTCCCACTTTATATTTCTTTGGTGAACTCATCAAAAGGTCCAAGAGTAGAATCACGGGTCAAAGTACCCCGGCTTTAACTTCTGGTTCAGAGAATCCTAACAACTGACATTGTCACCAGCAAGGTTGGTCTTTGACCACAGGATTAACTCTCAAAGCAATTCTCATCTGACATTAGCTGCTTAGCTTTCCACTGATATGTTGACTCCAGGAGGTTCCTTGAGTTCTGTGTGTTCGGCTGGCCTCTGGTGGCCCCATTATTATTTTCTGCCAGGTAAAGGTCAGTCACCTGCACACAGACCTCATCACTCATATGCTGCAGCTAGAATCAAACAAAGGCAAGCTGTTAGTGAACACAGAAAACATTTCTCCACTATACAGTCAACGTGCCTTTGACTGATCCAGTCACTCAGCTCAAAAGAGGTTTTGGGTTTTTTTGGCCGGCAATTTTAGAAAATTAATCACACAAACCACTATGTCAATTTCTTGGAGAAGAATCAAGCCAAGATTTTCAACCACATCGGTGATCCATTGTAAAACTTTCTTACCTATTTAAAATAAAAACCATAGAGAACTCAGGTTAATGTACTGTTTATTTAAAATTCTAAGGATCTTTAAATAATTTTTCCTGGGTCATACTTTTATTGCATTTTAAAATCATTTAGAATTTGCTTTCACACATATTCTCTCTCATTTGATCCTCACAACTGCCCTGGGAAGCAGGTTGGAGAGAGAGTTGGGGCCGGTTAGGAGACAGATTTACACAATGTATAAGAAAGCTCACTGTGAGCCGGGTGAGGAAGGGAGCCTTGGAGAATCATGAATGCAGTATCTATGTCTATATTCCCAGCCCAACAACAAAGCCTGAAATTCATTAGGTATTTAAGAAATAGCTGCTGAATTATTGCCTAGGGGTGCTCAGCTGAAGAAGCAGGATTGGGACTAACAGTAAAGCGTCCTGACTCCTAGCCCAATACTTTTCCAAACACACCACCTATTTTTCTATATCTGATAGAAAGTATAGTGCTTAAGATGTACATAATGTGAACTCACTTTCAATACAGGCCAATCATGATTGACTATCAGTAGCTTTTGTGACAATCTTAGTAAACTAGAAATAGAAAACTGAACCTTTCAGAGTTCCCATTCTCATGGCATATGCTGTTTCTGTTTTGAAATAAAAATCTTTCCAAATGAAACTGTATCCATCAAAATGACAGAGAAGTGAAAAATAGATATAAAAATAAAACATCAATTTCAATATTGATTTGTCTATTTTGCTTTAAAATTATCATAACCACCAAGCCTTTCTGTTTTTAGGAAGATACATTCTTTTTGAAGTGTTAGAAACCATGATAACTATTCTTAAGTCCTAACTGACCAGTATGTGTATGAGTAGATAACTGGACACAGTGCAAGGTCAGAAGGGTGACTGAATGCGGCAGAAAGGGCAGTATGTCCAGCAACTGCAGACGGATAAATAACAATGAGTCCAGATAATGGATTCTGATACAACCATTCAAATAATGCTTATGAGTACTTGATAACATAGGGAAAAGCTTAAGATACAGTGTTTGAGAGAGAAAAGGAAAGGTGGAAAAAATAGATGGAAAGCATGACTTCAATCATGTATACAGATGCTTCTTCCACTTTGTACTTTTTTCTCTTTTTTTTTGAGACAGAGTCTCACTCTGTCACCCAGGCTGGAGTGCAGTGGCATCATGATCTTGGCTCACTGCAGCCTCTACTTCCTGGGCCCAAGCAATGCTCCCACCCCGGCCTCCTAAGTACCTGGGACTACCGGTATGTGCCACCATGCCCAGCTAATTTTTTGTATTATTAGTAGAGATGGGGTTTTTCCATGTTGCCCAGTCTGGTCCCAAACTCCTGAGCTCAAGTGATCCACCTGCCTCAGCCTCCTAAAGTGCTGGGATTATGGGCATGAGCCACTGCCTCTACTTTATACTTTCTTGTTGAAGTAGACTGTATTACTGATGCCCCACCCACACCCTCTTTTTGGATATCTGGCCTCTCCTTGAGTCTCTGGAAAGGGCAGCACTACAAATCCAGGGACAACTAGGGACTCCCACCCTCACTGCTAGGCAGATCAGATTCTCTCTCCTGCTCATTGGAAATGACACAGAGAGTTTTTTTTTTTTTTTTTTTTTTTTTTGTGAGACGGAGTCTCGCTCTGTCGCCCAGGCTGGAGTGCAGTGGCATCATGATCTTGGCTCACTGCAAGCTCCGCCTCCCGGGTTCACGCCATTCTCCTGCCTCAGCCTCCCGAGTAGCTGGGACTACAGGCGCCCGCCACCTCGCCCGGCTAGTTTTTTGTATTTTTTAGTAGAGACGGGGTTTCACCATGTTAGCCAGGATGGTCTCGATCTCCTGACCTCGTGATCCGCCCGTCTCGGCCTCCCAAAGTGCTGGGATTACAGGCTTGAGCCACCGCGCCCGGCCGAGAGTTTTCAATAGATTTTTTGCAGAGGAGCATCTGTATGGAAAGGTCTAGTAACACTGGGACCAGGGGTACTGCCAGGGCAAACCAAAGCCTCAGAGGCTGGAGGAGCCTGAAGCACATGCTGAATGTCCATCTGCAGAGCAGAGCACAAGCATGGAGCAGAAGTCCAGAGTGAAGGCATGCAGGAGGGAAAATCACCTCCCAGCCCAGTCCTTCCATGGTGTGGTCCTATTTTCAGTTCTGTACTTAGATGTCTGTGAGGTTGCCTGTTGTATTCTTAATACAAATCCCTCTTAAGCCAGCCTAGAATAGGTTAAGATAAATGTAATGACTTGACTTGGCTGGAGTGCAGTGGCATGATCATGGCTACTGTAGTCTCAACTTCCTGGGCTCAGGTGATCCTTCCCCTTCAGCCTCCTGAGTAGCTGGGAGGGCCACCACACTGGGAGTACAGGCATGGGCCACAACGCCCAATGAATTTTCTGTATTTTTCTCACAAAAATATTTTTCAGAAGAAATCTTAGGTATAAAATATTGAAAATCACTGATTGCTTTTTCTTCATCTTTTTTCCTGTGAATGTGTAGGTGTTTGAGTCTCTTGTATTTCTTCTTTTACACAGGATATGGGCTGTTTGAAAACTATTTCATTATCTTCATCATCATCATTCATTTCAGCCACTTCAGATTTTCGTCTCTCCAGAAATGTTAATGTACAAACCGGTGTGAGGCCCTGGGTATCCACAGTCTTCTCAGGAGTACCTAAAACCTTTTTCTTCTTCTTATGTAAAACCTGGCCTTTGTACACATCTGACAATTTGTTTTTGAAAAACTTTCCGTTTTCTATAAAATTAAAGAGGAAAATCATACTCAATTCCTTTTTAAGCTAATTTCTTCGCGAGTAATCCTTGTTTCTTTTTAAATCGCTGCTCCATTCGTAGCTTTTGTGTAAGTGCCGATTCTGATTATACGTGTCACTGATGGATATGATGGCTGCTTAAATGGAATATTCCAGTCTTGAAAGAGTTATTTCTGTACTTTTTCAGGTGGCATAAAATGACTCTCCAAGAGTCTTTCACCAAACAGGTAGTTGTTCATTGTTTCAACTTGGCAACATCCTCAGACTCAAACTCCACAAATGCATAGCCTTTGCTATTTCCAGTCCTTTTCTTTCTGGATAGTCTGAACCTTGTAACAGTGCCACACTGGGAGGACAGGAACCCTACTGGGTTTCATTCAGTAAGTTAGGTAGGTGGCGCACATAGACTACTCCAGGAGAAAGTTGAAAGTTGTTCTTGTTTTTTTTTTTTTTTTTTGAGACGGAGTTTCACTCTTGTTGCCCAGGCTGGAGTGCAGTGGCAAGATCTCAACTCACTGCATCCTCTGCCTCCTGGGTTCAAGTGATTCTCCTGCCTCAGCCTCCCGAATAGCTGAGATTACAGGCATGTGCCACCACACCAGGCTAATTTTTGTATTTTTAGTAGAGATGGATTTCTCCATATTGGTCAGGCTTGTCTTGAACTCTCAACCTCAGGTGATCTGCCTGCCTCAGCCTCCCAAAGTGCTGGGATTACAGACATGAGCCACCGTGACCGACCAGTTGTTCTTGTTTTTCTTTGTCTGGGTATGCGCTTGCAAACCTGTGCCACCTTCTTCTGAAACTCAGCATCTACCTGCAGGTTCAGTAACAGGATAGGCACAGCCAGGCTGGAAAAGGCTGCCATGCCAAAAGTGGCCAACACCTACTCCATGAGGCACTCCCGGAAACACCCAGTTTTTTATATTTCTAATATAAGCAGGGTTTCGCCATATTGCCCATGCTGGTCTAGAACTCCTGGACTCAAGCGATCTGCCTGCCCTGGTCTCCCAAAGTACTGGAATTATAGGCGTGAGCCACTGCACCCAGGCTTGACTTTGAAATGTATGTTGTACATCCAGTCAGCAGTGAACTCTGGGGGAACACCAAAGGTGAGGAGAATGAGAGAAGCGATACCTCCAATTAAAGTAGTTAAGAAGAGATACTTGAACTTGTGTTTTAAAAAGTCACTGCAGGTTGGGCACAGTGGCTCGTGCCTGTAGTCACAGCACTTTGGGAGGCCGAAGTGGGTGAACCGCTTGAGCCTAGAAGTTTAAGACCACCCTGGACAACATGGCAAAACTCCATCTGTACAAAAAATACAATACATTAGCCGGTCACTGTGGTGCCTGTGGTACCAGCTACTCCGGAGGCTGAGGTGGGAGGTCGAGGCTACAGTGAGCTGAGATTCACCACTCCACTGCAGCCCAGGCTGCAGTGGAGTGACACCCCGTCTTAAAAATAAAATAGTCACTGTTTTGGGGTTTTCTGCATGAAATCTCTGTTGCCATTGGAAAAAAAAGGGTTGAGACAGTATGTATTACTGATTCAAAATCATAATCAGCTGCTTAGAGTAAAAAATTGTATCTATTGTTTCAAAAACCAACCTTAGGATTATTAAAAGTAGTTTTATTGGATTTTTCTTTAAGGTGTACTGATTCACTCAGGTCTGTCACTTCCAAGCCCATGTTTTACTACTTTGTAACCCTATTTGGAAGGAAAACAGCAACTAAGATTAGGATCCATCCTGAGATGAAAAGTTTCACACATATACACCACACATACCCCCCACCACAGTATGATGACACAGCGACCCAGCCTTAGGCAAATGGTACCACTGCCAGCAAATGCATTTTTTTCTTCATTCTAGATTTTTAAAATTTCTTTTAACGGCAGCAAATGCATTTAACATTTTATTGAATTTCTCAACAGCTGCCATTTGGTTTGTATAGCAAATTGTTTACAAAGTAACTTGTTTCCATTTTTGGTATTTTAATGAAAATTATGTTCTTCAGTTTTAAAGCCCCGTCCCTCTCCCAAAGAAAGACTAATAACTAACTACCAAGTAATGATTATTTAGGAAAAGAACAAAAGCAAAAACAACTTTTAAACACTTCTGGAACATGGGTAAGGGTCCAAAGTCAAGACCTTCTGGGCCCAGTGGAGGTGCTAGGCTGCCTC
>NC_045439.1:84386399-84581888 GCF_002776525.5 Piliocolobus tephrosceles | reverse complement strand
TTGGGTTTTCTGAGGACCCCTCTGGCCACCTCCCCACAGGAGATGGAGGAGGACATCTAGACACTGAGGAGGAGGGGGTGCCTCGGCCTATGCCGAGCATCCCAGAGGACCTGGAGAGCCAGGAAGCCACGGTGAGTCTGACTTTCCCTGCCCCCACTTTGCCACCTTCCTCTGTGGTCCCTCCCAGACCCCCCTATGCTCTTGGTTTCCCCGCCTTCTGATTTCTCTGGACCTTCACCTCTTCCGGGAGCCAGTGGTAAGACACCACTTCACCTGTGACCAGCAGGTGCACTCTCTGAGGCCCCAAGGGAAGGGGCTGTGCTCCACCTCCCTGCCCCATTTGTTCTGTGTATGCTCCTACAAGAACACTCAGCTCTTGCCTTCAAGTGGCATTTTTCAACTCTGCTGGAGCCAGTTTCCAGGAGGAGCAGGCACGGTTATGTGGGCAATGGAAGGTGTGAAGGCTGTGCTGCCTGCACCTGGCTCACCTGGTGGCCTCGGCCTGGAAGGAGCCAGAGGCAGAGGCCCCAGCCCCAGGGACTGGGGATGAGTTTGTGTGTGCGGAGAGCTGCCGGGCCCTGTAGGAGGCCATGGAGAAGGTGAAGGTGAGTGAGTCCTGCCATGGGCCAAGAAAAGTGGGGGTGGGGCAGGACAGGTCACTCCCGTGATGTGACCCCATTATTTTGGCTCCAGAGCGGCTTTATGGACCTCCCGAGGGAGAAGGTGGACGGGAAGCAGCAGGTGGAGAATCTAGAGCTTGGATTCATCCAGCTCTCTGGAGCGACAGATGGCATGAGTGAGCAGGAGGCCAGGGCATGGGCACGGGGAGCTGCAGGGCCTTCAGAGGGGCCCCAGTGTCTGAGCCCTGTCCTCTCACAGGAGAGCACATCATAGTATATGAGAGCCAGGGTGCAGGGCCAAACACGCGGCACCAAGAGGAGGAAGCCAGCAGGCTGGCCCAGAACGAGGAGGAGATGAAGGTAGAGGGTGTGCAACATCTCTGCGGGGGTGGGGGTGAGGGTGGCTGCTGGCGCCAGCTCAGGCGTGGCAACTGAGCACCCCTCCCTTCAGGTGAAGCTGCTGGAGCTGCAAGATATGGTGTTGCTGGTTGTGGGCGACCACGAGGGGCATGACAAATTCCTCCCTGCTGCCCAGAACCGTGTTGATGAGCCTGCTCCAGGGGCTCCAGCCCCCCAGGAACTTGCGGCTGCTGAGGAGCAGGGTGGTGAGTAGAGCCCTCAGGTGGGGTGGGCAGGCCGGAGCAGGGGAGGCTCGCAGTGTACTCAGACCACTGCCTCCCTCTCTCCGAAGATTTTCACAACAGCGTGGAGCCTGCACTGGCAGAGGCCAGGGAGGGTTCTCCCCGTGACAACCCCACTGCACAGAAGATCCTGCAGCTGCTTGCTGTAATGCAGGACACCCAGGAGCACCCAGGCTTGGCCACCAAACCCTGCGTGCCATTCTTTTACCGGGCAGCCAAGAACAGAGAGATAAACATCATCATCATCTGAGAGTTGGTCAAGAAATTTAAAAACAACAACAACAAAAAGTTATGGGGTTAATCCCTACACATTTCATCTACTTCATTGGAATGTTAGAGCCCCTCATGTTTATTTATGTTTCTAATTTACAGTTTAAATTTCTTTGTGAAAAGTTAAGGGAGAGTGGGTCTTTCCCTGAGTTCACTCTGGCATCCTTTAGCGGTTTTGGTTTTAATTTGCTAATTGTAGGTCATTAGCTCACATATCGAGTTTGCCCTTACATGGTGGGAGTTCAAACACACAAAGACCCACTATTTGCACAAAACTATTCTTGCTGGTTTGGAATAGGCTGCCATGCTTTTTGAATGTTATTGCAGCATGGATATTCATTACAGAATTCAGATAAAATCTGCTTATATTCTGCTATTATGTTTGATCGAATCCTAATCACAGTGAGCTCTTCATTAGCTCGATATGTGGTTTGCCCTCAAGTGCGCACTGTTTCTTACTTTGTAATATGCCACTGTAAGTACTGACTGGCATTTAGAGTTGTTTATAGGCAGAGAACTGGAAACAGCTTTTCCCTGTTTTCTGTGTATTGGGGATGGGAGTCATAACATTTTGGGGAACTTTTTAAATCTCACAGAAGAGGACAGTGGCCTGCTCTGGCAGCTGTGGGCAGGATAGAGTGTGTTTCATCTGTTCTGGTGCCAGGAATGAGCGCCGTACTATGGTAGTTCACTTAGGATTTGTATGTGCTCTGGGCTCATGAAGATATTGCATCATGAGCTGCAGCTGTTGGACTCTTTCTCAATGACCTAAAAGGGATTATTTCTGAAGAAATGAAAGGCTCCCATCATTGACTGTGGATGTGGAAAATCTTTTCTAGCTTAGAGCCTTCATATCCACAATACATTTTAACGTCAGAGTTCATGTTACCTGTTTTAATCACATGATGACATGTCCCAGTACACACAAGGGCACTGGTTGGCATTCTTCTTAATGTATTTAGTGAAGATCATAAGAAACCCTTTCAGAGTTTAAATGTCCCTGGAACAGGCATACAGACTCTAGTCAAGAATGAATTTGAGTGAAGGAAAGCTGTGTGACACCTGGCATTCCTCTATGTTCATGGAGCTTCTTTGAGGCTAGAAGATTTTACCACCTAGACCTCTCTGGCTATTACCTATTCTTCAGCCACATTGACTAATCTGACATAGGAATTTACTTCTTTTCCTTGAAAGGAAAACACTTTTAAAATAATAACAACCATTATTATAAACCAATATATGTGAGAGTACTTGGTTGAAATGAAAAGGTGTTTTATAGACATTATTATATTACATTTGAAAATTGCCGGGCGCGGTGGCTCAAGCCTGTAATCCCAGCACTTTGGGAGGCTGAGACGGGCGGATCACGAGGTCAGGAGATCGAGACCATCCTGGCTAACATGGTGAAACCCCGTCTCTACTAAAAATACAAAAACTAGCCGGGCGAGGTGGCGGGCGCCTGTAGTCCCAGCTACTCCGGAGGCCGAGGCAGGAGAATGGCATAAACCCGGGAGGCAGAGCTTGCAGTGAGCTGAGATCCGGCCACTGCACTCCAGTCCGGGCGACAGAGCGAGACTCCGCCTCAAAAAAAAAAAAAAAAAAAAAAGAAAATCAAGGGGAAGTTTATGCAACTTAAAATGTTTACAAGCTGCAGTGCAATCTACTGTTTGTGAAGGTCAAAGTATTATGAGGAAAAGTATCTATACAATCACAGAGTTATGTTTCCTCACAAAGTTCTTTATGAAGAGTGAAATATGTTTTTATACCTCTCAGTTTCAGTTAGAGGCATATTTTGTGCCATATTTATGTTCATGTGCCTATACATGATGAATGAATTATTTCAGTCATACATTGCATTGCCTAAATCATAACTTTATGATGCTTCGGAAAGAATCAACAGCTAAAATTTCATGAAGTTCTAATGCCTGTGTTCTGAAATACGTCACATTATTCGGATGTAGGGAGAGATGTATGTGCGCTCACTGGGATGGGCATTTCTGCTTACTAGACTATCCATTTTTTGCATTTGGCATCTTCATGTTACTTTTATAAATATGACATTAATAGGAGAGCAATAATACCATTTTGCAGATGGAATAACAGATTTGCCTGCATTCAATGAAAGAGTGCAAATATTAAGTCCTTGTGAGTTCAACTGACTTCCAAATCGTATGAATTTATCAATGTATTAGATAAACCCAGTTTCAGAATGATAAAGAAAAACTGTTAGACCAACTAATGTGGCTAACTAACAGTAGTACGATTTCTAGCCCAAGGGTTTAAAATGGACTTAAAATCCTGTTCTTGCCTTTTATTTTCTGAACTTGCCACTTTTTAGCATTCTTTGAGTTCAATTTAAAGACAGTTTAAGTCCATTTTAGACCCTTGGGCTAGAAATGAAACCACTGTTAATTAGCCTCCTTGTTTGGTCTAACAGTTTTTCTCTATAATTCTGAAACTGGGTTTACCTGATACATTGATAAATTATTTCAAAGGTATTTTTATAGTTCAAATCACTTCACTTTTACCCTGATACATATAAATGACTGGGAATGACCTTCAGATGGCGTTTAGCATCTGTAACCAATCTGACAATAATGTGTTCATCAGGTACCTATGGATGAAATCACACACTGGCATGTTGAAGCTGAATGTCAGTCTGGAAAAGAAATGTACTGTAGTAACTGAAATACCACTCTTTGTGTAGATATTTTGTCATATTTAAGAAAAATTAAATAGAATGCAGATTGTATGACAATAACTTTAAGTCTTTCTTCAAAGTGCATGCGGTCCTTTGCAATGCCTCATTCAGCCAAGTATTTGTTCTCTTCCTCATTCAGTATAAGGCAGCTTTCAATTTGCTGAGAAGGCAACATTAGAAGGTTAGAGTTTATCAGAAACATAGAATCTTAAAGTGTGAGTTCAACTGAATAAATTTGAATTTCTGTAGGAAGTAAAGGATTAAAAACCTACTTAAACATTGCAATATATAATCATTTTTAAAGTATTTGATTAAACCTGACAGGTTTTCCAGAAATGAAAAAAAAAATCAGTTCTAAAATCAAAGCTGATATTTAGATAATATGAAAATGTAAATCAGCCCTATCCACAAGATAGTTTCTCTAAAACTTTATCTGAGAGAGTCATTTTAAAAGAATAAAACTATTCAAAAATGTAACTGCTATCTTAAGTTTTGAAATAAGTTAAAGCATCTTAAAATATGAATACTGCAGTTTAAAAGAAAGCAACTGGGGGAAGGAAAAGGAGAGAAAGAAATGCCAATTCCAATGCAAAGCTTTATTTGCCAAGTTTTCTTAGAATGACTTTTACCAATTTATGAATTCCTGTCAACAGAATGTGTAATGGAAATACTGAAACCCTGTTGCCTAAAGTGCCATTATTGACTGCTACTGTAATGTAATAAATTAGGAAATTGTTGCAAAGTGATGTTTTTGCCTTAAAATTTTGTGTGTCTCAAAAACTATGGTGTTAAAGGTATTGAGACTATGCAAATATTGGGTACACCTGGCATGAGGTCATCAGCTTTTACTTTTACAAAATTGTAACTATGCAAGTGTGTTTATTAAAAGAACACAAACTAAAAAGAAGTTATGGGGTAAAAAAGTTGTGGGATGAAATAGTTATGGGATAAAAAGTGTTGTGGAAAACTTATAGCAAAAAAAGTTGTGAAAAAAAGTAGAATAAAGTTTTATGAAAAGTTTTTAAAAAGCATTATGAAAAATAAGTTATGGGATTAAAAACTAAATCATGGGATAAAAATAAAAATAAAAGCAGGCCCCTGTCAGCATAAGCCTGGAGAAGTGGGGCTGGAGTCTCTGCCCCCACCATGTACCAACCACCCCTTCTCAGTCACCCCTTTACCATTAGGGTAGCAAGACAAGACCCTTGTCTAATGGCTGAGAGATAAACAGACCCTTTGCCACCTTGACCAGGGCTGAGTCCTTAAATTTCTGGACGGTGATGTTTGTTGTTGAAGAGCCAGAGGCTGGTGGAGCTGGTTTGTTTGGAGGAGTCCTGATGGCCTCCCTACTTTCATCAAAGCAACTTTTCCCTCAGGCGGGACTCCCATCTTCTTACTGAGAGAGGCAGCTGAGGTGGGACAGTGGAGCCAACCGTAGAGCAGGCGAGAGCTCGGGCTGCTGGGGTGGCCCCCCTTCCCCAGTGTACGTATAGTATCTGTGTAACATTTTGTATATTCCGAAGGGTAGGGCCACCTCCTGCATCGTACCTAGTGGAGGTTGGAGCTGGCATATGAGGAGGAGGTTCTAAGCATTTGCGGCTGGGAAACTTATTTATTGATAGCTTAGGAAAGAGGAAGGAGGCTCTTGGGGTTTTGGCTCCCTGGTGATGCTACTCCCATTTATTTTGCTTTTCATTTTGGAATAAATGGATTTATTCATACTGCTTGGCCTGGTGGGTTCCCATTTCCCTCACTGGGTCCTAGAGATTGTGCCACTAAATGAGGAGCCCCAGAGTGTCTGAGGATGCCCAGCTGGGCTATTGGGGACCTTCCAGGCCTGTGACCTGTATGCTGCCTGGTGACACCTGGTGGATTTCATGGGGGTGCCATGATGCCTGTGGGGCACAGTCAGGCCCTGACAGCCAACAGGCTCAGAAGCCTCATCTAGCGGTGGCTTGAAAGGCAGATACCAGCCACCCAGGCATCTTCCATTCCATTCCCCTGCCTCCGTCGCCTGTCTGCACCTGGTGGCCTGTTCTGTCTGTCCCTCCAGAGTGCTGGCTGCCCCCCAGGCTCCTCCAGGCTGAGTTCATGACCCTGCCCCCTAGTGGCCAGAGCCGGCTCCACAGGATAACAGCCAGCTAAGCTCTAGGGGCTTTCCAGGAAAAGCGTCCCTTGGAAAGGGTGTGGCCTTTACATCGCTCCCAACAGCACCCTAGAAATGGCTTGGCCTTTTCCCTTCCTGGGCTCCACAGAGAACACAGACAGCAAAGGACACATTCCCCGTCATCCAGAAATGGGTTTCTCAGCCAAGGGACAGCAGGACTGGTAGAGACTGTCAGGCCACACGGCTGCCTACACCGCGCCCCCATGCTTGGTGGGGGGTGGGATGGATGGTGGGGGCTGGCTGTCCACAGGCCGGGCGTGACAGGGAGGCTCGCTGGAGGTGGTGCACTTTCGAGGGGCAATGTCAGGGGACAGCTTTCTCTTGTTGGGCCACAAGACTCCACAAGGACAGCACGGTGACTGATTCCCAGCGCTAGAGGCGAGGCAGCTGGCCATGTGTAGGGGTGTGTGTGTGTGTGTGTGTGTGCACATATATCTATATATATGAGTATTTATAAATATTTATAGAACAGGGCAGGGCGTGCCACAGAAGGGGCACAAGTTTTCAGCATTGGTCACACCTGGATGTGTCAGCTCAGCACTACAACAGACTAAGTCACAGATGAAGGGGGCTGGCTTTGGGCTGGGGAGCCACTGTCAAGTCACAGGACACTAGCCCAGGCAGGCTTGGAAAGGGAGGCCTCCGAGAAGAGGAGGATCTGTTTAAAGGTCGAAGTGGGGCTGGGGCTCTCAGGTCCGGATGAACTTGCCTGACCCGATCAGCTGGCAGTTGGAGAGAAGCAGAGAGAAAACAGGAGAGAGAAAAGTGAGCAGAGAGCAGGTGAGGCAAGCGCAGAGCACGGGCGTGCTGCGGCAGCTGTGGGAGGGCCACGGAGGGGAGGGCGCAGGTGCAGGTGTGGCAAGGTTCCTGGAAAAGAGGGGCTGGAAGGGAAAGGGGAGGAAGAAGATGGGAGGAACTGGAGCTTCACAGGTAGTGCCTGGGGGCTGCGGTGGCCCTCCCCAGCCCCCACACGCTGACCTGACCCACAGCACCCAGGCAGTGCACCCACTGTTCAGACCAATGCTCAGCCCCCTCAGGCTTCCCTCTTCTCTGGTCACCCTCCCTTCCAACCCACTGGCCCAGGGCCACTTCTTGTATTGGGGAGCCCCACCCAACAGCCACCAGGTCTGATAGAGAAGGAACACTGCTTGACCCAGGATGCTGAAGTTAAAAGGGATGGATGACTGAAGTAAGTGCCAGAGGCCCCTCTGGGTGGTAAGAAAGCCCAGGACCCTCTGAAAGGACCCTGGGGGAGGCAGGGAGGGCATATGTCACTGGTCATAGACTTAAAAGTCTAAGAGGGGAGCCTCAGCTGGTTGCAGGGGGCTGCAGGTCATGTAGGTGAGGCTGGGCCCTTCCTGCTGGGAAAAGCAGAAGAGGGAGAGTCCTTGGCAGGGGATGTGGGTGGGCTCGCTAGGCGGAGCTCAGCTGAGCCAGCAGGGACTGTGGGCCCCTTGGCTGAATAGCACAGGTGACCCCTAGGAGCAACAGGCCAAGGTGCGTGAGCCTGGGAGGGAGGGAAGGGGGCTGTGTGTCCCTGCCTGGCCTGTGAGGTATGTTGTGGGATGACCATACGTATGGGACTCTCAAGATTTTATCCTAGATCACCACTGGATTGCCGATAGATAGAGGAGGTGGGACCCTGACTATCACCCCTGCTCTGCAGTGGATTTGGCACTCAGCACTCCCAGGCTGGGAGCTGGATACCCTGCCCTGGCAGCATGACTTAGACTGTGCAACAGGTACGGCGTGCCCAGGATGATGTTCCTAGGCCTCTGCCCGCTTCAGAGTCCAGCCCCACACACAACCCCCTCCAAGTTCCCAGCCCCTACTCCATAAAACGCAAGCTCTCTGCCCTCTCTGATGAGAACAACCATGTCAGCCAGCTTGGGCACAGAGCCTGTTCCAAGAGCCCACAGGCTCAGCCATGGAGTCTGGGGGGCTTTGGGGCTGTGGGCGCCAGCCCTGGTACCTGCATCTGGCTGGGACGCTCTGCATCTGCAGCCAGGAGTCGTCCATGGGCCCCTGTGGGAGTGCTGATTGTGGTCATGACCACTGTGCCTACTCTGCTGACTCCTCCATCAGCATGTTCTTGTCCCCACGCAAGTACAGATTGGCCAGCAGCTCTGAGAAGATGAACTCCTTGGTCTGAGAGTGGGCAAAGAGGGAAGGAGGTTGGGACCTGATGCCTGTGCCACCCTGGCCACCCCATCAGGCCCTGCTGGGACTGTGTGCTGGACTTGGAGCCCTGAGTATGGCTTTTCAGACGCAGCTTCTACACCACTTAGACTCGAAGACCCACCTCCCCACCACCTTTTCTCACTCAGATGGGGACACTGAGTTCCAGAGGAAATTCACCTGCCCAAGGTCACAGATCTGGGAGGGGACCCAGGACCTATCATGCCACCAGGACACCTGTCTACTCAGTTTTTAATTTTTGGAGACAGGATCTCATTCTGTTGCCAGGCTGGAGTACAGTGAGTGAAATCACTGCTCACTGAAGCCTCAACCTCCTGTGCTCAAAGTGATCCTCTAACATTAGCCTGTTGAGTAGCTAGGACTACAGGCACATGCCACCACCAGACCCAGCTATTTTTAAAATTTTTTTGTAGAGACCAGGTCTCATTATGTTGCCCAGGCTGGTCTCAAACTCCTGGGCTCAAGCAATCCTTCTGCCTTGGCCTCCCAAAGTGCTGGGATTAGAGGCATGGGCCACTGTGCCCAGTCCCGTTATAGTTCTATGGGACAGCTCTGGTCTGGACTGTGCCCCTCTCCCTGGACCTGGTCTCATAGGGCTGGTTGGCACCTCCCCCAGGCCAACACGGTCACCTGCATCACCAGTGCCACAGGAGCCCCCTGCCCCCATGAGGCGGTGCATGCACGTTGTTGATCATGAGGTGCATGGTGGTCTCGGGCATGAGACCAACCAGGAGGTCCCACATGGTCTTGTTGACAATGGCCACATAGGAGTCCACCAGGCTCTGGGTGGTCTCCATTTGCCACTCCAGCTGTGGCTCCATGGAGTGCATGAAACTGTCAGAGCCATTCTCCTTGGCCTTGCTGGCCTGTCATGGAAAACACAAGGGCATCAGGGTGGCCACGTCATGCAGCCAGGCTCCAGGCACCCCCAGGATCTCAGCCCCTCGAAGGGTACCTGGAACATTGAGGCACAGGGAGAAGCAACTGGTCAGAACACACACCCAGCTCCCCACACACTCTAGAGGGTTTCAGGTCTCTGCCTCTCAGGACCCCAGACTCCCTTGATTCAGCCTTGTCTTAGTTCTGACTCTAGTACCCAGAATTTGCCTCCATTTCCCAATCTAGAAATTGGAAAAGAACATCTCCAGGTCCCTTGCTTGAAGACCTGGCCAAGGCAAGAGAAGGGCACACTCACTTTCCCCTTGTCCT
This sequence comes from Piliocolobus tephrosceles, assembly GCF_002776525.5. NCBI lineage: Eukaryota > Metazoa > Chordata > Mammalia > Primates > Cercopithecidae > Piliocolobus > Piliocolobus tephrosceles. The sequence goes on along the minus strand of NC_045439.1, from coordinate 84,572,081 downwards.
GGGAGGCCCACGCACCAACATTGCCACCACCGCTGCCACCTGGGAGCACAGCCAAAGTAGACACTCACAGGAAAAGGGGAAAGGTTGAGTGAACCTGGGACACTGCACCCCAACTTTAATGTGTTGATGAATTCTATTTGTTAAGATTTTGTGGAGGATTTTTGCATCAATATTCATCAGTGATATTGGCCTGTAGTTCTCTGTTTTGGATGTATCTTTGGTTTTGGTATCAGGGTAATGCTGGCCTTGTAGAATGAGTTTGGAATAGTTGGTTAAGTTCTCTAGTTTTGGAATAGTTTGGGTAAGGTTGGTATGAATTCTTCTTTAAATGTTTGGTAGAATTCAGCAGTGAAGCACCAGGTCCTAGACTTTTCTTTGCTGGGAGACTTTATTACTACTCGATCTCATTATTTCTTATTGGTCTGTTCAGGTTTTGGATTTCATCATGGTTCAATCTTGGTAGGCTGGATGTGTCTAGAAATGTATCGATTTTTAGTAGGTTTTCCTATTTCTTTGCATACAGTTGCTTATAATATCCACTAGTGTTCCTGTGAATTTTTGGGGTATCAGTTGTAATGTTTCCTTTTTCCTCTTTGATTTTATTCACTTGGGTCTTTCTTTTTGTCTTAGTCTTAATTAGGCTAAAAGTTTGTCAATGTTGTTTATCTTTTCCAAAAACCAACTTTTCATTTCATTGATGCTTTTGATTGTTTTCTTCATTTCAATTCTGTTTATATTTCTTCTCTGATCTTTATTATTTCTTTTCTTCTACTAATTTTGGGTTTGATTAGCTCTTGCTTTTCTATTTCTTTAAGATGCATTGTTAGGTTGTTTATTTGATGCTTTTCTACTTTTTAAAAGTAGGTGTCTATAGCCATAAAGTTCCCCTTAGTACTGCTTTTGTAATATCCCATAGGTTCTGCCATGTTGTGTTTCCACTATCATTTAAGAAATGTTTCAGTTTCCTTCTTGATTTCTTCATTGACCCACTGGTCATTCCAGGGCATATTATTTCATCTCCATGTGTTTGTATAGTTTCCAACATTTCTCTTGTTATTAACTTCTAGTTTTATTCCATTGTGATCAGAGAAGATATTTGATATTATTTCATTTTTTTCTAATGTTTTAAGATGTGTCGTGTGACCTAAGATATGGTCTATCCTTGAGAATGATCCATGTGCTGAGGAAAAAAATGTGTATTCTGTAGCCCAAGGGAGAAGACACCTGCCCCACTCTGCTGCAACACACAGCGCTCTGCTCAGGGATGCGGCAGTGGTGTGCTCTCGTTACACAAGGGGCTCTCTGTCGGGGAGGAAACAGAGTCTGTTCTGTAGTGTTTGACATTTTCTGTGGTGCAAATATTCCATGGCTGATTTCAAGCTGCCACCGTCTTCTCAGTCTGGGCTTATTTGTACCCACCCTTGGGAAGGCTTTCCAGGTATTTGAAAGGATGTGGGTGTTGTGATCTAAACTGTATCTTTCTTAGGGGACACTCCAAGCCCAGTTATGCTATGGTTCTCGCAGACTTATAGAGGAACTGCCTTGGTGGTCTCGGATAAGATCTAGAAGAATTATCTGGGCTACCAGGCAGTAGAGACTCTTATTCTCTACCTGAAATTTTTCTTCAAAAAACCATCTGTCTGTCTGTCTGTCTGTCTGTCTCTCTCTCTCTCTCTCTCTCTGCTGAGCCACTTGGAGCTGGGGGTGGGCTGACACAACATCCCTATGGCCACCACCACTGGGACTGTACTGGGTCAGACCTAAAGCCAGCAAAGCACTGGGTCTCACTCAAGGCCCACTGTCAACACTACCTGGCTATTTCCTATGTTCACTCGAGGCCCTGGCAACCTAGTCAGCAGGTGGCAAAGCCAGCCAGACTTGTGTCTTTCCCTTCAGGGCAATGAGTTTCCTGAGGCCTTGGTGGGTCCAGAGATGCTGTCTGAGAGCCAGGGACTAGAGTCAAAAACCTTAGAAATTTACCTGGTGCTTTATTCTAAGGTGGCTGAGCTGACACTGAAACCATGAGACAAAGTCCTTCCCGCTCTGCCTTTCCCTTTCCACAGGCAGAGGAGCCTCACCGTGTGGCCACCACCACAGGCCCACAGGGAGTGCTGCCAGGCTACTGTTGATGTTTACTTAGGGCCCAAGGGCTCTTAAGTCACTTGTGGTGAATGCTTCCGGGCCGGGGACTCACTCTTCAGGGCAGTGGGCTCCCCTGTGGCCCAGGGCAGGCCCAGAAATGCTCTCTAATAGCCAAGGCCTAAAGTCAGTGACCACAAGATCCCATTTGGTGCTCTCTACTGCATTGTGGCCAGGCAGGTACCTAAGTTGCAAAACAAAGTCCCTTTTATCTTTCCCTCTGCTTTTCTCAAGCAGAAGAAATCTCTCACCACAGCCACCATAGCTGGGAATGTGCTGGGTCTCAGCTGAAGCCAGCCACCTCGCAGTGGGAATGATTGGTAGAGACTACTATGCAGCCATCTTGCTCTGCCCCTCCTCCCTCACTTCACTTTACCTCCTAAGCGCCCTGTTTCCAATACAATCACATAGAGGGTTAGGGCTCCAAGTATGAATTTTGGGGAGACACAATTCAGCCTATAGCATTTGGACTTGGGGAGAGAGAGGGAAAGAACATGCACAGGAAGGTCACAGTGTAAGCAGCAGTATGGAGGTGGGAAAGTTCAGCTCATGGATAGAAAAAATTGATCCAATTAGGCAGGGCCCACAGGGAGATGTGGTGGAGTGGTGAGAGGTGGGCTGGTGAGAGGTGGGCCACATCAGAAAGAACCTTGAATGCCAGGCTGAGGTGGGAGGCATTTCCTGTTGTGTAGAAGGTGCCATGAGGTTGTGGGGAGGGTAACATGATGAAAGGATATTTGGGAGGATGGAAGTGGCATCAGTGATGGCTGGGGGTAAAGAGTAAACAAAGCTGGAGGCCAGGAAACTGGACACATGGCCCAGAGTTCAGGCTTAGGCTGTTCAAAGGTAGTTTCCACACTGAGTTCCAATGTGGATCTAAGTATGCAGGGGGTAGATAATTTTAAAAAGCAAAACCATTCCCTTCCCATTACCACACAGTTTCCCAGCTGAGCTCATCACCAGAGTCTTACAAATCATATAATCAATCTGCCCCAAACTCTGTCCCTAGGAGCTGTGAGCCCTTGTCCAGCTGTAGCCCTGGGACACTGCAGCCTGAGCAGGACTGCACCTGTTCCCTCCCAGGAGCCTCATCTCTGGCCAGGCTTTGGCTTCAAATGCCCTCAGCTTTGGCTTCAAAATCTGTTGGGTCAGATTCGTGACAGCTCTGGCCTTCTTCAGTTTAGGGATTTTTAAATAGTTTTTTCAAGCAGGCAGTAGATCAACTTTGCTTGCTTACCTCTAAGAACTGGCTACAACTCACAGAAATCTGTTATACTCATAGTTATGGCTTGATTACACAGAAAGGATACAGATTAAAATCAGCCAGGGGATGAAAGGCGTAGGGCTGAGTCCAGGAGGGCACCAGGCACGGAGTGTCCATTATCCCTTCCCCATGCAGTCAGAGTGCATTACCCTCCCGGCTTTGCTATGTGCCAATACACATGGAGTATTCCCAGCCAATGAGGCTCCCTCAAGCCTCAGTGTTCAGGATTTTTACTGGAACTTCATCACAGAGGCATGCTTGATTGTCCACGTGGCTGCTCTCAGTTTCTAGTCTCCAGTCCTTCCAGGAATGACCTAAAGCCCAGACTCTAAATCACATAGTCGTTTTTCCTGGCTAGTCCCCACCCTAAATCTCATTATTAGACCATCCACCATGAGCCAAGATCCCCAGGCAAAGATATCAGGTATTACATGTTGATGGTTGCCTCCCAGGAGTCTAGGACAAAGGCCAGACCTCTTTTTGGTCAAGGTTAATTTTTTTTTTTCTTCACTATACAACATGCCATAGTTCTTTTCTCTGTTTTGTCTTCAAAATAACCCTAATTGGTGGGTAAGGATGTTTGTTATTATAAACAAGATCTCAAGAGGGAAGATGCTTGGGCAAGGTTGCACAGTCGATCCTGGACTCATGGTACAAGACCCTTTTCACTCTGAGAGGCCCAAGTCCTGAGAAGAAAATGGAAACAAGGTGTGTATGTGTGTGTATGCACATGTGTGTTTGTGTGTGTAAATGTATTTCTAATGAATATGGGTGGATATGTGTATGTCTCTGTGTGTGTGTATACATGTGGATGTCTGTGTGTCTATGTGTGTGTTTGTGTGTGTGTGTGTATACAGTGGTGCATACCTGTAATGCCAGCTACTCACAGGCAGACAGGGGAAGATCACTTGAACCCAGGAGTTTGAGAGAGAGAGAATGTTTCAATGATCTGTTTCTTGCATTAGAAGGAAAAACCTGGGGCTGGGCATAAAGAGACAAAGCACAGCATAAAGAGGCAGAGAAATGTCTAATAAAAACAAGTGACCAAGAATTAATTAGTTCATCTATAAAGAAATGTAGCACTGTAGCAGCAGATTAAAACTGGAAGATAATTTCCTCTAGAACCCTGATAATCTTTGTGAGAAAACTCTTGGCCACATATGTTAATTGCCAAAACTCACAGGGCCCTGTGCAACAGAACTGAGGAGTAAAACCATCTTTTTAAAACTCACTATGCTACAAGCGGCATTCAACTGTTTCTCAACCAAGACTTCACAAACCTATCTCCAGCTTCCAGATGGTGAGGGAAGGTGTGATGAGATTTTACAATAAATTGTGCCTGTCCCTGAGCCCATCTCCTCCTATTGAAGAGAAGGAAAATGAGGTGAGTACATTACAGCCCTGCTGACAAAAGTCACAAGAGAAGCAAATAATTATTATTAAAACCAGAGAGTCCTATAATTTATTCACAAATGCCACATGTTCTATATTAGATCTTCCATTTCAATTTATTTGTATTCTTTGAAGCAAATTTATAAGATTCAGATTATTCACAAAATGCTCCCAAGTGAAGAAAACACTTTAATCACAGGAAGTATCATGTTACACAATATGGTGTGGTGGTGAACGGTGCAGGCTCTAAAACCAGAAAACACAGGTTCAAGTCCTGGCTCTACCACCTTGGGAAAGTTACATGCTCTTGCTGTGCCTCCATTTCCCCATCTAAAATGTGGGGATGACAATAGTGTCTATTTCACAGAGTTGTTTTGATGAAAATAACATATGTAAAGCACTTTGAACAGCAGTTAGTGCTATGTAAGTGTTTGCTATAGTTATTTTAACATTTCAGATTATAAATATCTACCCTGTTACTCAGATAACAAGAGCCCCTAAGCTGATAACATGATGAAGAGCTTTTGGGTTTCTTAATTTCCATCAGTTTTGTGAGGGAAAAAATACCACATGAAGAAGAGCAACTAAGCAGGTGTGAGAAGGAAGCTTGGCTTAAGATTGGGGGTCTTGGGTTTATTAGGCTTTTGTCTTCTAAAAATATCCTAAGCTCCATTGATAAGAAGATGTTTAATATCAATCTTCCTAAAAATGACCAATAGACCCCATAAGATGCTGAGTTAGAGACAAAAATAGAAGGGTAATAAATGAAATATGGAAAACTACACAACCAGAAAAATAAACAACTACCAGTACCCAAAACATGGCTAACTCTCACAGGATTATGTTGAATGAAACAAGCCAGCCACAAACACGCACATAATGAATGATTCCATTTCTATGAAGTTCAAGAACAGGCGCAACTAATCCATGGTGACAGAGGTCAGCATCCTGGTTAACTTTGAGGGAACAGCAACTGAGAGGGGGCAAGCGGGAGCCCTCTGTGCTGATGGGAACATTCTGTATCTTGAGCTGAGTGGTGGTCACATGAGTGTGCACATATGTAAATACTATGGAGTTGATGGGGTGTGGTGCCTCACACCTGTAATCCCAGCACTTTGGGAGGCTGAGGCAGGTGGGTCACTTGAGGTCAGGAGTTCGAGAATAGCCTGGCCAACATGGTGCAACCCCATCTCTACTACACTACAAAAATTAGCCAGGCGTGGTGGCAGACACCTGTAATCCCAGCTACTCTGGAGGCTGAGGCAGGAGAATTGTTTGAGCCTGGGAGACATAGTTTTCACTGAGCCAAGATGGCGCCACTGCACTCCAGTCTGGGCAACAGAGAGAGACTCCATCTCAAAAATAAAAAAAAAAAAAGTACAGAGTTGTAACTTAAGGTATATGCACCTCACGTGATACTGTCTTAGTCCATTTGTGGTGTTATAACAAAATATCTGAGACTGGGTAATGGGTAAAGAACAAAAATGTATTTCTCACAGTTCTGGTGGGTGGGAAGTCCAAGAGGCCAGCAGGTTTGTAGTCTAGCAAGGGCTGCTGTCTGCTTCTAAGGTGGCACCTTGAACACTGTGTCCTAACATGATGGAAAAGACAGAAAAGCAAAAGAAGAAAACTGAGCTAGGTAGCTCCCTCAAGCCCTTTCTTTTTTTTTTTTATTTTTTTGAGGTGGAGTCTTGCTCTGTCACCCGGACTGGAGTGCAGTGGCCGGATCTCAGCTCACTTCAAGCTCTGCCTCCCGGGTTTACGCCATTCTCCTGCCTCAGCCTCCCGAGTAGCTGAGACTACAGGCGCCCGCCACCTCGCCCAGCTAGTTTTTGTATTTTTAGTAGAGACGGGGTTTCACCGTGTTAGCCAGGATGGTCTCGAACTCCTGACCTCGTGATCCGCCCGTCTCGGCCTCCCAAAGTGCTGGGATTACAGGCTTGAGCCACCGCGCCCAGCCTCAAGCCCTTTCATAAGGTCACTAATCCCATTCATGAGGGGGCTCCTCCCTCACGACTTAGTCATCTCCTAAAGACTCCACCTCCTAATGCTATCACATTGGGGTTTAAGTTCCAATATGAATTTTGGAGGAGACCCAATCATTCCAACCACTGCAAATATACTTTACTAAAAAGAAAAAAAGGAAAATCTTGTCTCTAAACATAATATTTTAAGAGTTTACATATTTACAGCCCAATTTTCCATTTGCTTACATACATATTTGTGACCATGAGTGTCATTATTAGCTGAGAAAAGTTTCAGTAAATTAAATTTTTTCTCACATTATTAATACCTTATTCAGATAAAACCAAATTTCTTTTCTTTTTTTTTTTTTTTTTGAGATGGAGTCTTGCTCTGTCGCCCGGGCTGGAGTACAGTGGCCGGATCTCAGCTCACTGCAAGCTCCGCCTCCCGGGTTTACGCCATTCTCCTGCCTCAGCCTCCCGAGTAGCTGGGACCACAGGCGCCCGCCACCTCGCCCAGCTAGCTTTTTGTATTTTTTAGTAGAGACGGGGTTTCACCGTGTTAGCCAGGATGGTCTCGAACTCCTGACCTCGTGATCCGCCCGTCTCGGCCTCCCAAAGTGCTGGGATTACAGGCTTGAGCCACCGCGCCCAGCCAAAAACCAAATTTCTAACCTAGATTTTAGGTTAAGACAGAAACCCATAGTTGTTCGTTGCAATGTGAGAATGACAGAGAGAGAGATATTAACTAGCAGAATCCAACTATAAAAATAAATTTAAGAGCACAATTCTCCACTAATGACTCCCCTAGACAAATCATTACTTGGATAGCAATGAATCAACCAAAAATGGAAGTGAGAACAGTTCGAGTCCTCTTTGCAATAGATCGGTTTATGAGACTATTAAGTGAAGAGGGTTAGAAACAAGGGGATAAATGGCATGCTAATTTGGAGTTGAATAGAGTAATCTTGGAAATATAAAAATCATGCTTAATGGGACTTGTCTACTTGCAATTCAATAATCCAACATGTAAATTCAGACAATGGACAAGAACATTCAGAACAAAATACAGAAATAGGGCTGGGTGCGGTGGCTCATGCCTGTAATCCCAGCACTTCGGGAGGCTGAGGCGGGCAGATCACCTGAGTTCAGGAGTTTCTGACCAGCCTGGCCAAAGTAGTGAAATCCCATCTCTGCTAAAAATACAAAAATTAGGCTGGGCACGGTGGCTCACACCTGTAATCCCAGCACTTTGGGGGGCCGAGGCCAGCGAATCACCCGAGGTCAGGAGTTTGAGACCAGCCTGGCCAACATAGTGAAACCCCTTCTGTACTAAAAATACAAAAATTATCCGGGCATGGTGGTGGGCGCCTGTAGTCCCAGCTACTTGGGAGGCTGAGGCATGAGAATCGCTGGAACCCAGGAGGTGGAGGTTGCAGTGAGCCAAGATTGCACCACTGCACTTAGCCAGGCGTGGCGATGGGCGCCTATAGTCCCAGCTACTCTGGAGGCTGAGGAAGAAGGATCACTCGAACCCAGAAGATGGAGGTTGCAGTGAGCCGAGATTGCACCACTGCACTGCAGCCTGGGCCACACACGGAGACTCCATCCCAAAAAAAAAAAAAAAATTTACAGGAATAAATTTAGCAAAGAGGCACTAAAGATAAGGACCACTGGCTGGGCGCGGTGGCTCAGGCCTGTAATCCCAGCACTTTGGGAGGCTGAGGCGGGTGGATCACGAGGTCAGGAGATCGAGACCATACTGGCTAACACAGTGAAACCCCATCTCTACTAAAAATACAAAAAATTAGCCAGGCGTGGTGGCGGGCATCTGTAGTCCCAGCTACTTGCGAGGCTGAGGCAGGTGAATGGCGTGAACCCGGGAGGCAGAGCTTGCAGTGAGCTGAGACCACCCCGCTGTACTCCAGCAGCCTGGAGGACAGAGCCAGACTCTGTCTAAAAAAAAAAAAAAAAAAAAAAAAAAAAAAAAAAAAGATAAGGACCACTGTGTTCCACCTCTGACATTTTTAATTCTTGAGTCATGGGGATGGCAAGCCAGGAACAGAGTCTTCTGACTGGAAGCTAAAACCAGCCTTTGGGGTGGGTTCAGAGAGACTGTTCAGACTCAAGATGTGAAAGCAGATGTTGCCTGGTCGAAAATATCCCGAATGCAAGAGTATTTTCAAAAACAGTAGTGCTCGGGGAAAGAGAATGCTGTGTGTTTAAAAAGAAAAACAATTAAAAGAATGGAAAGAAGGAAGAAAAAGTGACCGGAGAGTAGGGTGACCATATGTTCTGGTTTACCAGCTACAGCTAAGGTTATGTTTGTGGTCCTGGTGCAATTATTATAGTGCCGCTTTCACTCTCCGAAGTGTCTGGATTTGGATGATAAAGCATACGATCACCCTACCAAAGAGAGGATATTAGCTAGAAGACCCATGTGTCTATTTTAAACAGTGTGGACTGATCGGCAACCATGCTCATGCCTCTGCCCAGCTGAGCGGTGTGCACCACCTCTGCCTCGCCCTACCCCGCCCTGGCCCGGATCTCTAGGAAGGCTGGAGCGAAACCCTAGGCTCCTGCGCTGCTGTGGTGCCACCTGCAGGTTATGTGGGGGAACTGCTTCTCCCCACCCCAAACCTGGACGGACTTGGACTTGGCAAAAAGACCTTCAGGTGCTGTTTCCCACATCTCTGTCTTTCCGCTAACACTTTAGGATAGTGAGGAAGCAAGAGAGCTTAAGCTTACTAAGCTCCTACTGTGTCTTTCTCTCCAGCCTCGCAACTGATGGGAAATAGGTGATTATACAACTAGGAGACAGGATCAGAGTGGGCTAGTGACGTGCTCACAGTCTCTCAGCTGAAGCTGGAACCCCGGGGTCTTTGACTCTAAAGCTAGTGCTCTTTTTGGGTCTCCAGCTTGAGCAACAGTGGCAAAATGCAAAGAGCACCTGAAAATCTAATATTGATCCATGTAGGACTGTATTGCAAACAGAAACATGGAGTGTCTTCGTGGGGGTGACGAGGAGGGGGGAGATTATCTTGATTCTATGCACCTGGGAACTCTCTGAGGAAAATGAATGAAGCATACATGACTGAGTGCAATTTGTCTGATAAAATCTGTCAGAACGTGGGGACTTGTGGGTCCTGAGTGAAGGTAAGAAACCATGCTGCTGGACATTTGCTAAAGTGTTTTTTTGTTTTTTGTTTTTGTTTTTTGAGACGGAGTCTCGCTCTGTCGCCCAGGCTGGAGTGCAGTGGCGGAATCTCGGCTCACTGCAAGCTCCGCCCCCCGAGTTTATGCCATTCTCCTGCCTCAGCCTCTCCAGTAGCTGGGACTACAGGCGCGCACCACCACACCAGGCTAATTTTTTGTATTTTTTAGTAGAGACGGGGTTTCACCATGTTAGCCAGGATGGTCTCGATCTCCTGACCTCGTGATCCGCCCATCTCGGCCTCCCAAAGTGCTGGGATTACAGGCTTGAGCCACCGCGCCCGGCCTGCTAAAGTGTTTTTTATAAAATTACTCAGGGCCTCAGGGCCTCCACCTTCTTCACTACCCTGGGCAGTTTCCCCATCTGTCTTCATCCTACTGCCTGGCAGCCTATCCATCAAACTGTTTTTAGAGTTATGTGTCGATAAAATAAAAATCATGGTGGGAGTCATTTACACCCTAGTGAGAGTCATCTAAGATTCTCTTATCTTCTCAGACCTTTTAGCTGAAGTTGGTTATGAGAGAAGATGGGGAGGGGGAAAAGGGACGGGGAGAGCACTCTTGGAGTTTTCACTGTTTCTTGCCGATGCCCTGGCACAGTGTGAATATGTCAATCTAAATGGAGAGCTCTATGCATGTTCCTCTCTATTCCCTTTGTCACCAATACAAATTCCCAAGGCAGAGCCCCAGGAAGGCTGGACTGAAGGACCTGGAGGTAATAGAAAATGCTTGACTTTGGGTTTCAGGTCAAGCTCTGCCAGTGACTTGCTGTGTAACATCAGACAAATCAGTTCACCACTCTACACCTCAGTGACCTCATCTGTAAAAGGCTGATTTGAACTAGATTATTAATTTTCTTTAGGTTTTGCAGTTGTTTTTTGTTTTAACATTATATTCAATTATTCCCTCATCTTTATTAAAGTATAATTGACAAATAAAAATTGTGTATATTGACAGTGTTCAATGTGATACATGCATACATTGTGAAATGATTACAAGTTAATTAACATTATAATCACCTCTCATACTTTTTTGTGCTAAGAACATTTAAGATGTATTTACTTAGAATAGTGTTTACTAGAGGTGAGGAAGGGTAAGGGGGAGAAAGTAGCCAAAGGTTGGCTAACAGGTTAACAGATACAAGAGTACATGGCTGAGTGCAGTGGCTCACGCCTGTAATCCTAGCAGTGTGGGAGGATCACTTGAGCCCAGGAGTTTGAGACCAGGCTGGACAACATAGGACATCCAATCTCTACAAAAAAATTAGAAATTAATGAGGCATGTTGGTGTAAGCCTGCAGTCCCAGCTACTCTGGAGGCTGAGGTAGGAGAATCACTTGGGCCCAAGAGGTCAAGGCTGCAGTGAGTTGTGATTGCACTACTTCATTACAGCCTAGGGGGCAGAGTGAGACCCTGTCTGGGGAAGAAAAACAAAATAAAACAAAAGAAAGAGTACAGCTAGATAGGAGGAATAGTTCTAGTGTCTTTAGCACTATAGGGTAACTCTAATTCATGACAATTTATTATATATTTTTAAATAGCCAGAAGAGTGGATTTTGAATGCCCCCAGAATAAAGAAATGATACATGTTTGAGTTGGTGGAGATGCCAATTGTGATTTGATCATTACACATTGTATACATGTATGAAAACATTATACAGTACCCCATAAGTATATACAATTATGTGTTGATTAAAAATAATAAAAGCAGGCCAGGCATGGTGGCTCATGCCTGTAACCCCATCACTTTGGGAGGCCAAGGCAGGTGGATCATGAGGTCAAGAAATCGAGACCATCCTGGCTAACATGGTGAAACCCCATCTGTTCTAAAAATACAAAAAATTAGCCAGGCCTGGTGGTGGGCGCTTGTAGTCCTAGCTACTCTGGAGGCTGAGGCAGGAGAATCACTTGAACCTGGGAGGCTGAGGTTGCAGTGAGCTGAGATTGCGCCACTGCATCCCAACCTGGGTGACAGAGCGAGATTCTGTCTCAAATAATAGTAATAATAATAGGCTGGTTGTGGTGGCTCACGCTTGTAATCCCAACACTTTAGGAAGCCGAGGCGGGTGGATCATGAGGTCAGGAGATTGAGACCATCCTGGCTAACATGGTGAAACCCCATCTCTACTGAAAATATGAAAAATTAGCCTGGCGTGGCGGCATGTGCCTGTAGTCCCAGCTGCTGGGGAGGCTGAGGCAGGAGAATGACGTGAACCCAGGAGTGGCATGAACCCAGGAGTGGACTCCATGAAGTCTTCCTCCAGCCCCAGCTGTGAGCAAGGCTGGGCTTATACGCTCAATAGATCAGAGTGAGGGATTTGGTCAGAGGTGCCATGCCCAGGGTCATCCTTCTATGAGCCAGACTCTTCGTCATCAAAGGCTTTGCCATCAGAGATAGTTTTAGTCATATCTTGGGTTTACTTAATCAACTGCTGTTCTCCTACTTTCAGGATCTTTACACTAGGCTGCTCCATGTGGGTGTTAGGAAGCCATAGGCATCCTGGCTAAAAACCCAGATCACAAAAAGGGCTTCTGCCTTTTGTGAGGGCAGGAACAATGGGTTGTGGGAGAAGCCCAGCCTGGGCAGTCGTGACATGTACACCACTCTTGATCTGTCTTCTGGAACTTTTCACTCCTCCAGTTTGGGTCCCGGTGGGGCATACATGGAAAAGACCATAAATGCTCATGTCTCAGACTAGTTTCCCCATCAGAAGTGGTCATTGCACCAAGCACCCTCCTCCATTAAAACTGGACAGACCAAGGGCCACTTTCCTAATGGATGGGTCTTCTTGGTCTATCTCATGCTCCCAACAGAGCTCCCTCCCTGGGATGGGAATGTGCCATGCCGGGAGAGCCCTCTTGACCCAGCCTCCAGCCAAAGCCAGTCCCCCTGCCAAGCAGGCCCTAGAGTTACACTGGAGGGTGGCAGCCCTCACCTGGAAATTTCTTGCTGAAAATTGTCAGTTTCCCACACAAGTACAGCTTGGCAGTTTAATTCAAGTTAAACCCAGAAGGATACTGCTGCTTCAGTCTCGACTGCTTGAAAATTAGTCTGTGTAGAGCTTTTGTTTGCTGGAAATTGTGAGCCAGACATTGTGCAGGTTGACCCAGTAGCTACAGCAAGTACACACATAGGGCACGAAGCAAGGACAAGTGTGGACATGTGCGCACACACACACATGCAGCAGAAAATTGAGAAATAAACTATTTTTATTTCAGCTGTCATGGAAGTTTTGTGTCACTTCCCCAAGCGATCCTCCCACCTCAGCCTCTCAAAGTGCTGGGATTACAGGTGTGAGCCACTGCCCCCGGCCTAAAATTGTATCTTTCTTATTATCAGTAAAGCTAAACATTTTTTCATGTGTGTCAGTCGCATTTGTGTTTCTTTTTCTTTGAACTTTCATATATTTTTTCCCATTTTTCTTAGAATTGTTGGTCTTTGTCTTCTCTACTTTTAGATTAGAATGAATATGATATTAATTATACTTTGAATTGTGGCCACGATGGAGTACCTGTATGATGATAGTCTCCCAGCATAAACAACTACAAACCCGGACAAAGTCATGAAGAAATTGTCTTCAGGCTTAAGGCAATAGGCAGTTCCAGGTACAATCTGAGAGAAGGGAATCACATGAAGGGACTGCTATGTTTTTTCTGTGGGAAAAGTTTCTGAACTTTCAATGACAGCATGAGGAAGCAGAGTCCAAGCTGAGAGGATCAGTCTTGTTTGGTGGAAGAAATAGAGACTGCTGCTCAGGGCTGCTAAAATGTGTGTGGCAGAGTATCAGAAAGGACAGAGTTGCAGAGAAGGAGCCCCAGAAATCTTGCAGAGGTTGCTGCAGGTCCTTTGCCAAATCCCAAATGATGAATGTGTGGGTTGAGACTGCAAGGCCCAGCACAGAACAGCTGATGGGGAGCTGAAAGCTAAACAGTGATTTCAGTGGTCACAGACTACTGGAGATGCATCTGAATTCTGGCTCAGACAGAGTCTCCACTCTTGGAATCTCAGGTCTTGATGAATATCCCAGACACTCACAGGAGGGTCTAGAAGGCCATGCCTTGGGATTAAGGAAGATTCCCCAGGAATAAGGGCAAAACTGAACAACAGCTCACCCTAACAAAACCTAAAATGTAGCCTGACACACATGATCCAGTTAACCCATCAGTAATTTAATTCCCTGCCAAAAAAAAACTCAACACTAGAGTAGGATAACATAATCCACATCTCTACAATGAAGGTTCACAACATCCAAAAGCGCAAGAAATACTGACTAGATGTGTGAAAAAGAAAGAAAATGTATCCTAAAATTAAGAGAAAACCACTCAATATGAACAGACCCACTGTGCATGGTGGCTCACGCCTGTAATCCCAGCACTTAGAGAGGCCAAGGCAGGTAGATCACTTGAGCTCAAGACTTCGAGACCAGCCTGTGCAACATGGCAAAACCCCATTCTACCAAAAATTCAAAAATGAGTCAGGTATGGGGGTGTGCAGGGGTCCGTAACCCCCGGGCTGTGGACTGTACCAGTCAGTGACGTGTTAGGAACCAGGCTGCGCAGCAGGAGGTGAGTGGTGGGCAGTGAGTGTTACTGCCTGAGCTCCGCCCCTCATCAGATCAGCAGGTGTTAGATTCTCACAGGAGCGTGAATCCTAATGTGAACTGCACATGCGAGGGATCTAGGTTTCACACTCTTTATGAGAATCTAATGCCTGATGATCTGAAGTAGAACAGTTTCATACCATAACCACCACCCCTGACCCCGTCTGTGGAAAAATTGTCTTCCATGAAACCAGTCAGGACTGCTTGTGGCATGTGCCTGTGGTCCCAGCTACTTGGAAGGCTGAGGTGGAAGGATGGCTTGAGCCTGGGAGGTGGAGGTTGCAGTGAGTTGAGATCATGCCACTGCATTCCAGCCTGGACAACAGAGTGAGACCTTATCTCAAAGAAACAACAACAAAAAACAAGGGCCATGCATGGTGGCTCACACCTGTAATCCCAGCACTTTGGGAGGCTGAGGCAGGCAGCTCACCTGTGGTCAGGAATTCAAGGCCAGCCAGGTGAGGTGGAGGTTGGAGTGAGCCAAAATGGTGCCATTGCACTCCAGCCTGGGCTACAAGAGCAAAACTCAATCTCAAAAAAAAAAAAAAAAAGAGCAGACCCATAAATGGCTCACATATTGGAATTAGCAGGCAAGAGCTTTAAAGTAACTATGTATGTAAAGAATTTAGAGAAATATCAACACCTGTGAAGATGGTGAAAGAAGAACTTAGGGAATTAATTTTTAGTATAAGCATGTTCTAAATATGCATGGTACATACTTACTAAAATAGTTTATTTGTTATCAGAAATCTAAATTTAACTGGGTGTCCTATATTTTCTCTGGTATCTCTATCCTAAAACCGAGCAGGAGAGAATTCAGAGTCCTATCTTCCAGCAAGCAACCTAGCCTAGGACAGGGCCTGGCCAGGGGCAATTGTGCATTGGATGGATTAGAGATGCTAGTCATTCAATGTGTCAAAGGTTTGCCAGATCTGCATATAATCAACATTATTTTTACATAATATTTTTGTCTAAAGCAAGTTTAAAAATTTTAACCTTTTATTTGGAAATACAGATTCAGAGGCAATTTCAAAGATGGTACAGAGAGGTTTCATGGACTCCTCACTCAGTTTCCTCCAAAGGTTCTATTTTGTATAAATGTAGGACAGTATCTAACAATGTCACATACCTAGGTCTATGCCATTTTATCACATATGTAGACTCCTTTAATCACCGCTACAATCAAGACACAGAACTGTTCCACCACCACAAAATCCCCCTCCTGCTATTCCTCTGCACTCATTCCTGGATCTTCCCCTCCACTATTGCTACTCCTGGGAACCACTAATCTGGTTTCTGTCTTTATAATCTCATCACTTCAAGAACATCATAAAATGCAAAAATTAGCCAGGCATGGTGGCACCAGCTTGTAGTTCCAGCTATGTGGGAGGCTGAGGCAGGAGAATCACTTGAACCTAGGAGCTGGAGGCTACAGTGATCCTGCCTTTGCAGTCCAGCCTGAGAAACAGGGTGAGACTCTGTCAATGAATGAATGAATGAAGGCCTGGCATGGTGGTTTACACCTATAATCCCAGTGCCTTGGGAGGCCAAGGCAGGTGGAACCGTTGAGGCCTGGAGTTTGAGACCGACCTGGCCAACATGGCAAAACCCTCTCTCCACCAAAAATACAAAAATTAGCCAGGCATGATGGTGTATGCCTGTACTCCCAGCTACTTGGGAGGCTGAGGCATGAGAATCATTTGAACCTGGCAGGCAGAGGCTGCAGTGAGCTGAGATCATGCCACTGCACTCCAGTCTGGGCCACAGAGTGACACGTTGTCTCAAAAACACAATAAAACAAAACCAAACAAAGAAAAAAAGAATATTATATAAATGGAAGCACACAATATGTGGCCTTTTGAGACTGGCTTTTTTTTTTTTTTTTTCCTACTCAGCAAATGCCCTTTGAGATTCATCCAAGTTGTGCGTGTTCCTTTTTGTTTTTTCTGTTTGAGATGGAGTCTCACTCTGTCACCCAGGTTGGAATGCAGTGGCTTGATCTCAGCTCACTGCAACCTCTGCCTCCTGGGATCAAGCAATTCTCCTGCCTCATCACCCACCACCATGCCTAGCCTTTTTTTTTTTTTTTTTTTTGAGATGAAGTTTTGCTCTTGTTACCCAGTACAATGGTATGATCTTGGCTCACTGCAACCTCTGCCTCCCAAGTTCAAGCAATTCTCCTGGCCCAGCCTCCTGAGCAGCTGGGATTACAGATGCCTGCCACCACATCCAGCTAATTTTTTTTTTTTTTTCTTTTTTGGAACGGGTCTCCCTCTTTCCCCCCGGCTGGAGTGCAGTGGCTGCATCTCAGCTCACTGCAAGCTCTGCCTCTCAGGTTCCCACCATTCTCCTGCCTCAGCCTCCCGAGTAGCTGGGACTACAGGCGCCACCACCTCGCCCGGCTAGTGTTTTTGTATTTTTTTTTTTTTTAGTAGAGACGGGGTTTCACCGTATTAGCCAGGATGGTCTCGATCTCCTGACCTCGTGATCCGCCCGTCTCGGCCTCCCAAAGTGCTGGGATTACAGGCTTGAGCCACCGCGCCCGGCTCCAGCTAATTTTTTTGTATTTTTAGTAGAGATGGGGTTACACCATGTTGGCCAGGTTGGTCGCAAACTCCTGACCTCAGGCGATCCGCCTGCCTCAGCCTCCCAAAGTGCTGGAATACAGGCATAAGCCACCGCGCCAGGCCCCCTTTTTATTGTTGAATAGTATTTCATAGAATGGATGTATCAGTTTGCTTAACCATTCACCTACTGGGGGTATTGGGTTGTTTCCAGTTTGGGGCTATCACAAATAAATCTGCTATGAACAATCATGTGTGAGTTTTTGTGCAGACATCAGTTTTATTTTCTGGTACAAATGCCCAGAAGCAATTGCTGGGTCATATATTGAGGTGGATATTTAACTAAAGAAGCTGCCAAACTATTTTCTAGAGTGTCTGTACCATTTTGTATTCCCTCCAGCAATGTATGAGAAAGTGAGTTTTGTCTGCATCCTCGCCGATATTTGATATTATCACTATGTTTGATTTGAGCTGTTTTGATATATAGTGATATCTTACTGTGGTTTTAATTTGCATTTCCCCAGTGGTTGGTGTTGAAGATCTATTCATGTGCTTTAAGTCAACTCATTTTTAAAACCTGAATAAATGTATTTAAAAAGGAAACTTTTGCTTTGGGAGGCCAAGGTGGGTGAATTGCTTGAGCCTAAGAGTTTGAGACCAGCCTGAGCAACATGATGAAAGTCCATCTTTACAAAAAAGAAAAAAGAAAATCTGGCATGGTGGGGTATGCCTATGGTTTCAGCTACTTGCTAAATGAGGCAGGAGGATTGCTTGAGCCTGGGAGGTCAAGGCTGCAGTGAGCCGTGATTGCACCATTATACTCCAGCCTGGGTGACAGAGCAAAATTCTGCCTTAAATAAATAAATGAATGAAAGAAAATTTGTGGTTAGTGGTTCTCAAAGTGTGGTCCCTGAGCCAGCAACATCAGCATCACTATCACCTGAGAACTTGTTAGAAATGCAGATTCTCAGGTGCCACCCCAGACCTCCTGAATCAGAACCTCTGAGGAGGGGGTTCAGTGATCTGTGGTTTAACAAGCCCTCCCGGTGAGAATCGGTCTCATTTACTACAAATAGAAGGTAATGGTAAAAATAAATGCATCTGCGTATTGCCTAAAATCCTCTTGTGGGCCCCAGGTTCGCACACCACACTTCCGGGCAGGAGCCCCACTCACAGAGGCTATGACAAGAAGAATGCTCCTGCCCCTGGGGCTGTGCAGTGACAGCTCACACAGCTCCACGTGGCGGTTCTGAGTGTGGGAAGCGCTGATGCAGTCCTACCACAGCCCTTCCTGCCCTTCACTGGACTGAGAAAATCCAGGCTCTGAGGAGGGTAAGACTTGCCCAAAGTCATCCAGTAACATGGTCAGTCTCCTTTCCCAGGGCCCTCACAGTGCCTGGCCTGTTTAAAGCCTGCCTCTATTCACTGCTGAGTGAAAACTCCAGCTCCAAAACAGAATATGGGGAAGGATCCTATCTTGTGCAGCTTATGTTTATAGCTGCAGATACATGAGAAAAAAAGTCTGAAAATACTGTTGAAGCAGTATTTGGGGAGAGAAGGGGTTTGCTGGTGTTTTGTGTTTTTAACTTTTCTATATTTCGTTATTTTTATCACAATAATCGTGTTTAGTTACACAATCAAAATGTATTAAATATAATATTTAAAATCGACATGAAGCCTGATCCAGCCACAGCCTATCATTGGCAGAGTCAGGAAACCTTCCAGATAGAGCAGCCCTGCACCTGTCCCAGGTGACACCCTGGGCACATACTAGGTCCTCTGTCTGGACACCCTCACCCCATGGCGGCCTCCACGTCCGTACCCACCAGCACCTCCTGTGGGCGAGGCCCTCTCTTGCATCCAGCCCTGAGCACCCCCTAGCCCAGAGGGCACCTCATGGTGTGAGAGTCCGCCTGCCTGTCTCTAAAGAGAGGAAAGCTTCTTGGGACATGTGTTCCGCTTGACCATCACCCCGGCCTGGTACAGAAAGGTGGACCGTGGGTATTTGGTGAATAAATGAATGATTGGAATGAAACCCCCAAATGGTGACGTCCTGAGGCCCTTCTCCAGCTGGCCCAGGTGGAACCAGTTCCACTTTTCACAGGAAAGCCAGGTGTGAGGAGTGGTGCAGGTATGTGTGAGGGGCCAGGTTCTCGAAGGCTGGATGGACACAGGGCTTGTGGCAGGTCTGGGGGCAGCAGTGCTGCTGTGAGATCCTCGAGAGGGCTAGGTCCTGGAATCCCCCAGGGTATCCTGGTGCCCCCAGCTGCTGCATGGCATGAGAATTCCTGGCTGGTGGGGACACACAGGTACTTGTTTGGGATTGGCCATCTGGTCCAGTCCAAGGAGCTGCGCCTCCAGACCCTCAGGGCAAAACTCACTTTTGATGTGTGACAACAGCTGCAGGCAAGGGGAGGGAGAGGTGTGCTGGGCCTCAGCCTTAGAAGCCAGAAGCCAATTCATGCCCCTACCTTGATTTACATGGGAAAGGGATAGGGCCTCAGCTAGCTCTAGAGTCCTGGGTTACGGTCAGAACCCTCCCTTATGGACTCAGTGACTTGGGATGACCCAGCCCCTCCCTGAGCCTCATAGATGAAACCAGGGCTGGGCCAGGGCTCTCGATACTTCCCAGATCCAACCTCTGGCTTTCTCCCAGGAGGGCTGGAGATCAGAGAGGTGACCCAGGCTCCCCTGTTTACCTCAGCCTCCTTGTGGAGCCTCCCTCTTTCTGCCTGTGAGGTGAGTGGGGCCGGAAGGAGGGGCACTCACCTGTGGGTCTCTGATTTCTCTGCCCAGGTGTGCCTGGAGAGCCTGGTCTATACCCAGTGCTCTGCTACACCCCACAGCCTGGTCACAACCTCCCTGCCTCCAGAGCAGCCCTGGCCCAGGGAAGAAGCTGGTCTCTGCATCGAATGATAGGTAGAAAATGGAAGTGGAGACGACAGTTCTGGAAAGGAGCTAAGGAAGAGGTGTCGTCCCAAGGACATGGAGGGTTTTTCCAGAATGGAACTTGACTGGTGCGGGCAAGCATTAGGAGGTGGGGAGGGTGGCTCTCTCTGTGGGAGTTGGGGTGACTTGCCTGGGCCAGTGGTAGGCTCTGGGTAGGGCAGGCAGAGCTGGGGTGCCCGGAGCCTGGGGTCCCTGTACTTGCAGAGGACTGGAATGCAAAACAAGTGTCCCCTGCCCTCTGGCTGGGGGACATCCTCTACATCCAAGCCCAGACACACACCAGCTGCCACAAGCACCTGAGGCTCTTCAGAGGACCGATGTACAGCCACACCCACTCTGGACCAGCCTGCTGGGCCCACCTGTGTCCTAGTCAGAGCCCATGACTGAGGGGACTCTCTGGGGACAATGGGGGCAGTCTCATGCTGCCCTCTTACAGGTGGGTCAGTCCCTGGGATCTGGTGTTGGGCTGGGGTGGGCTGAGGCTGTTCTCTGCCAGGGTACCTGGTGGACAGCAGGTAGAGTAACTTCTCCTTGGCTTTCCTGAACCCCAGGACACAGCTGAACACTGCACTTTACCCTGGATGCCTTCGGATTCTCAGGGGACCCTGGGAAGGAAGAGGCCAGGGCCCTGGGCCATGCTTGCTCCCCCAAGTCCCTTCAGCAGCCACCTCATCTCCAGATCAACATCACCTGATTCCTGAAGGCCTGGGCTACTGACCAGAGCCCCAACACCCTCACCAAGGCCTGTTCTTACATCAGACTATCTAGCATATGAGTTCGGACCTGAAGGGGGTGGAGAGAGAACGCAGGGCTCTGTACAAGTCCTCAGCTCCCTGCTGCGGTGGGCCCCGTAGAAGGCCCCCCAGAAATCTGCAACTGCTGTTAAGTCACTGGGAGGAAGCTGCAGCAGACATGTGTTTCCCGGCCTGGTACACGCAGAGGGGTGTCCGGGCCCCCAAGTGGGAGGCCCAAATGTGGCCTTGCATGTGGCAGTGCAGGAATTCTAGCCAGCTCTGGGGCCTTGGGCAAGTCATTTAACCTCTCGGAACCCCACTCCTGGTCACCATAGGGCTCTTGTGTGGATGTAATGAATGCCCCAGGCCATGTATGTTCCATCAGTGGAAGCCTAGCGTGGGTGGAGACCCCCGAGACTGAACTCAGTGGTGGGATCCAGCCTGCCCAGCTCTCCTACATAGAGCCCAGAGCCAGCAGGGTGGGCTTCCTGGAGACGCAGGCACTCCTGCGGGCTGGAGAGCATGAGCAGGGGTCCCTTTGGGGAGGTGGAAGAGGCTGCAGTCAGTGGAGGCCATACTGAGGCAGAACGGGCATGATTGGGGGATCTGAGACCCAACAGAGACTGGACTGAGGACACTGCGGCCACCTACAGGACATTGTGCCACTCAGGTAGTGGAAACTTAGCTACGGCTGGGCCCCCAGTCCTGAGTGAGGCCTCGCCAGTCTTGGAAACTGTGCCCAAGGTGGCTTCATGTAAGGGCACATCTGAGCACTTTTTTTTTTTTTTTTTTTTGACAGGGTTTTGCTCTGTCATCCAGGCTGGAATGCAGTGGCACGATCATAGCTTACTGCAGCCTCAAGTTCCTGGGCTCAAGTGATCCTCCCACCTCAGCCTCACAAAGTGCTGGAATTATAGGCCTGAGCTACGGAGCTTGGTCTTAAATCTTAATATCTGATTCTGGTCTGCTTCCCTGGCTGACACACATGCTGGCATCTTGCACCTAGACAGATGTGTTTCTGGACTTGGTTCCATTTGTTCTGATGGGCTCCTCTCTCTCAATGACTGCACATTAGAGTATGTGGCTATTCTTACACATTTCTGTATAGAACTCAGGGTTAGTATATTAATGTTAAAGTTCTACTGGTTTTTGAGGCTGGGTGGAATGTTTGGGTTAATTTAGTTGTGGGCATCTTGACAATACAGGCTTTCCCTCCAGGAACGGTAATTCTGGGACACAGGTTTTGCACATTCTGGTTTATTGCTTGGCTCGCTGCCACAGAGGGATGGCACTGCTCCACACGCCATGCCCAAGAGATGTCCCATCTTATCTTTCTAAATCAAGCTGAATGTTCTCAGCTGACAGGATATCATCAGTGCTGCGGGGACTCACTCCCCTCAACCTGAGATGAAGTGAGGCGGAGACTGTGGAGCAGATCTGTGCTGTGTGCATTCATCCTTCCTGACCTGCACTGCTGCTGGCCGGGGCTGTGTCTGAGCTGTCAGAGGGCACTGATTTGGGGACAGGGCAGGGGGCAGTGCTGAAGAAATGCTCCCTCACCTCCCTTAGCTCTTCCTGTCCAGTCAACACTTGGCCACCAAGGCCCCTGAATTCCAGGCCCCAGTCACCACTAACAGGGTATTGCATGGGAACAAAGTATAGGCCCAGAGCCTGGAGTTCAGGTCACTCCTCCTTCCAGTCGAAGCCTCTGCCCCTCCCAGGTGATTCCAGCCTCATTCCCCCATGGGCCAAATATCCTAAACAAAGGCCTGGTCTTTACCCAAGTGCCCAGAAAACACACACGGAAAGGCTCTGCATGCCCCCGTGGCCTGCCAGAGGTAAGAGCCTCCCCGTCAAAATGCACAGTCCAGGTTCTTCCAGGGAGGTGAGGAGCGGAGGAAGAAAAGGTCCGTCTCATTATTTCAGCAGGAACCTAAACTTGAGAAAGCCAGACGCAGTACATTTCTTAATCCTGATAGTTTTATAACTGGTTACAGCGGGGTCACATGCACAACTGTTTTCCAACATCTTTCAACGGTCCACATAACATCCTGTACCTTCTTTATTTTTATTTTGTAAAGCCAGGGTCAGTGACTTATATGCCTGTAATCTCAACACTTTCACGGGCTGAGGCAGGAAGACTACTTGAGGCCAGGAGTTTGGGACCAGCCCAGGCAACATAGCAAGACCCGGTATACAACAGAGAAAGTCCCTGTCTCAAAAAATATCTTTTCCAAGTGCAGTGCCATGATCACAGCTCACCGTAGCCTCCAACTCCCAGGCTCAAGTGATACTCCCACCTCAGCAGCTGGGATTCTCAGAGCATACCAGCACATCTGGCTGATGTTTTAATTTTTGGTAGAGATTCAGTCTCACTATTCTTCCCAGGCTGGTCTTGAACTCCTGGCCTCAAGAGATCCTCCCAGTGTGACCTCACAATGCACTGAGGTTATAGGCATGAGCCACCATGCAGCCCCTGTAAAACCTAACTGTTCTTCAGGTGCTTCTTTTGGACCTCCTAGCTAGACTGTCATTGGCAAATACTAGTTTATTATTTTCCCACATTTATGTTAACGGATTTCCCATGTTTTATTTGTCTAGACTAGGGTTTCTCAGCAGCAGCACTATTTATGTTTTGGGCTGGATAATTCTTTGTTATGGAGCTGCTTGTGCCTCGCAGGATGTTTAGCAGCATCCCCAGCCTCCGCCTGCCACGTGCCAGTAGCACTCCTCAGTGTGACAGTCAAAATGATTTCAGATAGTGTCAAATATCCCCAGGGAGGCAAAATCACCTCCAGTTGAGAACTGTTGACCTAAAAAGCTCTGGAACAATGTTAGATCATGGTAATGATAGCACATACTGCTCCTGATCTTTTTTTGTTTATTTTTTTTTTTTTTTTGGAGACTGAGTCTCACTCTGTCGTCCAGGCTGGAGTGCAGTGGCACGATCTCGGCTCACTGCAAGCTCTGCCTCCCAGGTTCACACCATTCTCCTGCCTCAGCCTCCGAGTAGCTGGGACTACAGGTGCGCACCACCACGCCTGGCTAATTTTTTGTATTTTTTAGTAGAGACGGTTTCACCGTGTTAGCCAGGATGGTCTCAATCTTCTGACCTCGTGATCCGCCCACCTCAGCCTCCCAAAGTGCTGGGATTACAGGCATGAGCCACCACACCTGGCCTGCTCCTGACCTTAATGGGAATACCTCTAGCATCAAAGTATAGTAGTACTTGTATACTACTGTCTGGGCTGTGATTAGTACACTGTATTAGTCTGTTGCGGGAAGTCAGGGACCCCGAACAGAGGGACTAGCTGAAGCCGCAGCAGAAGAACATAAATTGTGAAGATTTCATGGACATTTATTAGTTCCCCAAATTAATACTTTTATAATTTCTTACACCTGTCTTTACTGCACTCTCTGAACATAAATTGTGAAGATTTCATGGACACTTATCACTTTCCCAGTCAATACCCTTGTGATTTCCTATGCCCGTCTTTACTTTAATCTCTTAATCCCGTCATCTTCTTTGTAAACTGAGGATATATGTCACCTCAGGACCCTGTGATGATTGCATTAACTGCACAAATTGTTTGTAGAGCATGTGTGTTTGAACAATATGAAGTCTGGGCACCTTGAAAAAAGAACAGGATACAGCAACCTTCAGGGAACAAGAGAGATAAGACTTCTGGTCACCAGTGAGCGAGGTGGAACAGAGCCATATTTCTCTTCTTTCAAAAGCAAATAGGAGAAATATCGCTGAATTCTTTTTCTCAGCAAGGAACATCCCTGAGAAAGAGAATGAGCCCTGAGGGTGGGTCTATAGACGGCCCCCTTAAGGCAACCGCCTTTTACAGTCAAAGCGAAGGGATGAAATAAGCCCCATCTCCTATAATGCTCCCCAGCTTATTAGGACTGAGGAAATTCCCACCTAATAAATTTTGGTTAGACAGGTTTTCTCAAACCTGTTTTCTGATAAGATGTTATCAATGACAATGTGTGCCTGAAACTTCATTAGCAATTTTAATTTCACCCCATCCTGTGGTCCTGTGATCTCACCCTGCCTCCACTTGCTTTGTGATATTTTATTACCTTGTGAAGTATGTGATCTCTGTGACCCACACCCTAATCATGCACTCCCTCCCCTTTTGAAAGTCGCTAATAAAAACTTGCTGGTTTTACGGCTCAGGGAACATCACAGAACCTGCCGACATGTGATGTCTCCCCTGGACACCCAGCTTTAAATTTCTCTCTCTTGTGCTCTTTCCCTTTATTTCTCAAACCAGCTGAGATGCCTAGGAAATAGAAAAGAACTCATGTTAACCATCGGGAGCAGGTTCTCCTGACATTAGTCCATTCTCATGCTGCTATGAAGAAATACCCAAGACTGGGTAATTTATAAAGAAAAGAGGTTTAAGTTGACTCACAGTTCTGCATGGCTGGGGGGGCCTCAGGAAACTTACAATTATGGCAGAAGACACCTCTTCACAGGGCAACAGGAGAGAGAAGGAGAGCCAAGCAAAGGGGAAAGCCCGTAATTAAAACCATTAAATCTCACGAGAATTCACTCACTATCACGAGAACAGCCCCCATGATTCAATTATCTCCACCTGGTCCCACTCTTGATACATGGGGATTATTGCAATTCAAGGTGAGATTTGGATGTGGACGCAAAGCCAAGCCATATTATATCCTTTATATTAGCATACTGTATCAACGTATAATTTTCTTTCTTTTTTTTTTTTTTTCTTTGAGACAGTCTTGCTCTGGCTCTGGCTGGAGTGCAGTGGCATGATCTCAGCTAACTGCAACCTCCGTCTCCTGGGCTGAAGTAATTCTTGTGCCTCAGCCTCCCAAGTAGCTGGAACAACAGGTGTGTGCCACCCCCAAGCTAATTTTGATTTTTTTTTAGTAGAGATGGGGTTTCGCCATGTTGGCCAGGCTGGTGTCAAACTTCTGGCCTCAAGTGATCTGGCCACTTTGGCCTCCTGAAGTGCTGAGATTACAGGCGTGAGCCACTGCACCCAGCCTGAAGTGTAATTTTCACAATGTGAAAAGCATGACTTTCATACAAATAATGAAGGAATATGTATAAGATATTTTCTTTAATTCACAAGGGCATCAGCAACATGGTGAAGCTAGTTCAAGGAACTTTTTGAGAGTGTTTGTAGTGCTCCAGGAAGGGCATTCTGAAATGTATTCTGATATAGAGACAAAACTTGTTAACATCCTACAGTGAGGCTGGGCTTGGTGGCTCACGCCTGTAATCCCACCACTTTGGGGGGTCAAGGCAGGTGGATCACCTGGGGTCAGGAGTTCAAGATCAGCCTGGCCAGCATGTTGAAACCCTGTCTCTACTAAAAATACAAAAATTAGCCAGGTGCAGTGGTGGGCGCCTGTAGTCTCAGCTACTTGGGAGGCTGAGGCAAGAGAATCACCTGAACCCTGGAGGTGGAGGATGCAGTAAGCCGAGATCGCGCCACTGCACTCCAGCCTGGGCAACAGAGCAAGACTCCATTTCAAAAAAAAAAAAAAAATCATATTGGGAAATCTTTGAGCATTATCTTCTCTACTGGACAGAAACCTGTAAATTAACATATATACATATTCTCAAAAATATTCATAACATATTCTCTAGTATATTTCCCTACATTAGTGGTTTTCAAAGCATGGCCTCAAGTTGGAAGCATGAGCGTCACCTGGGAACACAGACATGCAATGCTCAGGCCCCAACTCAGTCCTATTGCGTTAGAAACTGGTGTGGAGCCCAGCAGCGGGTTTCACAAACCCTGCAGGTGATTATGATGCACTCTAATGTGTGAGAACCACTGCTCTAAACAGTCAAATCATCTTTTTTTTTTTTTGAGACGGAGTCTCACCCTGTTGCCCAAGCTGACTGAAATGCAGTGGTGCAATCTCAGCTCACTGCAACCTCTACCTCCTGGATTCAAGTGATTCTTGTGCCTCAGCCTCCCGACTGGCTGGAATTACAGGCACCCACCACCACACCCTGCTATTTTTTTTTTTTTTTTCAGTAGAGACAAGGTTTTGCCATGTTGGTCAGGCCACTGGTCTCGAACTCCTGACCTCAGGTGATCTGCCTGCCTTGGCCTCCCAAAGTGCTAGGATTACAGGCATGAGCCACTGCGCCCAGCCCTTTTTTTTTTTTTTTTTTCCGAGATGCTCTCATTCTGTCGCTCAGGCTGGATGGAGAACAGTGGCACCATCATGGTTCACTGCAGCCTCCACCTCCCAGGCTCAAGAGATCCTCTCAAGTCAGTCTCTTAGGTAGCTGGGATGACACATGTGCACCAGCACAAGTGGGTAATTTTTTGTAGACATTGGGGTCTCCCTATGTTATGCAAGCTGGTCTAGAACTCCTGGGTTCAAGCGATCCATTGGCCTTGGCCTGCCAAAGTGCTATGATTACAGGTCTTATGTTCTTAAAAAAAATTTTGACATGGTATAGGATAGTCTAGTTACTTAATGTACTGTTGTTTTCAACAGGCTAGTGGTTATGATTTGTAAAAGAACTCCTCGGGGCCGGGTGCGGTGGCTCAAGCCTGTAATCCCAGCACTTTGGGAGGCCGAGACGGGCAGATCACGAGGTCAGGAGATCGAGACCATCCTGGCTAACCCTGTGAAACCCCGTCTCTACTAGAAAAAAATACAAAAATCTAGCGGGGCGAGGTGACGGGCACCTGTAGTCCCAGCTACCCGGGAGGCGGAGTTTGCAGTGAGCTGAGATCTGGCCACTGCACTCCAGCCTGGGCAACACAGTGAGACTCCCTCTCAAAAAAAAAAAGAATTCTTTGGAAATGAGATCAATTTTACCATGAATTGGGACACTTTCCATTTCTTTCTATTCTATAGAGCAGTTTACTTGTCATGAGCTCTGTCTTTTGAAAACTTGAAAGCCTGCAACAATAAAACCAGCTGCACCTGGTGCATGGGATAGGCATGGAATCGAGGAGAGAGCTCAAACTACGGTCAGTCCTCTGTATCCTCGGGTTCTGGATCATTGGATTTAACCAACTGTGCATCAAAAATATTTGGAAAAAAGTAAAACAATAAAAAAAAAAAAACACAGGCTGGGTGCAGTGGCGGGTGCCTGTAGTCCCAGCTACTCCGGAGGCTGAGGCAAGAGAATAGCGTGAACCAGGAAGGCAGAGCTGGCAGTGAGCGGAGATCACTGCCACTGCACTCCAGCCTGGGCGACAGAGCAAGACTCTGTCTCAAAAATAAAAATTTTTTAAACTTTATAACAGCTATTTACAAAGCATTACGTTGTATTAGGTATTATAGTAATCTAGAGATGATTTAAAGTATACGGAAGGATGTGCATGGGTTATATGCAAATACTATGCCATATTATATCAAGGACTTGAGCATCTGTGAATTTTGGTATCTCTGGGATCCTGGAACCAACATCCTGAGGTTACCAAGGGACGACTGTTTTCAATTTCTTCTTTGGTTATTGGTCTATTCTCTAATGTATTTTTGTTGTTTTATCTCTCTGTTTTTGCCTCTTCAAGTCAATGTCGGAAACTTAGTTGTTCTAGGCTACCCATTTATTGTTACCAGTAAGCAGACTACCAATGCAATCTAAGCAACCTATTTTTCTTCCCCATCAGATTGGCAAAAATTAAGATAAGCATCTATTGATGTTGAAGCTGTAGGGCGTTTTCCTGGGTATGTTAATTATGACAGCCCTTTTTGCTAGGCACCTAGAAGATTCATCAAAATGAAATAAAATATCCATGCACTTGGAGAAGTTATCTGGTTATTTCCTTATCTGGGTGCTGGTTATGTGAGCTCTATAGTTGATGAAAACTTATTAAGCTTTATATTTACAATAGGTACAATTTTCTGTATACGTAGTATATTTCAGTTTTTAAAATATGTCTTTTTCCACAGCCCGCAGCTGTGTATAAAGCTATTTGCTTAATAGCGGAAAACATGGCAATGACCTGAAACACCCTGGCTCCCAGGATCCTACCCCCTTAAGTTAAACAAATGAAATAACTTCCACTGTCTTTCCTAATGTCTTAATTCAGTCCTCAGTTAAACTGGCGGTTGGCGCCAGTTTTTTCCAGGGAAGGATTCTGGGAGACAGAACAGGAGACGCCAGCAGTTCGCCGCGGGAACCTCCAGTGGGCTGCGGTCCGCTCCCAGTCTCACTCGAGCAGGCCCCGCCCTCCCAGAGGCCGTTAGTCCCAGTCACGTGATCATCGACTCAGCTGACCCTGCGGGACCGGAAAAAGGAATTCCCGGGCCCTGGCTTCCTGGCGCGATGGTGAGGCACCAGGGATGGAGCGAGGCTTAGGTTGCTGGAGCGGGAATGAGGGGGCGCCAAGTGGCTCCGGAATCGGGGGGAGGTTGTCTGTACTGGCCTCTCCGCAAACATAGTGTGTGTGGGCGTGACGGCTGCGGGTCCGCCAGAGAAAAGTCCACCGCC
This sequence comes from Piliocolobus tephrosceles, assembly GCF_002776525.5. Lineage (NCBI taxonomy): Eukaryota > Metazoa > Chordata > Mammalia > Primates > Cercopithecidae > Piliocolobus > Piliocolobus tephrosceles. The sequence goes on along the minus strand of NC_045439.1, from coordinate 84,542,807 downwards.
GTCCCGCTCCCCAGCCGGAGGCGGGGATTGGGGGCGGGTAAGACAGAGCAGGCCGGCCGGCTTAGAGTCCCTGTGCTTCCCTAGCGAAAGGAACAGGAACTAGGGCTTGTCTCGAGTTAGGAGTCCTTTCAGGTCTTCCCCAGCTCCAAGAGGACCTCCCAAGGACACCCCCTTCCCCAGCCCTGCTGTGGGACTTAGACAAGAACGTGCTTAGACTCAGGCTGACTCTTGCACACTGTTAGGAAGCCCCTCCGCTCTTTCCAGAGCCAGGAAGTAGTAGTTTTGGGGTTGAGACTTATCCATCCATCCATCCAATCCATCCATCCGTGCGTTCTAAGCGCCTAGTCTATACCATGAAGTGTGCTAGGCACTGGGAGGACTTGAGCTGCCTGGGGAAATCGGAGGCTTGAATTGGCAGTCATAGTTAAGGCTCCGGGGGCAGAGACCTAACTGCGCCTTGTGTGTGGTGCTAAGGGGGCTCCCTGAGGATGCCATCAACCTTAAAGGCGGATGGCAGGAGCTGGCTGGCTGAAGTACAGTTTGTGTACCAGGGGTTGGGAGGCAAGGGTGGGAGGTGTGTGTCTTCAGACAGGGAACAGCATGTGCAGAGACTTCAGGTGAGAGAGAGCATGGCTCCCCAGGAATGAATGCAATTCCCATAGCTGGGAGAGTATCATCTGGAAGGTTAGGGAAAGATGAGGCTGCATAAGTAAAGACCAAATCTTCCTGGCTCTTGGATCACCACAATCAAGATAATGAACACATCCACCTGCCCCCAAAATTTCCCGGTGTGAAGGGCTATTTTAAGAAGTTTAATAAAGAAGGGCTGTTCTGGCCAGGGGCGGTGGCTCACGCCTGTAATCCTAGCACTTTGGGAGGGTAAAGAGGGTGGATCACCTGAGGTCGGGAGTTCAAGACCAGCCTGGCCAACATGGTGAAACCCTGTCTCTACTAAAAATACAAAATTAGCTGGGTGTGGTGGCACATGCCTGTAATCCCAGCTACTTGGGAGGCTGAGGCAGGAGAATCACTTGAACCTGGGAAGCGGAGGTTGCACCATTGCATTCCAGCCTGGGCAACAAGAGTAAAACTGTCTCAAAAAAAAAAAAAAAAAAAAAAAAAGGGATACCAAGCCACACAGAGAGTGCAGCAGGCATGGAGGCAGGAGCGAGACTGGTGTCCCCGAGCAGCAGCAGGGAAGCCGGAGTGGCTGGAGTTGTGCGGGTATGGGGAAGAGGGGAGAGAGGTCACTCATCTGTGTGAGGCAGAGGACTTTGTTTTGTCCCCTGCAGTACCCCTAGCACTTAAGAGTGGGAGCTAGCACAGAGAAGGCGCTCGATTGATGTTTGCTGAGCAGACGAATGCCTGGAGTAGACCTCAGAGCAGGGTTTGGTGGAGGGTGGGTCAAGGAGAGAGTTCACTCAACAGCCTGGTGATAGGGGAGAACAAGTGGCCAGAGGGTATCCATCTATGACGGGGACCGGGGTCCCTGCCGGGCAGCAGTGTGGGAGACACAAGGATCCTGGCCACACCTCAGCCCTCCCTCCAGCCTGATTACCTGCCTCCCTCCCTTGCAGAGGTTCCGGTTCTGTGGTGATCTGGACTGTCCCGACTGGGTCCTGGCAGAGATCAGCACGCTGGCCAAGATGGTTAAGTGCACAGGGTCTAGTCTGGGTGGAGGAGGGGCGTTGGGCTGGGGATTGTGTGTAGAGGATGGTGAGGTTTCTCTGGGGTTAGGGCCTCAGTGCTCTCAGCCTGTGCTACCATGCTTTGTGACCTTGATCAGCGGCTGGCCTGCTCTGAGCCAGTCCCCAGGAAGGAGGGGTGAGGTTCGCCAGCCTGGCTGATGTAAGGACTTCCCTTCCAGTCCTCTGTGAAGTTGCGGCTTCTCTGCAGCCAGATACTAAAGGAGCTGCTGGGGCAGGGAATTGATGTGAGTACAAGACCCAGCACCCCATTGTCCCATGACCTTATGACCCCCAGTGCCCTGATGCTCTGCACTAGGCCCGGGGAGACGACGGGTGACCCAGCCTCGAAACCTCTCTGGGCACCTCCCATACTTCTTTCCAGCCTGTCTGTTCCTTATCACAGGATCCAGGCTGGGGGTGAGGGGCTGGTGAATAGGGTACTGGCACCCTCTGAAGGTCTCCTTTCCCCATAGTATGAGAAGATCCTGAAGCTCACGGCTGACACCAAGTTTGGTGAGTACCCCGCTGAGTCCACAGACCCCAGGCAACCCTGGGACCTCAGTCTGGTACAGAGGGGCCCCCCACCCCTCCCTGCAGCATCCTTAACTTAACCTTCCCTAGTGGAGGAGCATGAGGGAAAGAAAGACATTGACAGTCCCACCTTCCTGTCCTCTGCCAGCTCCTGGTGGAGCAGGAGCAGTGCCTGTGGCTCCAGGAGGCCTGGGGGCTTTGAGCTGAAGTTAATAGGGCAACAGGGAGGTGGCTGGGGCCACAGCGACACCCTCTGTCCCACCCATGGGTCCTTCAGAGTCAGGCGATGTGAAGGCCACAGTGGCAGTGCTGAGTTTCATCCTCTCCAGTGCAGCCAAGCACAGTGTCGATGGCGAATCCTTGTCCAGTGAACTGCAGCAGCTGGGGCTGCCCAAAGGTACAGGTTGTGGGTGGGCAGCTGGGCAGCCTGTGGGCCAAGGGCTTCCAAAAAAGGGGCGAGGCCCTGTGACCCCAAGGTGTACCCTGCCCTGTCTGGGCCAGGAACCCAAGCCCAGCCCCCACCTGCTACCTCCAGAGCTACTCCGTTCTACCCCCAGAGCACGCAGCCAGCCTGTGCCGCTGTTACGAGGAGAAGCAAAGCCCCTTGCAGAAGCACTTGCGGGTCTGCAGCCTACGCAGTAAGTATGAGGCCAGCCAGGGTCTGGGCTCATTCTAGAAGGTGCACGCAGCATGCAAAGTGCTAGTTCCAGGGAGATGACTTAACCATGGTCACATGGTTACTAGCAGCCATAGAGCTGGGACCTGGCCCTGGGTCTCCTGCCTCCAGCCCAGAGTCCAGCCAAGACCTCTTGCCACTGAGGTCTGCTGTAGGTGATCCGAACTGATTATCGGGCACCTGCCGTGTTATGAGCCTGGGTCAGCGGGATGGGAGCTTCTTAGAGGCCACATAGCCTTGAAGGGTTGAGAGCTGAGCCAGAGTGTCAGCTGAGGGCCATTTGACTTGCCTGCCTTTGATCCTGAGAGCCACCCACCCTATCTCACAGTGAACAGGTTGGCAGGTGTGGGCTGGCGGGTGGACTACACCCTGAGCTCCAGCCTGCTGCGGTCCGTGGAAGAGCCCATGGTGCACCTGCGGCTGGAGGTGGCAGCTGCCCCAGGGACCCCAGCCCAGCCTGTTGCCATGTCCCTCTCAGCAGACAAGTTCCAGGTCCTCCTGACAGGTGAGGCTCAGCTTTCCTCGACGGGTGAGAGGCTCTCCCAGATCCTGCCTGACTGCCTCCCGGCTGCTCACCTCTTCCCTCTACAGAACTAAAGCAGGCCCAGACCCTAATGAGCTCCCTGGGCTGAGGAGAAGGGCGTTCCAGGCCTGTGTGAAGCCGCCCTGCCTGTATAGAATCACGCCCTCTGAACTGCTCTTTGGGAGACGGCCCTGGTTCTAGGATGCTGAGGTCCTGGCCTGGACTCTGGCCTCCCAGATCCCCAGCTGCCTCACTTCTCTCTTGAGAACTCGGCTCAGGGCTCCTGAGGACCTTTCCCAGCATTACCTTCCCTTCCCTCGAAAGGCAATTGTTGACTGTTTTCATGAGCAGGAAAAATAAACAGAAGTATAAAGGAATGTGTGCAGGGGTTCTGTTTAGGTTCAGATCAAGAGTTCTTGTGAGAGAAACAAAAGTGACATATGGGCCTCCTTGGTCCATCGCTCATTTTCTTTTCTCAGTTGCTGATTGAAGGAGGTCACAGGTGAGGCCAACTGAGGACCAAAATGCATCTGCTTGTCTAATGAGAGGAAAATCAGGTTCTGTCTCCCAGATCTGGGATGCTCTTGGCTCTGCTGTCTTTGCCCTCTGGCCATGTCCTCAGGCTAGCAGCAAGTTGGTCACCCCAAAGCCAAATGCCCCTTGTACAGAAAGGAGATTGCCCTTGTTTCACTGCCATCTTTTATTTATTTATTTAGAGATGGAGTTTTGCTCTTCTTGCCCAGGTTTCACTGCCATCTTACTTATTTATTTATTTATTTAGAGACGGAGTTTCACTCTTCTTGCCTAGGCTGGAGTACAGTGGTGCGATCTCGGCTCACCACAACCTCTGCCTCCTGGGTTCAAGCAATTCTTCTGCCTCAGCCTCCCGAGTAACTGGGATTACAGGCATGTGCCACTATTCCCAGCTAATTTTGTATTTTTTTTTTAGTAGAGACAAGGTTTCTCCATGTTGGTTGGGCCGGTCTCAACCTCAGGTGATCCACTTGCCTTGCCCTCCCAAAGTGCTGGGATTATAGGTGTAAGCCACTGTGCCTAGCCACTGCCATCTTCTTTAGGAAGAGAGAAGTGACCATGCCTGAACCACTCATTGGCAAGAGGAACGTTGCCAATGTTATGGACTGAATGTTCATGTTCCTCCAGAATTCATATGCTGAAGGCTTTGTCCACATGCACGCACCACCAGATAAGGACCATGTGAGCATACAACGAGAAGGTGGCTGTCTACAAGGCCAGGAGGAGAGCTGTCAGCAGGAACTGAGTCTGCTGGCACCTTGATCTTGAACTTCCCAGCCTCCAGAACTGTGAGAAATAAATCTCTGTGGTGTAAGCCACCAGTCTATATTGTTAATAGCAGCTTGAGAAGACTAAGGCAGATGGGCTCCCAGGACTGGGCCAGACCAGCCAGGGCCCCTTGTAGAAAAGGCTGATGCCAGAGTTGGCACATGGAGGGTACAAGAAGGACCCGCCTGGAGTATCTTTCAGTGTAAGGAACCTATCAAAGAATAATGGCTTATTCCACTGGCCAAAGATGAGACAATTTGAACATCAAAAGAGATAAGTACTGACTCTACTCCTGACTTCTGGAAAAATGAAGTAGGTGTTTTCCCTATTCCTCCCACTAAGTACAGTTAACAACCCTGGATGTTACATATAAAACAAACTAAAAGACTGAGCGATGGAGAGAAGGGAGCCTATCCTGGCTGGGATCCTCAGGACCTGAGGCTCCACACAGCAGAGAAATTCCTGGAATCTGGACCCCACGGCCCAGTCAGGTTGACACATAAAACTGATCATGACCGATCTGTAGGACTACACAAAAGTGCTAACATTCATTATTAGCGTCTCAGAAGGTTAAGGAGGAAGAGAGTGGAATGGAAAAAGTATTCAAAGAAATAATAACTAAAGGCCAGGTGCAGTGGCTCATGCCTGTAATCCCAGCACTTTGAGAGGCTGAGGTGGGAGGATTGCTTTAGACCTTGTGCCTGGCCTGAGCAACATAGGGAGACTCAGTCTCTACAAAAAAAAAATTAGGCCTGTGCCGCTGTTATGAGGAGAAGCAAAGCCCCTTGCAGAAGCACTTGCGGGTGGTGCATGCCTATAGTCTCAGCTACTCAGAAGGCTGAGGCAGGAGGATCAATCGCTTAAGCCCAGAAGTTTGAGACTGCAGTGAGCTGTATCATACCTCTGTACTCCAGCCTGGGTAACAGAGCTGAGATCCTGTCTCAAAAAAAAAAAGGTATATATAGACATTGGAATACTATTCAGCCCTAGAAAGCAGAAGGTTCTGTCATTTGTGACATGGATAAACCTTGACAACATGATGCTAAGTGAAATAAGCCAGGCACAGAGAGACATACCACATCACCTCACTTATGCCTGGACCTGAAAAGAAGGCTTGGGGCAGTGGCTCGTGCCTGTAATCCCAGCACTTTGGGAAGCCAGGGTGGGAGGATCGCTTAAGCCCAGGAGTTTGAGACCAGGCTGGGCAACATGGCAAACCTGTCTCTATAAAAAATAAACAAAATTAGCTGAGTGATGGTACATGCCTATAGTCCCAGCTACTTGGGAGGCTGAGGTGGGAGGATTGCTTAAGCCAGGGAGGTCAAGGCTTAAGCCAGGGAGGTCAAGGCTGCAGTGAACCATGATAGTGCTCCTGCACTCCAGCTTGGGCAACAGAGTGAGACCCTGTCTCAAAAGAAAAAGTAAATTCATAGAAGTCGACGGTAGAATGGTGATTAGCAGAGGCTGGAGGAGAGAGGGGGTGGGTTGCGCGGGGAAGGGGAGATACTGGTCAAAAGGTACAACGTTCCAGTTAGGAGGAGGAAGTTCTGGTGGTTTATTGCACAGCGTAGTGACTAGTTAATAACCATGTATATTTCAAAATAGCTAAAAGAGGGTTTTAAATGTTCTCATCACAAATGATATTGGAAGTAATAGATATCTAATTAGCCTGATTTGATCTTTTTTTGTTGTTTTTTCTTTTTTCTTGAGACAGAGTCGCACTCTTGTTGCCCAGGCTGGAGTGCAGTGGAGTGATCTCGGCTCACTGCTACCTCCACCTCCCAAGTTCAAGTGATTCTACTGCCTCAGCCTCTGTAATAGCTGGGACTACAGGCATGCACCATCACCCCTGGCTAATTTTTTGTACATTTTGTAGAGACAGGGTTTCACTATGTTGGCCAGGCTGTTTTTAAACTTCTGACCTCAGGTGATCCACCTGCCTCGGCCGCCCACAGTGCTGGGATTACAGGCATGAGCCACCGTGCCCAGCCGATTTGATCATTCCATAATATATACATGTACAAAACATCACACCGTACCCCATAAAGGTATACAGTTATTATTTGTCAATTAAAAATAAAATTATAGGTAAGTCAAACTGGTATTCTAAAAAATGTTCAATTAGCCACAGTTGGGCAAGAAGAAACGAAAATGAAAACCGGGAATAAACAAAGTGATAAAAAAAATTCACAAGGAGACTAGCCTGAGCAACATGGCAAAACCCCATCTCTACCAAAAAAAAAAACCCAAAATTAGTCAGGTATGGTGGTATGCACCATTGTCCCAGCTACTCAGGAGGCTGAGGGTGGAGGATCACCTGAGCCCAGGAGGTCGAGGTTGCAGTGAACAATGATCACACCATTGCACTCCAGCCTTGAGTGACAGAGTGAGACCCTGTCTCAAAAAAATAAAATATAAAAAAGAGCTTATCCTGTCTTTTTAGTCAGGATAACCAAATAGCCTTGATCAGTGAGGTAAAGCTATACTTGACAGATGTATTCTATCAAATATATTAAGAATGACAATTAGAAAATCACTTTCAGGCTGGACACAGTGGCTCACGCCTGTAGTCCCAACACTCTGGGAGGCCAAGGCGGGTGGATCACTTGAGGTCAAGAGTTCGAGGCCAGTCTTGGCAAAGTGGTAAAACCCTGTCTCTACTAAAATATACAAAAAATTAGGCATGGTGGCCCCCGCCTGTAATCCTAGCTACTGGGAGGTCGACGCTACAGTGAGCCAAGATTGCGTCATTATACTCCAGCTTGGGCAACAGAGTGAGACCTGTCTCAACAACAACAACAAAAACCTATTTTATTTTCTTTTGAGACAGGATCTCAAAGCGAATTTTGTATTTTTAGTAAAGACGGGGTTTCACCATGTTGGCCAGGCTGGTTTTGAACTTCTGGTCTCAAGTGATTCACCCCCCTCGGCCTCCCATAGTGTTGGGATCACAGGCGTCAGCCACTGCACCTGGCCAAAAACCCAAAACTTTATATTCATTGAATATCTACTACCCATTTCCTCCTTCCTGGCAGCTCCTGGCAACCACCATTCTACTTGCCATTTCTATGTGTTTATTTAGATACCTCATATAAGTGGAACCATGGGGTATACTTTCTGGGTTTTTTTGCTTGTTTGTTTGATGAGATGGAGTCTCACTCTGTCGCTAGGCTGGAGTGCAGTGGCACGATCTCGGCTCACTGCAACTTCCGCCTCCCAGGTTCAAGCAATTCTCCTGCCTCAGCCTCCTGAGTGTCTGGGACTACAGGCGCATGCCACCACACCCAGATAATTTTTGTATTTTGATTAGAGACAGGGTTTCACCATGTTGGCCAGGATGATCTCGATCTCCTGACCTCGTGATCCACCTGCCTCAGCCTCCCAAAGTGTTGGGATTCCAGGTGTGAGCTTAAATACTTAAGCGTCCAGCTTAAGTATTTGTCCTTCTGTGACCAACTTCTTTAGTGCAATGTCTTCGAGGTTACCTGTGTTGTTGCATATGGCAGTATTTCCTTTTTTTACAGGCTGAATAATATTCCATTGTATACTACATTTTTTGTTTTTTACAGGGGGCAGGGATGGGGATAAGGTCTCACTCTGTCATCCAGGCTAGAGTGCAGTGGCATGATCACAGCTCACTGTAGTCTCTGACTCCCAGACTCAAGCAACCCTCCAGCCATAGCCTCTGGGGTAGCTGGGACTACAGATGCATGCCGCTATGCTAATTCTTTTTTTTTATAGAGATGGAATCTCCCTATGTTGCCCAGGCTGGTCTTGTACTCGTGGGCTCAGGCGATCCTCCCAAAGTGCTGAGATTACATGCATGAGCCACCATGCCCAGCCTATTATATATCACATTTTTAAAAATCCATTTACCAGTTGTTTCCACATCTTGGGAATAATGCTTCAAAGTGTGTTATCTCTTGATTGGGGTGGCAGTTACATGACTATGTGTTTGTCAAATATTGCAGTCTGAAAGGGGTAAATTTTATTATATGTAAATTATACCTTTATTTAAACAAGAGAACAACAAAGAATTCATAGATTATTTGGTGATCACAAGGTATGAAGCATGTGTTTTCTAATGCAGAGGTCTGGCTGCCACAGCCCTCGTCTTGATCAATTTCAGCTCCCACTAAAGTGGGACAATGAGATATTGGGTGCCGCCTGATATGATACAATTCAAAGTACAGAGCAGTGGCCAGGCACAGTGGCTCATCCCTGTAATCCCAGCACTTTGGGAGGCCGAGGTAGGCGGATCACCTGAGGTCAGGAGTTTGAGACCAGCCTGGCCAACATGGTGAAACCCCATCTCTACTAAAAATACAAAAATTAGCTGGGAGTGGTGGCGCATGCCTGTAATCTCAGCTACTCAGGAGGCTGAGGTAGGAGAATCACTTGAACCCGGGAGGCAGAGGTTGCAGTGAGCCAAGATCGTGCCATTGCACTCCAGTCTGGGTGACAGAGCAAGACTCCATCTCAAAAAAACAAAACAGAAACAAAAACCAAGTACGGAGTAGCACCTAGGAAGTATCCCTGAATATTTATAGAATCAAGCCTTTAGATCTAATTCCCAGCATGCAGGATTAACCACAGATAGAGGAACAATCGCTGTGACAATATCAGTGACATCCTCAGGATACATTCAGACAAACTGAGAATGTGATGCAGCATCTATCTCAAAGGATAACTGGCTGAGACTCTTCAGAAAGGTGTCATGAAGACAAAAAAGAAGGGGATGAAGTAGGGGGGAGAGGGGAAGGTGGTTTCATCTAGATTTAAAATTATTAAAAATACATTAGCCGGGCACAGTGGAACACACCTGTAATCCCAGCACTTTGGGAGGCCGAGGCGGGCGGATCATGAGGTCAGGAGATCGAGACCATCCTGGCTAACAGTGAAACCCCGTCTCTACCAAAAAAATACAAAAAAATCAGCCAGGCCTGGTCGTGGGCGCCTGTAGTCCCAGCTACTTGGGAGACTGAGGCAGGAGAATGGCGTTACCTGGGAGGCGGAGCTTGCAGTGAGCAGAGATCAGGCCACTGCACCCCAGCCTGGGCAACAGAGGGAGACTCCATCTCAAAAAAAAAAAAAAAAAAAGACATAATCCTTGATTGGAATCTGCTTGAACAAACCAGATATATAGACATTTTGAGGGCCGAGCACCATGGTTCACACCTGTAATCCCAACACTTTGGGACCCCGAGGTGGGGGGATCACTTGAGCCCAGGAGTTTGAGGCCAGCCTAGGCAACATAGAGCACGTCTTTACAAAACATGAATTAGCCAGGTGTGGTGGTGTGTGCTTGTAGTCCCAGCTACTCGGGAGGCTGAGGCTGAGGATCACTTGAGCCCTGGAAGTCGGAGGCTGCATGATTGTAGCCTGGGGGACAGAGTGAAATCCTGTCTAAATATATATATATTTGGGGCAATTGGGGAAATCTGGATGTGGACTAGCTGTTAGATGATATTAAGTCACTGTTGGCTGGGCATGGTGGCTCACTTCTGTAATCCCAGCACTTTGGGAGGCCGAGGTGGGCAGATCACTTGAGGTCAGGAGTTCAAGACCAGCCTGGCCAACAAGGCGAAACCCCGTCTCTACTAAAAATATGAAAATTAGCCAGGCATGGTGGCACATGCCTGTAATCCCAGTTACTCGGGAGGCTAAGGCAGGAGAATCACTTGAACCTGGGGAAGTGGAGGTTGCAGTGTGCAGAGATTTCGCCACCGCACTCCAGCCTGGGTGACACAGTGAGACCCTGTCTCAGAAAAAGAAGTTACTGTTAACTAATATCTAATAACTTAGATGTGATTAGATATTGTCAACTAATATCAAGTTGTTAATTCTATTCATTTATTTTGGCAGAAGTATTTTAAAGTAAATTAGACAAATCATGACATTTCATACCCAATACTTTAAACATGCATCTCTAAAAACCAATTTCTTACAAAGCCACATAATTTTATTACGCCTCATAAGGAGACGTAGCAAGGTAGTGTGGAGGGGAAATCGTGGAGATGGGTTAGGCATACACTTAGAATGAAGTGCAAATTCCACACGGAGCCCCTCCGGAGGCCCAGCTGGACCTGACCTGGGTCCTGTTTGCTTCTGTCTTCACCTCCCATCACTACCCGCAGCTCCACTCCAGCCACACAGGACTTCTTTGAGTTCTTTCAGTGACCAATCTCTTTCTCGCCGCAGGGCCTTTTCATTGGCGGTTCCTTCCGCCCAACATGTCGGGTTTTTCCTTTTTGCGGGCTGGCGCCTTCTGATTTCAGATCTCGACTCTCTCCAACACAACCATGTGAAATGGGTCTGCCTCCCCGCCTTTTCTGTTGTTGTTGCTTGGCTGCACGTCTGACCCGGCCGGCCGTGATATGTTTGTTTATGAGTTAGGTCTGCCTGTTCGTTGGTGCTTAGGCTCCCCACCGAGTCCCTAGGGCATGCGCGTACCGCGCATCTGTGCACCCCATGCGCGCACCTGCAGGCGACTCCGCTCTGGCTCGTCGCTGCTGTTTCCTCCTGGGGGTGCCGACCCTGTCCGAGGCTAGCTGGGTGACTTCCCCCAACCGCAGAGACAGCGGCGACCCGGAGCCTGAGACCTGCGCTCGCATCCCGCCGGCGCCAGGCAGTGGGAAGTCAGGTTCCTCCGCCATCTCCCAGCCAGGTAACTGCCCCGAAGCCTGCCCCACAGCCCGGAAGCCCCCCGCCCCCCGGCTCGGGGACCCCACCCCGAGGAGTCGCTACCGCCTCCCTCAAGGACTACACCTCCCAGCAGCTCCCAGCGCGCTCCTGGGCGCCGCCCGTCCTGACGTTAACCCTTTAGTGGCTGCAGTGGCGAGGAGCGGAACGGAGTGCGGGTTCCCGGGGAGGGGGCGTGTAGGATCGGGGTGCGGGGGGTGCGCTGTAGGGCTAAGGAGAGGATGGGCTTTAGGGGGCCCTGAGGAGGAGGGGAGTCAGGACTAACCGAGGACAGGGTTGCAGCGGGGTCATGGGGAGGGCGGGCCCTAGAGCGCCGCTCCTCCCCAAAACTAGGATTTGGAGCCTCACGTTCTCCCAGAAAACGAACCTGTGGTTGCCAGGCCAGGGGCGGCGCCCAGGTGCGGAGGGGGCAAGGTACGGGCGTCTGCCGTCGCTAAGTGCCCCCTTCCACTTGAGGCACACCTTCGCCTCCGATCCCGAACCGCCCGGGGACAGAGGCAAGTGGCAAAGCGGGGAGGGCGAAGGTGAGGAGTGGGTACCCCCACCCCAGGGACCAGGCGCTGCCGCGGGCCCTTTGCCTCCCCCGGGCCCAGGGCCGGAGCTCGGGGAGCCCTTCCTGGTGCCCCCAGTCCTCCTGCGGAGCCCTGGGGTCGGCTCCAGCGCACGGCAGCAGACCGCTCGCCTCATCCTGGCCCCTGCCCTGACCCGGGGGCGGCCGCGGGGGTGTCCGGCCCGTGGGGCAGGCCCGGGGCTCGCTGCGGCCTAGCGGCAGATCCCGCTGCTCCCTCGGGCCAGGCTGAGCTTCACTTTTTCCCTCGGTGGTGCGCGTCCTAAGTGGGTGGGGTGGGGGGCGCAGGGAGGGGCGGCCACGCGACTCTAAGACCCTTTCACATGGTGGGAAGGCCCGGAGAAAGAGACAGCGTGTGCGGAGGGGGTGCCCCCTCAGATGGGGGGTCGGGAAGTCTCCCTCAAGTGTCCAGGACAGAGGGACAGCAGGGGCCAAGGCGGAGATGAGATCAGTGAGTGAGGGGAGCCCGGGAGAAGTGAGGCTGCAGCCGCGGCCCCGCAAGGGTTCGGACTTTCCTCTAAATGGGGCGGAAGCCCATGGAAGGAAGCGGTTAGCAGCAAGGCAGAGTCCTACCCCCTCTGCAGCCCCAGCTCCCAGCGCCCTGGGTTTTCCAGGCACTTGTCAGGGTAGGAGATTCAGGGCAGTGGCCAGGCCCGCACTTTCCTGCCAGCCTCAGCTGGCCACATGCCCCTCTGACCCTCCGAGTTCTCCTCTAAAAATGGGGCCGACAGCCCCTACCTCACAAAGTCCACACCGGGCTCCACCTGGCACCTTCCTCCCCAATAGGACTCCGCCGCCCCGCTCAGGATGCCTGAGGGCCCGGAGCTGCACTTGGCCAGCCAGTTTGTGAACGAGGCCTGCGGGGCGCTGGTGTTCGGCGGCTGCGTGGAGAAGTCCTCTGTCAGCCGCAACCCCGAGGTGCCCTTTGAGAGCAGTGCTTACCGCATCTCAGCTTTAGCCCGCGGCAAGGAGCTGCGCCTGATACTGAGCCCTCTGCCTGGGGCCCAGCCACCCCAGGAGCCCCTGGCCCTGGTCTTTCGCTTTGGCATGTCCGGCTCTTTTCAGCTGGTGCCCTGCGAGGAGCTGCCACGCCATGCCCACCTGCGCTTTTACACGGCCCCGCCTGGCCCCCGGCTCGCCCTGTGTTTCGTGGACGTCCGCCGGTTCGGCCACTGGGACCTTGGGGGCAAGTGGCAGCCAGGCCGCGGGCCCTGTGTCTTGCAGCAGTACGAGCAGTTCAGGTAGGGCCAGCACCAGGTGTGATGAACATAGTCATGCTCTGTTAGTGCCTTCTTGGCCAACAAAGGGCAAGTCCCTGCCCCTTCTGGGCCTCAGTCCCCTCTCTGCAGATCAAGACAGTGCCCCTGTCCTGGGTCAGCTCCCTGAGCCAATGGACATGGAAACTCAAAACTAATTGGGGGCCGGGTATGGTAGCTCACGTCTGTAATCCCAGCACTTTGGGAGGCCGAGGCAGGCAGATCACTTAAGGTCAGGTCGAGACCAGCCTGGCCAGCATGGTGAAACCCTGTCTCTACTGAAAATACAAAAATTAGCCGGGCATGGTGGCACATGCCTGTAACCCCAGCTACAGGCTGAGGCAATAAAATCGCTTGAGCCGGGTAGGCAGGGGTTGCAGTGAGCCGAGATAGCACCACTCCACTGCAACCTGGGCAACAGAGCATGACTCTGTCTCAAAAAATAATGATAATAATAACTGATGGGGGAGGAGAGAGGAGAGTCAAGAGGAGGATGAGTAGGCACTGCCCTGAGGACATGTGGCCAGTTAGTGTCAGAGAGGCTGGGGCTCCCACCCACAATCCCACACCACCTCTCAGGGCTCCCAGGAGGCTGAGAAAGTAAAGGGGCTTTAACATGGTCAGTGAGGCTGAGCAGAATTGTTTCAAGGGGATGGGGAGGGGACTACCTCATGACATGGCTTCTGTCTTGGGCTTTGTGGTCTCCCACATCCGGCCTGCCCACTACTCTGTGTCCTGTGGTCTCCTCTGTGCCACTTCCCTGCCTGCAGGAGGGTGTAACAGCCCCACCTGGGATGCAATGCAGGTCACCTTAGATGGTACAGTGTTGGCCACTTCCTTTCCTCTGAAGAGGAAACGTGTATGAGTCTGCTTCGTGCCAGGCCTTGTTCTAGGGGCTTGGGGTACAGCAGTGAACAAGATAAATGTGGCCCCTGCTCCCACAGAACTGATGTTCACATAGGGGAGGGGAATGAGAAATGGACTCATGCCTGAGGAAAACCCAACGGGTGAAGGAGGTAGAGGATGACTTGGCTGAGGGTAGGGGTGCATTAGCAATGGCCACTCTAGGGAGCTTTGAGCTGAGGCCTGACTGATGAGAAGGAGCCAGCCAGAGGAAGGCACTGGAACTGACAAGAGTCACAAATGCAGAGGCCTGGAGTGGGCTTGGCAAGTTCTCCCTTTCTGGGGGACGCTGGGTGTCCGTTGGCCCTTAGGAGACTTGGATGCCTGTGGGATGGGTCGGGGATGTCTCTGGTGCCTTAGAAGGCCATTGACTCCTGGCCGTCCCATGTGTGAACCCCAAGCATATCCCCAGGGAAACATCTGTCTTTGGTTCTGAATTCCTCCAACCTCAGCCTTCCTGGGGAGTCACTCCACAAGTTAACTCTGCCAGCTGGCTCTGAAGTTTCTCTCAAACCGCGAGCATTTGGGCTATTTTATTAGTCCTCCAGCTGGGGCGTGTGGCGATTGGCTTCCCTCAGGGATCAGGGCACCTCCCAGGCTACCCTTGTACCTTCATCCCAGAGCTCTGTCTTCTGGTCCACTCATCACACCCACTAGTCAGTCTTGCCATGACCCTTTTCCGCAAAGAAACAAGATGTGCATCCTCTTTACTGTGGGGAGGAGAGACCCATGACCCTTGGAGGTGGGGTGGGGGCTGCTAGGGCCCTCACTGGTACCCCACATATGTGCTGCACAGAACCAGACAATATCTAGGATCTTGAGAAGAATGGACCCTAACAATGGCACACCCACATACAGTCTCTAACCCACCACAAATGCTATACAGGGAGCTCCAGACTGCAAACGCACTTGAGGTCCTGTGGCCACACTATTCTCATGAGGTGATAAACTCACAACCTCATATACAACCTCATGTTGCTTTTTTTTTGAGACAAGTGTCTCACTTTGTTGCCCAGGCTGGGGTGCAGTGGTGCCATCACAGCTCACTGCAGCCTCAGCCTCCAGGGCTCAGGTGATTCTCCTACCTCAGCCGCCTGAGTAGCTGGAACCACACGAGCACACCACTAAGTCCCTGGCTACTTTTAAAATGTTTGGTAGAGACGGAGTGTTCCTTGTTGCCCAGGCTGGTCTCCTGGGCTGAAGCAATCCTCCTGCTTCAGCTTCCCAGACTGCTGGGATTATAGGTGTGAGCCACCACACCAGCCTCACGTTACTTTAGATCAGTATTTTTCACCTTTCACAATGAATTTATTTTTAATTTTGTTTTTATTTTTTGAGATGGAGTCTCGCTCTGTGGCCCAGGCTGGAGTGCAATGGCGTGATCTCAGCTCACTGCAACCTCCACCTCCCTGGTTCCAGAGATTCTTCTGCTTCAGCCTCCCAAGTAACTGGGATTACAGGCACTCACCATCATGCCTAGCTAACTTTGTATTTTTAGTAGAGACAGGGTTTCACCATGTTGGCCAGGCTGGTCTCAACCTCCTGACCTCAAGTGATCTGCCTGCCACGGCCTCCCAAAGTGCTGAGATTACAGGCGTGATCCACCGTGCCCGGCCGTCCTTTCACAATGAATTTAAATCCCATGATGTTCCCATGTTCCCATCTAACAGATAGGAAAACTGGGGCAGGGAGAAGAGAAACTGGAACTCCCAGTTTCCTTCCCCTTGCACCCAGAAACAGGTTCTCTGAGCCCCTCTCCCCATCTCATGGAGAGTGGGGATGGGTCTTATGCACCCAGACTGTGTCCCTCCAGGGAGAATGTGCTACGAAACCTAGCAGACAAGGCCTTTGACCGGCCCATCTGCGAGGCCCTCCTGGACCAGAGGTTCTTCAATGGCATTGGCAACTATCTGCGGGCAGAGATCCTGTACCGGTCAGCAAGCAAGCATGGGCATGGGGACTGGGGTGGGCCAGGTGTGCCCACATTCCCCACTGCCTAGCATGGCTTCCCCTCCCCCCACTACAGGCTGAAGATCCCACCCTTTGAGAAGGCCCGCTCGGTCCTGGAGGCCCTGCAGCAGCGCAGGCCGGTGAGCCCAGAGAGGGATGGAGCACATATGCCGGCATGCTGGTGTCCACGTGGGCTGGCAAGGAGATGGGTGGGGTCAGGTGTCCCCAGCTTAGCTCAACAACGGGGGTGGGGAGGGGATGAACCACCCAAGTTCCGCTAAGCTCACAGGGAAGGTCAGCTGCCTTTACATTGCCCCGCTGACAGACAGGTCCTGCCCCTGCCCCTTCCTCAGAGCCCAAAGCTGACCCTCAGCCAGAAGATCAAGGCCAAGCTGCAGAATCCGGACCTGCTGGAGCTATGCCACTCAGTGCCCAAGGAAGTGGTCCAGTTGGGTGAGGCCAAAGATGGCAGTAACCTCTGCTTCAGCAAATGATTATGTAACCCTGGGGCACTTGTCCCTCTCTGGGCCTGATTCACTGATTTGGAAGTTTGTAGCCCTAGTTACTCAATGGACTAGGCCTCCTCACTTGTCAATAGTATTTCCAGGCCGGACGCAGTGGCTGCCTGTAATCCCAGCACTTTGGGAGGCCAAGTGGGGTGGGTCACCTGAGGTCAGGAGTTCGAGACCATCCTGGCCAACATGGTGAAATCCCATCTCTACTAAAAATGCAAACGATTAGCCAGGTATGGTGGTGGGCACCTGTAATCTCAGTTACTTGGGAGGATGAGACAGGAAAATCACTTAAACCGAGGAGGTGGAGGTTGCAGTGAGCCGAGATCACGCCATTGCACTCTAGCCTGGGCAACAAGAGCAAAACTCCATCTCAAACAAAACAAAACAAAACATAGTGTTTCTTCCAAGCTGCCCATGAGACAGGCAAGACAGGGATTCTTTCATATATTCACACACACACACACGTGTATATATATTACTTTTGGTAGAGATAGGATCTTGCCATGTTGCCTGGACTGGCCTCAAACTGGGCTCAAGTGATCCTCCCACCTCTGCCTCTAAGTAGCTAGGACTACAGGCTCATACCACCACACCAGGCTAATTGTTAAATTTGTTTTTGTAGAGACAGGATCTCCCTATGTTGCCCAGGCTGGTATTGAACTCCTGGCCCCTAGGGCTCCTCCCACCTAAGCTTCCCAGAGTGTTGGGATTACAGGTGTGGGCCACTGCACAGGGCCAGGACAAGGATTCTTAATCCTACTCCAGGATGGGAAACCCATGGCCGAGTGGGAAGAAACCAGCTGAGGTCACATCACCAGAGGAGGGAGAGTGTGGCCCCTGACTCAGTCCATGAGCTTGTGTAGCTGAGGTCTGGGCCAGGTCTAACCAGGCTCCCCACTCCTCCCAACCTGAGCCTGCCCTCTGATCTCTGCCTGTTCCTCTGTCCCACAGGGGGCAAAGGCTACGGGTCAGAGAGCGGGGAGGAGGACTTTGCCGCCTTTCGAGCCTGGCTGCGCTGCTATGGCATGCCAGGCATGAGCTCCCTGCAGGACCGGCATGGCCGTACCATCTGGTTCCAGGTTGGGCCCTACTGTTCACACAGGCAGAGACCCCAGGAAGCTGATGGGTGGAAACGTGGGCTCACAAGAATTCGGGTGGAGATACTCAGGGCCTGTCTAGACCCTCCAAGGATCACACTGTTCCTGAGGGTCACATCCCTCCCCTCCCTTGCGTCCCAGGGTCGCAGCTAGTGGAAGTAGCCCAAGGGCAGGGCAGCTTTGCTGATGTGGACTCTGACATGGGGGAGGTCTCCGAGGCTTCCTAGGGGAGAAGCTACACTGATCTGGATGGGTGTGTGTGAGTCCCGCCTCTCCAAGGAATACTGCCCCTGTGCCAACCCAGGCTGATGCCTGAATTATCCCCATCCCATTTTAGGGGGATCCTGGACCCTTGGCACCCAAAGGTAAGCTACTCCTAATGCAATAGGCTAAGAGAGCAGAAAGGACTTCACACCTGCAAGGGCTACAGCACCCTTCTCCACCCTATCCCCCTGCAACCCTGGGAGTCACCCCTGGGCAGGATAGGACCCTCCAACTCCAACACCAGTGTCCTGCAGGGCGCAAATCCCACAAAAAGAAATCCAAGGCCACACAGCTGAGTCCTGAGGACACAGTGGAGGTATCGCTGCCTGCTCCCGCCTCCTCTTCCCCTGCACTCTCCAGCCCTGGCTGCCCCTCCTAGGCAGCTGCCTTACCCTAAGAGGGTGGGGGGAATAGTGGGCCCTAACCAACCTCTGAACTGCTCTCTGAGCATCTCAGGGACCCATGTCTCCTCCATCCAGGACCCTTCGCGTCCAAGCAAGGCCCTTTCCAGGACACGAAGGGCAAAGAGAGACCTTCCTGAGAGGACGGCAACTCAGCGGCCTGAGGGGACCAGCCTCCAGCAGGACCCAGAAGTTCCCACAGTGCCCAAGAAGGGGAGGAGAAGCGGGAGACAGGCAGCTTCTGGTGGGCTTTCCTCATCACTCCCAGCAACTGGCTCTACAGGAGAGGATGGGATGGTGGCCTAGGAGCGCGTGAACAAAGGTGGGAGAGAGGCTGCCACAACAGCCCCTGGGAGTCTGAGCTGACCATCTTGCCTGTTCTTCCCCCAGGCCACCGCAGACCCCGGAAGGTCAAGGCTGACACCCCATCCTTGGAACCGGAGGGGACCTCAGCCTCTTAGCAGCAGGAGGGTCTCCTTGCTGCACTCACCCTTTCTTGTCTTGCCCTGAATCTGGGGGTCTGAATTCTTGGGAGCAGGCAATATCTGAAGGTGCAAACAGGCCCTACAGCTGTTGCCTGCACAACTCTCATGTTTTTAATTGTACCCCACCTTCCACATCTTTAAAGCTCATGTGAAAAATGCTGCATTTTGGCCGGGCGCGGTGGCTCAAGCCTGTAATCCCAGCACTTTGGGAGGCCGAGACGGGCGGATCATGAGGTCAGGAGATCGAGACCATCCTGGCTAACACGGTGAAACCCCGTCTCTACTAAAAATGCAAAAAAAAAAAAAAACTAGCCGGGCAAGGGGGTGGGCGCCTGTAGTCCCAGCTACTCTGGAGGCTGAGGCAGGAGAATGGCGGAAACCCGGGAGGCGGAGCTTGCAGTGAGCTGAGATCCGGCCACTGCACTCCAGCCTGGGTGACAGAGCAAGACTCAGTCTCAAAAAAAAAAAAAAAAAAAGAAAGAAAAATGCTGCATTTTTAATAAACTGATAAATTTGAACTTCTTGGCACCTCTTGGTCTGAGATGGCCAGATAGGAAAGGCCTGCTGCCCAGTCCTGGGGACAGGAGGCCCAGCTCCTCACAAGGCAAAACTGAGCTTCCATGCCAGTCCTCAAGTCTCTGGCTCTATCAGAGGACAGTTTGCCTCTGCAGGGACAGCCCCTCAGAGGTGGTACAAAGACCCTGGCCCCAGGCTGCCCAGGAGCCATAGCTCCTCCAGTTCAGATTCTCCAGGGTCCAGGGTTGTTCCCCCATCCTGGCAGGAGCCAGGCAAAACCCACCCTTCGGCCCCTCCCCAGCCCCAGGCCCAGGCCCTTTGCCTGCTGGCACGGTGGGGAGCTTCTCAACTCATAGTCTCTTCATTGGCTTTTGGTCACTTGAGGTCACCAATCTCTTGTGGGGGCTGCAACCTAGACCCTGCACACACAGGTACTTTAGGATCTTGCCCCTACCCACCAAATAGCTGGGAAACCATCCCACCCCAGACCTCCCACCCCGACCCCAAGCCTGAGGATGGGCCCTGAGGGGAGCGAGCAGCAGCTACCAGCAGGGTTCCTGATCCAAGGATTTATTCCACAAGAAGAGGCTGATCCCTGCTTTAGGCTGGGGAAACAGAAATTAGGAGTCCCCAGAGCCTTCCACAAACAAAACCCCAGCCCCAGGGACTCAGTGTGGTGGGGGCTGAAGCACGAGCAACAGGGACAGCACTTGGAAGGGAGAAAAGGTGAGCTTCAGGCGGCTGTCCCGAAGGGGCAAGTGGCCAGCAGGGTCCGGTCGTTCCAAGAGGTCGCAGCTAGAGAACAGGAGGGGCCATGAGGGCTCTGCGAGGGTGAGACTCTACCCCCGCTCCCATCCCGCACCGCCACTCACAGGATGGCCTCCTGAACCGGCAGCGACAAGTGCAGCCAGCAGTCCACGTGGCTGCCGTGGGCTTCATACAGCCTCAGGACCAGCGAGCGGCGCTGGGGGCTGCTCTCAGCCTGCAGAGGGACACGGCTGGTGGGCGGGGCCGAGGGCGGGTCCAGTCCAGGACCCCGCCCCCAGCACATCCCACCCCTTGCCTGCTTGACGGTCTCCAATACGACCGCCGGTGAAGACAGGGAAAAGGCACTCCAGGAGGTGGCGGGCGCTGGGCTGGGGGCTGGCAGAGCCAACAGGGGGAAGTTTAGGCTGTAGGCAGCTTGGATAACGCCAGCATCCTGGAAAGAGCCTGGGGTATGACCAGGAAACAATGCTGGTGGAGAGTGTGGGCTACCCTCCCATGTCCCTAGAAGGAACAGGGAGCCAGGCTGCTGGGGTTTGGGCTCATAGAAGGGCAGAGAGGTGTCTAGGGCTGCAGGAAGGCCCCACCGTCCCCAGCACTCACCCTTGTGCGGCATCAGCGCGTAGGTGAACTCGTGGCGCCCCATATCAGCAGTAAAGTCTGGGGCTTTAGGCGCCCGCAAGCTGGGGTAAGGAGAGTGGGTAGGGGCCAGGCTGAAGCCGGTGGAGTTGTGGCCGGGAAGACCCATGTCCCCATGCCAGCTCCCAGGCCTGGTGGGTACCCCACTTACAGCGAGAGGCTGAGGATGCTGCCTCGCACTGATGCGCCATACTTGCAGTCGTTGAGCAGGGCCAGTCCGAAGCCGTGTTCTGACAGATCCATCCAGCGGTGGGCCCACACCTGGAGAGCAGATCCAAGACCCACTTGGTGGCCCTGTGCCCCTCTCTGTGCTTTCAGACTCCAGAGCTCCTGTCACTAGGCTGAGCACAAGCTCTAGAACCACACAACTGAACTCCAGCTCCCACTGCATGGGGCTCTGGGCATGCCACCCAACCTGCCTAAGCCTCAGTTTCCTTATCTGTGAAATGGGAATAAATAATAGTACTCACCCCACCGAATGATCATGAGTATCAAATTAAATGCAAAACTTTTTTTTTTTTTTTTTACACAGGATCTCAGTCTGTCACCCAGGCTGGAGTGCAGTGGCATGATCTGGGCTCACTGCAACCTCCACCTCCTGGGTTCAACTGATTCTCCTGCCTCAGCCTCCCAAGTAGCTGGGATAACAGGGCATGTACCACCACACCCGGTTAATTTTTTTTTTTTTGAGACAGAGTCTCGCTCTGTTGCCAGGCTGCAGTGCAGTGGCACAATCTCAGCTCACTGCAACCTCCACCTAAAGGGTTCAAGCGATTCTCCTGCCTCAGCCTCCCAAGTAGCTGGGACTACAGGCGTGCGCCACCACACCCAGCTAATTTTTTTTTTATTTTTAATAGAGACAGGGCTTCACCATGTTGTCCAGGATGGTCTCGATCTCGACCTCGTGATCCGCCCGCCTTGGCCTTCCAAAGTGCTAAGATTACAGGCGTGAGCCACTGCGCCCAGCCAATTTTTGTATTTTTAGTAGAGACGGGGTTTCACCATGTTGGCCAGGCTGGTCTTGAACTCCTGAACTCAGGCGATCCACCTGCCTCAGCCTCCCAAAGTGCTGGGATTACAGGCATGAGCCACCATGCCCGGCCAATGTAAAGCATTTAGTGCAATGCCTGGCACGCACCTTAGGAAGCAGCAAATGTTGATTATCCTCTTCCTCCCCAGCCCGTACCACACAAGCAGTCTCCCCAGCCAGGGAGGAGTCCAAGGCCACCCCCACCCTGCCATGTCAGACCTCAAATCGAGCCCAGTCCCAAGAAGTATTGTAGTGGGTAGGTCGCTGCAGGTGCCCAAACTGGATCTCATATGTAGCCTGGGAACTGCGCACGCGAGCAGGGAACTCCACCTTCAGGAACTTGTGGGCCTCATGCCAGTGTACCTGGGAGCAGGATGGAGGGTGGGAGTCAGGGAAGGAAGAGACACACCCAGGCCTGGGGCTGGCCCCTCCTTACCAAGCACACTTGGGGAAAACAGCCACCCCGTCCCCCTCCCCCACTACCTCAGTGTGGAAGCGGACATAGGGGCAGCCAACATCCAGCACGACCTCCTGGCTAAGCCGACTGTTGGGGCTGATCTGCAGCAAGAACCAGGCGCTGCCCCGCAGGCCACCCTCAGTGCCCACTGCCAGGGTCCCTGCCTGGCCCAGCACAGGCTTCCTATGGGACAGGGGTGGACATACTGAGCCAGAGCAGCCTGTGTTCCTGCCACCTCCACCATCTCCACATGCTGCCCAGCCCATACCGTGTCTCTAGGTGGTAGTCCATGACGTCCCATGCATCCCAGTACAAGGGGACATCATCAAACAGCACAAACTGGTTCCCCACAGCACCCTCAGCAATGGCCTCCCTGGAAGGACATGGAATTGATGCTGTACAACCATCTGACCTTGCTCCCTCCAGCTGCTCTTGGTGGGGTAGGGTGGAGTGAGCAGACCCAGGGGACAGGGGACTACTGCCCAGCCTGCCCTGCTCCATGTGTGGGTTCCAGCCCACAGCCACTGGTGGGCTGCTGTGGGCAGTGTTGCAGCCAGGGGAGAGAGGAAACGGGCTGGGGTCTACTTGCCAGGCACTGGGAAAGGGCAGTAAGGAGTTGGCACCTGCCAGAGGCCACCAGGACCAAGGATGTCAGGCGGCCAGTCGGGTCCAGCTTCACTCGGATGATGCCATTGTCCAGAGTCACGGAGCCGTCAGTCTTTGTGGGAGGAGGCCTTGAGGCTGAGTCTGTAGGGGTTTCCCACACCAAAAGTCCTCCCACCCCAACCCCAGCCCCGCCTCACTACTTGCTCCAGGCAGGGGAGCTCAGTTGTTAGAAAGCATCCCAGCACAGCTCCTGCCCCTCAGGACATGCAGGACTCACCTCTTGCACTACGAACACAGGCTGCTGGGGCAGCAGGGGCTGCAGCGAGGTTGGGGGAGGAACAGGAGCATAGCCCATGCTGGGCACTGTCACCAGGGCTGGGGGTGAGGCCTGGGCATCAGTGCAGCCTTCCTGACCTTTCAGGAAGCTTGCGTAGGTGGGGGTGGGGTGGTGGAAGATGAGCTACTACTCTCCAGTCAGGGGCACCCAGATCCCTAGGGGTATCCCAGGCCTGATCTGTCTGGCCTCCATCCCTCCTGCTGCAGTAGCAACCCTTCCCCTCAGTTTGTACCTAGGCTGTGGGCCCCACCAGGCTTGGGCAGGGCCATCACTTCGGTCCGCTTCCAGGGCAGTGTGTTGACGATGAGGAGGCCCTCGGGACCTGGCTCCCCAGCACACAGGGCTGCGGCTGCGGCGCTGAGCAGTGTATTGCCATGGGAACGGATGTCTGAGGAGAGACTGGCTGGTCATAGGTGGGCAACAGGTCTGGAATGAGCCCATGGGTATCCCACAGGAGACACTCCGGGCTCAGTCCTGGCATTGGAGAGAGCGGGAAGGACTATTGTGAGCCTAACCTTCGTAGTGGCACATGGCTTCCTCTGCCACCATCTGGATGCAGCTTCCAGTCACCACATCATGGAACTGGTTCAGAAGCAGAAGCCTGCAGGGGCCAAGGGCAGGGATGGGAAGACTGGGAGGGGCAGCCACAGAGGTATCTGCAGTGAGCAGTCAGGTGGGTGGCAGGGGCAGAACCAGGCTAACCTCCAGAGGTGCTGCAGCTGGGCTGCTGGGTATAGGAACTGGGCACTGCGGGCCAGGGCCAGGCTACTGAGCAGCTCCACATCGTGCAGGATTCGCTCACATTCCCGGTTCCCCTTCTTGATCTGAGCCCAGGATGAGACGATTAGTATGGAGCCTGCTTAGGTGTCCCAGGACACTTTCCAAAGCCCTCCCTTACTCAGAATCCCTGAGGACCCCCCAAGGGCCTCGTGGAGAAGGCCTCTGGCTGTGACCTGCCTTAAATGCCTTCCCTCTTCTCCCCGCAACCCAAACCCCTTTCTTCAGGGACACTGCCTCCTTCAAGTTTTCTTGACCAACCCAGGTCTTGAACTTCTCTCCTCCAAACTTCTCTTCCCCTAGATCTGGCCTGGGCTGTCTCCCCTGCTGCCTTCTCTGACCCTCTGCAGATCAAGGGCACACCCTCCCTGCAGAGCCCTGCAACCTGCCCCTGACCTGGGCATGGGTGGTGTATGTGCCATTGTGCAGCTCCAAGAAGAGCTCCCCAACCCACGTGCACAGCTGCTCTGAGTCACTCTCCAGTGCCGAGAAGAGCTGCCTTGGAGAAGATAGCTGCACCCTGAGGAGACCACAAGTCTGGGTCTCCCAGCCTTGGAGACCACATGGCTCACCCTTCTTCCACACCAGAGCAAAGGATCCAGCCCCTACAGAGAGGAGCCACTCCAGAAAGCTCCCCGTCCACACATTGCCAGCCCCGGACGCCCTAGAAGAGCCTCTCTCTCTGGTGGGCTGGAGCCCTTACCACCTTCAGCTTTCCCCCCACCCACCCCCAAGGTGGAAGTCTGGAGGAACCCGTGGTCTAGGATTGGAACAGGACAAGGTCCAGATGAGGGGTTGGGTCCAATGTCTGAGGGAAGGCAGGGCTTATGGCAAGGGCCCAGGTTGGGGCTAAAGGAGAGCCAAGGCCCGGCCTGACCTGGGCAGCCCATCCGTATTGCTCAGGCGCTTTAGGCGGTCCAGCATGGTCTGGGTGGGGCCACCACCCCCATCCCCAAAGCCAAAGAGGAAGGCACTGTGGTTGGCCCGCCCCTTGTCCCGGTTGTTGGCCACAGTCTTCAGCACCTAGACAGGTGAGGGCAGGCCAGGATGGATCAGCCTGGGACAAGCCAGCCCTCTCCAGTCTGCCCCTACCCCACCACCCTAGGTGACCCCTCACCTCCTCCACGCTGCCCTGCATCACATAGGAGTCGCCAGGTGGGAAGTGGACCAGTACGCGGGAGCCATCCAGCCCCTCCCAGAAAAAAGTATGGTGCTACCAGCAGAGAAACAGAGGCAGGGCAGAGAGGCCAGAGTCAGGGCTGAGGCAGAGCCAGGCCTTCCAGACTTGGTCCTGCCCCTGCCTGCTCTGTGACCCTGGCAGAAGCAGTGAGGGTTTGGTGGTCTGTCTAGGACCCCTCAATAAGGGGGAAGAGGCAAATGGGCCAGGTGGGACTCTGACCCACTCTGACCATGACCCCCCCGGGGCCCTGCTTACTGGGAAGGAGTTCACCAAATTCCAGCTCAATTTCTGGGTGAGAAAGCGCCTGATGCCACAGCCGTGCATGATCTGGGGGAGCTGTGCTGAGTAGCCAAAGGTGTCCGGCAGCCAGAACTGTGGGGAAAGAGGATCCTGGAGTGCAGGAACCAGAGCTCCAGGTGGACTCACCCCAGCCTCAGCCCCTCAGCACTCCAAGTCGAGCGCCAGCCCCACTTGCCCACAGCCTGGTGCAGCAGCTCTCAGCCTACCTCGGAGCACATCTTCCCAAACTCCTGCAGAAAGAAGTTCTGGCCCTGCAAAAACTGCCTCACCATGGCCTCTCCACTGGGCAGGTTCCCATCCTGGCAGCGAAGGAAGTGGGAGGCAGCCCAGGTCAGCGCTGGATGGGGAGCAGGCAGGCACTCAGGCCAACCCACTCCCTGCAGGAGAAGCCAGGGCTGCTCCAACATGGGAGTTACAGCCAGAACTCAGGAAGGGCCCCTGTCCTTCAGGCCTGACTGTCCATCTGCCTGAGGGGGTGCTTAGAACTAGGCCATGCAACTTGTCACAGTGTTGGAGGCTCTCCTCCCCCTTCAAGTCCCAGGCCTTGAGATCCCAGGGACTAATGAGCCAGCCCTGCCACAGAGGGGATGAGTGGCCTGTGGAAAGTCACCAGCAAAGCCAGGAGGGCTGCGGCTACCTGAGGGAAAGCCGTTGTCATATGGTTCAAGGCTGAGGGGTGCTCAGTGCACTTACCATCTCCACCCAGGTGCCCCCCACAGGCACAAACTGCCCACGGCACGCAAACTCCTGGAGGCGGGAGTGCAGGCCAGGGTAGCGGCTCTTCACCCACTCCAGCTGCTGCGCCTGTGGGCAGGTTGAGGGGAGCTGGGCCCAGAGTGATGAGGGCCCCACCCAGGACAGAGCATATGGGACTCAGTGGGTGGCTAAGGGTGAGGAGCAGCCCTGCCCCCAGGCCCAGGAAGCCTTCAGGGCCCGTGGAGCTCCAGGGAGGGCCACGTGCCTCCCTTCCCCCTCACAGCTGTCCCTCTGACCTGGGAGCAGGCAAAGATGAACTCAGGGTTTCGCTCCATGAGCTGCAGGGCGGTCACCCAGCTCCGGGCACATTTCCTCATGGTCTCTTTGAAGGGCCAAAGCCAGGCTAAACAGGGAGTAGAGTGGAGGATGGAGGGAGCGGCAAGGCTGACCAGGCCCGCGTTGGGGTTCCAGAGGGTCACCTAGCCTCCCTCCCATCCCAGGCCCTTCACCCTGGAAAGCCCTGTGGTGTCTCTCCTGAGCGGTCACTTCACTTCACTCCAGCAAGGTGGGGGGAGGGGGTGCTGGGGAAAGGAGGCGGCAGTGCTATAAGGCCAATTATACAGGTCAGGAAATGGAGGCTCCAGGTCCCGGAACAGCTTCAGTCCTCTTGGGGAATTAGACATCCCCTAGAGGATCCTACGAGAGGCAGCAGGGTCTACCCTGCCGCTGCACACACTTGACGGATACCTGGGAACAGGGGCATGGCTCCCAGGATGGAGCCAGCTGTCCTGCCAGAGGTGCTACAGCCTCTCCTGACCCCCAGGCCGCAGTTCCTCAGTCTAGAACCTCTCACACCTTACCCTACATCTTGGCACAGCAGAGAAAGCCCTTGTTCTGTGATCCCAAAACTTCAGCTGCATCAGAATCAATACCTTCAGGAGCTTGTTAAAAATGTGGATTTCCCATAAAACTCAGACACTGCAAACTTGAGGAAGCCTCTCTGGAATCCCCCAACCCAACTGGAGCACACACCTCTTCTGTGCTCTCCAGTGCCCCAGACTCCCCACCACTGTGACACCAATTGCCTGCTGAATCCTTCTCTATAATCCTACCCTCAATATCTAGCATGGGCCCCACGAGGCATCATATTTTGTTGAAAGAATAAATGAGGCTGGGCACGGTGGCTCACGTCTATAATCCCAGCACTTTGGGAGGCCAAGGCAGGCGGATCACCCGAGGTCAGGAGTTCGAGACCAGCCTGACCAATGTGGTGAAACCTCGTCTCTACTAAAAATACAAAAATTAGCCAGGCGTTGTGGTGGGTGCCTGTAATCCCAGCTACTCAGGAGTCTGAGGCAGGAGAATCACTTGAACTCAGGAGGCAGAGGTTGCAGGGAGCCGAGATCACACCATTGTACTTCACCCTAGGAGACAAGACTAAGACTCCATCTCAAAAAAAAAAAAAAAAAAAAGAAAAAGTGAATCCAAAGCAAGCAGAGCCCACAGTCCAGCCCCCTGGTCCCATTTTACAGATGGGGAAAACTCAGGTCCAAGAGGGACAGGAACTTGCTGAGCATCACACAGTGCTTCTAGGACACATCCAGGTCTTCAAGGGCACTCCTGCCTCCCCAGCCAGCCCAACCAGCTGCTGTCCTACCTGTATCAATGTGGCAGTGCCCTGTGGCATGAATGGTGTGTTGGCTTTCACCTCCACGTTGGCCAAAGAACCTGGAGGCCAGGGCCTGGGCCACTGGGAAGGTCTCGGGCTGGGCAGGGTCACACACGTTCACCATCTGGTTGGCTGTGTACAGGGCCTGAAAGCTGCGCTGGTTGTCCTTCCCGAGGCCCTGCAGCAGGGTTCTGCCCCTTAATTCCCTTTTCAAGCACGGCTTCCAGACCTAGGCCCCACTGATCTCCTCAGGGCTCTCAGCAGAGCTCCCCTGACCTCCAACCCCTTTTCCCTGCTGGTACCCCTGCTCAGCACCGTCTCCCCCGCCTCTTCACATAGGAAAATTCTCTCAACCCTCAAACAGGTGGAAACCCTCTTCCTACTCTGGATTCCCAGAGTCCCATTTATCTGACCCAAAGAATAACCTTCTTGGAGCAGGGCTCTAGAAGGTAGCAGGGGGTACAGGGGGTGTCAAATACCTTGGCTATGCCCAGCAGCAGCTCCAGATCCACCAGGAGCATGTGGACATCTCGGTGGAACACAGCCAGCTCAGCCCGGCTCAACTGGAACATCTTCTCAGGATCAGGGGCTGCAATGATGCTTCCCTTCCCGGCCCCCAGGAGCCCACTGCACGCTACTTCCACATAGAGGGTGAGGCTACAAACATGGGGAGACAGCCTCAGGCTAAGGGACTAGCACAGCACTCTGGGGACTTGGGAAGGGGGCACTCAGGAGGCATCCAGCTGAGGCCAACCTGTCTGCCTTCAGGATCCACTACCCAGAGTATCCCACAGTGTGTCAAGAGCACATGTGGGAGGGTTGGGGTACAAACACCAGATGGATCCTATGTCCTTCTGTCAGAGAGAATAAGTAGCAAAGTTTGGAACCATGTAAATTACACTGCTGTTTAGTCTTATATTTCCAAAGTTGTCTTTGCAAAGCACTGCCTTGGTCTTGGCACCCTCTTTGCATATTAAAAGCATGTTCGGATCTCCCAGGCTCGAACTTTTAGACCCAAGATCTAAAACCAACATGGCTAACATGGGCGGGCCATTCACTGGAGAACAGGCTGGGCTGTGGTGATGCCATACTCAGGCTTCAGAGAACAAACACGACTTCCTTAGGGAGGCCTTGCTGACTCCACTTCCCCACTAAGTCTAGAGCAAATTCCTCAGTGGAGTACCCAGGATTTTCTTCCAGAGCCTTCAGCTTTGTAATTATATAGTAGACCTGTCTCCCTTTGTTGGCAAGGACTATTTTATTCACCACCATTCTCCCAGTGTCTGGAAGCATCTGAAACAGTGTTCAATCAATATAAAATACAATAATAACATCTAAGAAGTGTTTTTAATGGTGTCATAAAATGTCCGTGTTATAACATGGAATGTAAGCAGTCAGGATACAATCTCAATTAGTAAAAACTACACCAGGATGAGTCGGGCACGGTGGCTCATGCCTGTAATCCCAGCACTTTGGGAGGCTGAAGTGGGTGGACAGCCTGAGGTCAGGAGTTTGAGACCAGCCTGGCCAACAGAGTGAAACCCCATCTCTACTAAAAATACAAAAAATTAGCTGGGCATGGTGGTGGGCACCTGTAATCTCAGCTACTAGGGAGGTTGAAGCAGGAGAATTGCTTGAACCTGGGAGGCGGCGGTCGCAGTGAGCCGAGATTGCGCCATTGCACTCCAGCCTGGGTCACAAAAGTGAAACTCCATCTCAAAAAAACAAAACAAAACAAAACAAACAAAAACAAACAACAACAACAAAAAAACTATGCTGGAAAGATACACCAAGAACATGAATACTGGGCTGGGCGTGGTAGCTTGCACCTGTAATTCCAGCACTTTGGGAAGCTGAGAAGGGTGGATTACCTGAGGTCAAGAGTTTGAGACCAGCCTGGCCAACAAAGTGAAACCCTTTCTCTACTAAAAATACAAAAAAAATAGCTGGGCGTGGTGGCACACACCTGTAATCCCTGCTACTCAGGAAGCTGAGGCACGAGAATCACTTGAACTTGGGAGGTAGAAGTTGCAGTGAGCTGAGATCACGCCACTGTACTCTAGCCTTGGCGACAGAGGGAGACTTCGTCTCAAAAAAAAAAAAAGAACATGAATGCTGAGATGTTAATAATGTTCATCTCTATATCTCTATTCTAGGGAGTGGAATAACAGTAGTTATTTATTTCTTTGTGCTTTCCTGTATCTACCACAAGGCAAACATTATTATTTTTGAGACAAAGTCTCACTCTGTTGCCCAGGCTGTAGTGCAGTGGTGTGATCATGGCTCACTGCAGCCTCGGCCTCCTGGGCTCAGGTGATCCTCCCACCTCAGCCTCCCAGGTAGTGTGGGTCACTGCACCCAGCCCATTATTATTATTATTTTTTTTTGAAACGGAGTCTCGCTCTGTCACCCAGGCTGGAGTGCTGTGGCCGGATCTCAGCTCACTGCAACCTCTGCCTCCCGGGTTCATGCCATTCTCCTGCCTCAGCCTCCCCAGTAGCTGGGACTACAGGCGCCGCCACCTCGCCCCGCTAGTTTTTTTGTATTTTTTAGTAGAGACGGGGTTTCACCGTGTTAGCCAGGATGGTCTCGATCTCCTGACCTCGTGATCCGCCCGTCTCGGCCTCCCAAAGTGCTGGGATTACAGGCTTGAGCCACCGCGCCTGGCCCATTATTTTTATGGTTAGGAAAAAATCATGCTTTTAAAAGCAAACAATGAGATGTGAAGATGATTGTGCTGGAGCAGAGGGGTGCTTCTGAGATCACTCTGGGCCTCAGCTCCTCCTTGCTCACTGGTACTCCCTCCCTGACAGCACTGGTCAACCAGGGCACAGGGACTCACCTTCGGGGGTCTCTTTCCCCCAGCCTGTCAGTCAGGACATAGCTGGTCTTCTCACCTTCTTTGGTTAAACCCTAGTAGGGAGGGGAGTGAGAAAGACAAGGCTTGAGGCCTTTGGACAGTTCAGATAAAGTGTAAGCCATGGGGAGACAGGTCCCTCCATCTGGTCCCCAGCTCTGGGTCCTCGGTCCCAAGCAGGGCCAAGATTGGCAAATCAGGGACCCTTGGCAGTAGATGCCCCAATTCCCATGGCAGCCAGCACCATGAGCACCAAATAGCCCCTGTTTACCAGTGGCAAAGCCATGGTCTTATGGGAAGGGCCCTGGGAAGGGGTTAGGAGGCCTGAGTGTGGATTCTGGTGGCCTCTGCACCCCTAAATAAATACCTGAAAAGAAACTCCATGAAGTTAGGGGCAGGTTTGCCTCATTCTCTGCCACACCCTAGTGCCTAAGAGTATGGCCCAGAATGGACACCAGGGGATATTTGCTAAGTCAGTGAAGGGAGGGAGGGAAGGTCTCTGCCTTCTTGTAGCCAGGAATAAGTCTTAACCCCAGATTGACAGTCAATCCAACTTGAAATGGAAGCTGTGTGAACCTGAGCGAGTGAACTAACCTCTACACATCTCAGTTTCTTAATCTGTAAATGGGTATAACGACCTACTAGATAGGAGTATAAGGACTAAATCTGATAAGGGTGGAGCATGAACAAGACACTTAACAGTGGTTATAGCTGGGGAATGGGATGGGTGATAGGGAGAGATCCATTACTTTATCTAGAACTGTTTGAAATGTTTTCCTATAAGTTTGTATTACATAGAATAAAAACTAAGGACCAATTGCAGAGATGCCCAAGTGACAACTTCCTTAGTCTTGAAATCCTGATACCACCCTGTAGGCAGAGCAACTCAGCTGTGGCTTCTCTAGAGTCCACAGGAGAAGGGCTGTAGTCATTTCAGGGCTGAAATGTGGCCATACCTGGCCCTAGGGCAGGGTTCCTCACCTGGACAGGTTCCCCATCACGCCACACCAGACCTTCTCCATCACTTTCCCAGCAAAGGTGAACTTCCTGGCCTACCCATGCCTCTGGGATGGTCAGTTCCACCCGGAACCAGCAGGTCCACCATCTGCAAGAGAGCTGTTGTGATAGGCCCAGAGCCCAGATAGCCCTATCCTGATATCCTTCCTTGGATAAAGTGTCGGCCGGGGCTTGCAACTCTCCAAGAATCTGCAGTGTCACAAGGTACTCAGCTTTGAGTCACAAGAAAGGAGCCACAAGGTGAGAAGCAAGATGAGGGAAAGAGGCAGAGGCGTCAAAGGTTCGTGATCCCTAGGGTGCCCTTCCTAAGGGATGTCCAGAGGCGGCTATGTGGGGATGAAAACCATCCCCTGAAGACTGAGGGACCAGGGAGCTGTTCCCAGCAGAGGGTGCTGCTTGATCCCACGTAGTTGCCTAGGGCACAGGGCGGACAACGAAGGTGTGGCCAGGAGCTGGGTTGGGGACTTCCCTTAGACCCGTAGCCCCGCCCACCCGCTGGGCGTTACCTACGTGGGTCCGAAGCTGCAGCCGACCTGCGCTGGGCGGAAGTCCCGCTGGACTGCCTCCTGGTAGGGAAGCCTATCTGGCGTCAGGAAGCTGGAGAGCGCAGCCACAGGGCAGCTGGCCCCAAAAAGCCTGCGTAGGACGGGCCAGTGGGCATATGCTGGAGGCCACCCCGTTTCCGCCTGGGTGCCAGCTGGCCAGTGAGGCCGCACTTTCCCTCGATCCTCCGCCAAGAGGGCTGCCTGGCCGCGCTGCGGCAGTCCATTCCCTACCCCCTCCTCCCCGGCCTCTGCCCTGCCCGCGGCGAGCACTTCATTCCGCGGCCCGGGTGGCTGCAGCTTGGGTTTCTCCCCGGAAGGAAAGCCTGGAGCGCACGGATGCAGTCGGCCGGCTACCACGACCAGGGGCCACACCTGCCGCGGAGGTTACAGTCGGTAAAGTAGACCGGCGACACGAACTTCTCCACCCGCTCCAGCGTGGTGCGCCAGTGCTTCAGGGCCGGCGCAGCCGCCATCGCCGAGCTCTCGCTACTCTTTCCGGAAGGGCCCTGGCACTACAGTCCCGCTCCACCGCAGGAAACCAAAGGTTCCGGCGTCCAGAGGGCGCCTCCCAGCCCCGGGCAGGTTTGCTTGGCACACCGGCGGCTCTCGGAAGCCCAGCTGCTGTCTGAACCTTGAGCCGAGTTGCAAGCTAGAAACTGTGTTTTTGAGGCTCCCCTATGTTGTCCGAGATAGGGGGCCGCAGGGCAAATCTCAAAATAAAATGGGAAATTTGACGATTAGAGCTCCTGAAAGTCTCGGGACAGAGACTTAGGCCATTCGGCAAGAAGGGCACGAGCCTCAGCTGCTGCAGACCCAGCCTCAGAAGCAGCAACCAGGAGGGAGACCTCTGGCTCTAGCTGTCCCTCAACACAGAAAGTGGTGTTTGCTTAACGTGGAGAGCCAGACTACCCGGAGTAGGTGTTTTCATACCGGATGGAGGTCAGGGTTATAGTGAGCAGGAAGGTAGAGCTTTACGCCCAAGTTACCACGACTTCCTCGATTACAGGCTTTACTGAATGTATATTGCTAACTCTTGCACATCAGCAGAAACTCTGGAGTTTGAGGTGGCAGAACAGTCATAGCATTGACGATTCCAATAGAAAAATGTATTCCACCATACAGGACTGTAGAGTCCAGGGAAATCATAATACCAGAAACAGAACTTCAGTTTCATTCTCACCCCTAGTACTCCACTGACACAGCTTTGTTTTTTTCTCCTGGGGTTGCCAAGAGAGTGTCTATAAAATCATTAGGAACAAAAAAAATACACAAGATTAGCCCTGATATTTTAATGGAAATACTGACCAAGTTTACAACATTTCAAATGCAAATCACACGGAAAGGTGACTAAGTACAGAATGCCAAATGTGATTTAAAATAAAGATAACCTGCTGCTGCATATAATACAAGTTGGGTTTAGAGCTTGGAGCTCAGATGTCAGACAGCAGGAGGAATAAAAATGCTACTTGTGAAAACCCAGGCTGTAGGTGAAACTGTCTTCTGTTGGTTGCACTGGTGGGTTGGGACTTTCTCCTGAACTGGCCTTGAAATCCTTTTCTGACCTGCAGGCAGGTGCTCTGGATGTAACACTGCAGGGGCAGCAACAGCCAGGGCTGACCCTGATCACACCCCACCAGTTTCCCCTATGGTTCCAGGTCAACATGACCTTTCTTGAGGGAACACAGGGGAACAGGTGAATCATTTGAGAAAACCTCAGGATCTTTCCCTGAAATCAGTACACATGACCACTCCCAAGTCAGACATTGCCCCAGTTTTGCCCTAAAATCTTTTCCCACAAAGCTCTTTTTGGCACCCTACACTTCGGCTCACAGTCTCCTCTCCCCAATACAAAAGAAGCCTAAAATCAGGCTGGCTCTGGTGGCTCACACCTGTAATCTCAGCACTTTGGGAGGCCGAGGTGGGAGGACAGCTTGAGGAGAGGAGTTTGAGACTAGCCTAGGCAGCATAGCAAGACCCTATCTCTACAAAAAGTTAAAAAATTAGCTGGGTGTGGTGGCATGCAGCTACTCAGGAGGCTGAGGTGGGAGGATTGCTTGAGCCTGGGAGGTCAAGCCTGCAGTGAGCTATGATCGTGCCACTGCACTCCAGTGTGGGTCATAAAGTGAGACCTTGTCTTTAAAAAAATAATAAAAGCCTAAAATCAGGTCTACCATGTAGTTTGAAAATCCAAGAGCCAAAAAATTTTACTTTTTGGTGGTGGTGGTGATTTTTAACTAAAACGCAAACACAAAACACACAAAACATTGCTGCTTACAATTAAGACTTGCGTAATGGTTGCTGAAGAAAAATCCACCAGAGTACTGGGAGGGGCTCAGTTGGTCTTTGTTCAGAAAGTCCAGGTTAACCACATAGAAAAATTCTAATCATTCATGTTTAAATGCTAGTTTAAATTTATGTAATTAAAAAAATAGGTATCCCATTTCAAATTCTCCCTCCCAACCCCATTTATAAGGTATACCACATGCCTTATACACACTTTTCTTCAAATACTGGTTTGGTATTTAAGTTGCTCACCCCTATCCATCACCAATGTGAATAAAAAAAAATATATAGAAATACAAACTACATAGCTTGACAACTTACCCAAATATAAAATATTTTCAGATAGTTGAACAAGGGGAAAAAACATGTACTAAAAGACTAAAGTATTCTAAGATTTTGGAATATTTTGATTTAGAACAAGTAACAAGTATTTAAAGCAAAATCCTGTTTCTACCCTGGATAAGGAACTGAAGCCAAAATCCTTGCTTCACAGTATTTTCTGGTGAGGACAAGGGACGTGGGTTGAGAGTTTATTCCTTAAGTAAGAACCAAGCTTTATTTATTTACAAAAAAAAAAAAGTTGGGGGCAAAGGGGAAGACAAGTTTTACACAAAAGTACTACAATGGTAACTCCCTTTGGTAAAAAGTGTAATAAATGTCTTGTACATCTGTTCATAGGTACTAAATCTGAAGCCACATAGTACTATGGTACACAAGAAGCTAGAGCAGTTATGCTAGCACATCAAAGCATATTTCTTTTAATAAAAAATTGACAGTATGTACATTATGTACAAAAAAACAAGTTAAAATCGTGTGTGTGTGCATGTGTGTGTCAGAGAGTAAAGCTGGTGGATGGCACTAGGGTAGACTAGTAAAGAGGCAGATACAAAACAGTTCCACGGGAGCTAAAAAGGACGACTGATTTGAACTCGTTGAGGTTGAGAACCAGAGGAGAGAAAGGGTAGGCAGCAAGGGATTCGTCAGGAATAAAATCCACAAGATGA
This sequence comes from Piliocolobus tephrosceles, assembly GCF_002776525.5. Taxonomy (NCBI): domain Eukaryota; kingdom Metazoa; phylum Chordata; class Mammalia; order Primates; family Cercopithecidae; genus Piliocolobus; species Piliocolobus tephrosceles. Next base: position 84,507,268 of record NC_045439.1, on the reverse strand, counting down.
TCAATCCCAAAGCCAAACTGCAGGTCCCAGATAAAACCTAATGGGTGATCTTAGATGTGCTCAAGTGACCAGAAAAAAAAAATCAAATCCAGTTTGTTTTTTTTTTTCCTTTTGTGGGGAGGGGAGAGGAGCAGTGACCGTGCTAGTTTCAATCCATCTGAGTATTAAGTCCTTCCCCAGTCTGTTTTGTAAATGCATCTCCATCCAGACAAAGTGTGAACAGCATCCGGTTCCCTCACTGAAAGTTAGGCCGCAGGAGACTCCAGTCTTAGCTCTGCTGGTGTGTGCAAGCAAACTGCACGTCTTTGCTTGCAAGGACTTCCTTCCCCTCCAGGGCAGGCTATACCCAAAACCCTTTGGGAAAAGTTCCAGCTTCAGCTTTGTAAGGTATTCATGTTCCTAACAGGTAGCCCACTTGGTGCCAGGCTGCACCAGCCACACACAGGTCAGGTGGCCATGTCCCAGAGAGGCCCAGTGAGGCTTGAAAGGCATCTTCCTTGTTTCTTCAGTGTGTGAATGCATAGGCCTACACACACACCCCCACACACACCCCAAGTTATCTGCTCTGGCTTTGCAGTTAAGGGGCTTTGAATACTGTGCCGTATTTGACACGATACTTGTTAATGCTCACAAAATGCAGGGTCTCTGTATCACAGGTGGTGGTACAGGGCACCAGGCCCTCCAGCCCCTCACCCATGAGCCACTTGCTGGTCTCTGCTGCCATTTCACGGGGCACATGCTCCTTGGTCCATTTATCTACCCAGGCCTGGAATCTCTGATGTAGACGCTTGCTTACACGCTCATGGGACTGCAAAACAGAAAAAAAATATTTTTTATTAAATGAAGCAGAACCAAAAAAGAGCCCTTCAAATACAAAGCCTAATCTTCTTCTAAAGGAGCAAAGGAGAGATTGGGCTCAAGTCTTAGATACTGTTTTTGTTTTTCTTTTTTTTTTTTAAAAAAAAAAAAAGGATTCTCTGTTTAAAGAGAAGTTAAAGAGGTAGTAAGAACATAGAACATGTGAGGGCATGAAAATCCATAAAGCCTCCAAAGAAATGTGAACACAGACTCTGGGCTGAAAAAGCTCAGTGTTCTCAATTTTAGCATGCATTAGTATAACCTAGGGAATGTGTTAAAAAGACACATTTGCGACGAGGCGCAGTGACTCACGCCTGTAATCCTAGTATTCTGGGACGCCGAGGCAGGCAGTTCGCTTGAGCTCAGGAGTTTGAGACCAGCCTGGGCAACATAACAAAACCCCATCTCTACAAAAATACAAAAATTAATCTGGCGTGGTGACACAATCCTGTAGTCCCAGCTACTCGGTAGGCTGAAGTGGGAGGACCGCTTGAGCTGGGAGGTGGAGGCTGCAGCGAGCTGAGATCGCACCACCGCACCCCAGCCTGGATGACAGAGCCAAACCCTGTCTCCAAAAACAAACAAACAAAAAACCCAAAACCCCACACTTCCTTGGTTTTACCAATGTGCATTTTAAACCAGCAACCCAGCTGATTCTAATGTATCTTGGGTAGGACCCAGTGAGCCATTGATCACTTCTATCAGCATGGAGATTCACTTCTAAGCCAGATAGTGCAAAGCAAAGGGCTTAAAACCCACTCTCCCTCCACTGTGTTACCCCACCCTGGCAAGCAGAGTCCAGGATTGTCAGATCTTCTGCAGGGGGTTCTGTTCCCATCAACACACCCAGTAAAAATTTATTGGTGACCACATGTAAGGATACTAGAAGAGATACAAAAACAAAACTGGTGTTGCCCAGTGTCCCAAATAATGTGAATCAGAGACAGGCAGACACACAACACATAGCAAAAAAAATTAGTCAGGCGTGGTGGTGCACACCTGTAATCCCAGCTACTCGAAAGGCTGAGGCAAGAGAATCTCTTGAACCCGGGAGACAGAGGATGCAGTGAGCTGAGATCATGCCACTGCGCTTCCCTCCGTGCCATGAGAGAAGTACAGCAGACTCTCGAACAACACGGCTTTGAATGGCACAGGGCCACTGACAGGCAAGTTTTCTTCCACCTCTGCCAACCCCGAGATAGCAAAACCAACCCCTCCCCTTCCTCCTCCCTCTTCAGCCTACTCAACAAGATGAGAATGAGGACCCTTTATGATGAGCCACATCCACTTAATGAAGAGTAAATGTATTTTCTCTTGCATATGACTTAACATTTTCTTTTCTCTAACTTCCTTTATTGTAAGAATATACAGTATAGGCTGGGCACAGTGGCTCACACCTGTAATCCCAGCACTTTAGGAGGCTGAAACAGGTGGGTTGTTTGAACCCCTGAGTTTAAGACCAGCCCTGGGCAATGTAAGGAGACCCTGTGTCTATTTCCATTAAAAAAAAGAAAAAAAGAATGCAGTATATACAATACATACAACATACAAAATATGTCTATCAACTGTTTATCAGTAAGCCTTCCAGTCAACAGTAGACTATCAGTAGTTCCATTCCGGGGGAGTCAAAAATTATACACAGATTTGACTGTGCAGGGGCCAGTGCCCCAAACCCCGTGTCATTCGAGGGATAATCATTAAACTGTGTGTTCAACATCTCCCACTTGAAAGTTTTGTAGTCCTTTCAAACTTAAAACAGCACTTCGTCTGTCTCCCAAACCTCATAACCCTTTTCTATTAACAGGTGAGCCCCTAAAATCTCCACTTAAGCAAAACAAAACAAACCAAAAAACCCCAAAACGAATTAGGCACCATCCTTGATGTCCTCCTTTCGCTTACCCCCACATTTGATCCAACACCATCTCTTGTCAATTAAATATCTAAATTATATCTACATCTGGGCATGGTAGCTCACGCCTGTAATCCCAGTACTTTGGGAGGCTGAGGTGGGTGGATCACTTGAGGTCAGGGGATCGAGACCAGCCTGGCCAACATGGTGAAACCCCATCTCTACTAAAAATACAAAAAATCAGCCAGGCGTGGTGGCGCATGCCTGTAATCTCAGCTACTCAGTAGGCTGAGACAGGAGAATCGCTTGAACCCGGGAGGCAGAGGTTGCAGTGAGCCGAGATTGGGTCACTGCACTCCAGCCTAGGCGACAAGAACGAAACTCTGTCTCAAAAATAAATAAACACATAAAATCTACAATGTAATTCTTCCAATTCCACTGCCACCCTAGTAGTCTGGGTGGTCCCCAAATCTCATTTGGACAAGGGCACCCTTTTGAGTGGTCTCTGCTCTTCCAACATTACATACCCATCTCCACTCTCGTCATAGCACTCTAAGCTATCTTTGTCAAATGTCCCAATGCATCTCAAACAAACTCCAAACCATGGCCTATTTAGACAAAGTAATGTGGCCTCTGCCTACCCTTCTAACTTCATGCAACCTTGAGTCACAATGGTGTCTGTAATTTCTTGAATATGCTATGTCCTTTCCTCCCAGCCTTGTACTTGCTGTTTTGTCTAGAAAACACCCATCCTCTACTCTTCACCAGGCTAATTCCTTGTCATTATTCAGGCCTCAAGCATCACCTCCTTTGGGAAGCGTCCTCCAGTGAAAGCAAGGCCTGTATGCTAGTTACCCTTGATCACTGCACCTAATTTGTTTCCCTGGTAGTACATATCATCACATTACTTCATCTGCTCAACTTCACGGCTGTAGTCCCACGGCCTGGCATAACACCCTGTACACAGCTGCAGCAGGAAGGTTTCACAATTGAGACAATGTAAAAACAGGTAGAATTCATACGAACAAAAGATCAGATACTACTTGAGATGTAAATACTGGGAGTAAATTCACTAAAAAGGTGCCACCAGGTATTTATGTGCTCTTACGGGCTGAAGTGTGTTCTCCCTAAAATTCTTATGTTGGCTGGGTGTGGTGGCTCACGTCTATAAAGCTAGCACTTTGGGAGGCTGTGTCAGGCAAGACTCTGTCTCAAACAAACAAAAAATCAAATATTGAAGTCCTGGCCCCCAGTACTTCCAAATGTGACCTTATCTGGAGGCAGACACACACACAGGTAGAAACACCATATGAAGATAAAGGCAGGGATCTACAAGCCCAGGAATGCCAAAGATTGCCAGCAAAGAACCAGAAGCTAAGAGAGGCCTAGAACAGATTGTCCCTCACAGTCCTCAAAAGGAACCAACACTACTGACACCTGACTTTGGACTTCTAGTCTCCAGAACTTTTGGCGTTTAAGCCACACTCTGTGGTACTCTGTCACAGCATCCTTAGCAAACCAATATACCTACTTCCTCAGTTAAGTCTCAGCTCCAAGAACAGGTTTGCATAAACAAAGAGAAACAATCAGAAGACTCTGGGCCTCCCCTGCTCCTAGCTAGGGTGGCAGATGTGTACAGAAATTACAGTTACTGGTTCTCACCTGATGAGCCCGGAGCAGGGCAGTCCTCCGATACATATAGTCCTCTGATTTGATCACATACACCATCTTGTAGGAATTCAGCTTGAATCTACACTCCAGCTTATCCAGACTATCCACATTCTCCATGGTCTTCTTACTGTTTCCTTCCTTCCCTTCCTTTTCCTGCTGCTCTCGACCACGCTGACATTTCCGGATCCGCCGTAGATTCCTATGGCAGAAAAGCCCTGAAGGATGAGAGCTCGTCCAGACACAGATTCCCGTGACTTCCCCCAAGTGAGTTTTCTTTATTATATGCTTACATAGTACTGATCCCAATTTGTTAAACACATACAAAAATGTTCAGTTGTTTCATTGCAAAAAAAATTTCAACTGCAAAGGTACACAGAATAAAAAGTAGAAATCTTCGCCCATCCCCTACTTGCCTTAGCAGATGCAGCCAGTTAAGAGTTTTAATGAGAAACTTCTGGGCCTCTGTCTGTAAATTCACACATGTAATTACCAGCTATAATTCTGCTTTGGGATTTGTTTTTAAGACAAAATAGGATCATACTATATATTTTGTCCTCAACTTTTCACTTACTGTCATGAGTATTTTTTCATTTCATGACAGATTTGCCTTACTCTCTTTAACTGCTGCAGAAAAATGTACCCCAATTTATCATTCCTTAACAGTTTATTTCAACTGAGGTTCCTCATCTGAATCACGTAACAAAAAACTATTTGAATGCCTATTTTTAAAAATTCCCCCAGATGATATAAACTAGTGCCACTCTACATACACAAGAAAGAAGACAATTCACATGAATGGATGCCCTGAGGGGTGGGAGGTTTGCTAATCTCCTCAACATCCAGTGAAGAAAGGTTATCAGCTAGACAATTATATTGTTTCTCATAACTTGCTATTAAAAACACTGCTTCAGGTTGGCCGTTGTGGCTCATGCCTATAATCCCAGCACTTTGGGAGGCAGGTGGATTGCTTGAGCTCAGGAGTTTGAGACTAGCCTGGGCGACATGGCAAAAACCCCTTCTCCACAAAAAATAAAAAAATTAGGCAGGTGTGGTGATGTGTGCCTAGAGTCTCAGCAACTTGAGAGGTTAAGGTGGGAAGATTGCTTGAGCCCAGAAGGTGGAGGTTGCAGTGAGCCAAGATCCCACCACTGTACTATAGCCTGGGAGACAGAGTCAGATACTGTCTCAAAAAAAAAAAAAAAAAAAAAAACCCAAAATATTGCTTCAGTGAGTATCTTTGTATACATGTATTTCTGTAGACAGCAGTTCTTTGTCCAAAGGGTCCCAAGACCCTTTGAGGAGATCTGTGAGATCAAAACTATTTTCATAATAATACTAAAATATTATTTCCCTTTTTTGCTGTGTTGACATCTGCACTGGCACCATAAACGTAATGGTGAATAAAAATGGTGGTGGTGGCACCAAACTGTATTTGCAATATCGAACAAATTGTTACCAAATTCCAGTATCAATCTGTATACATCACTGAGCTTTTCATACAGTTGTCAAACTCTATTGGTTTATCTTGTACCATGAATGAATCCTTTTACTTCCATGATTTTGTAACTTCAAATCATGGAAATGATTGTGATTCAAGTCTTTGAACTTCACACTGACCATACAATGACATTAAGTGAAAAAAGCCAGTTTCACTTAAGAAGGTTTCTGATGGGCCAGTCACAGTGGCTCACACTTATAATCCCAGCACTGTGGGAGGCTGAAGCGGGCAGATCACTTGAGGTCAGGAGTTTGAGACCAGCCTGGCCAACATGGGGAAACCCCATCTCTAATAAAAGCACAAAAATTAGCCAGGCATGGTGGCGCACACCTGTAATCCCAACTACTTGGGAGGGTGAAGCAGGAGAATCACTTGAACCTGGCTGGTGGAGGTTGCGGTAAGCCAAGATCATGCTACCACACTCCAGCCTGGGCAACAGAGTGAGACTCTGCCTCAAAAAAAAAAAAAGAATGTTTCTGATGAAGGAGTAACATTTTTTTAATTAAATCCCAACCCCTTAGTTTACATCTTTTTAACATGCTGTGTGATAAAATTGGGAACTACATATAAAGCACTTTTGTGTGCTAAAGTACAATGGTATTCTTAAAGAAAAGTACTTGAGCAATTGCTTGAGTTGTAAGTGGATCACCATTTTTACCTGAAAGAACAACTGACTAAATATAGTCAATCTCAGCCAAGTATTTGGCAGATGTTTTCTCAAAAATGAACGAGGGAGCCTATCACTTCAAGGAAAATAATGTTGCCAACAATAAGATTAGAATTTTCAAGCAAAACTAAGAATTGTGGTGAACTGGTATTAGCCACCCTGAGCTTGACAGCTTCCCAATACTTAAAGATGTGTTTGACGACCTAGCGATAGTGATATTAATCAATGTGATTTTTTTTGGAGACACTGTAAAATATATCAACATTTAGTAGGTCTGTACAACTTAGTGAGCTAATATTTCTAAATAGCCAATTGCATAGTTACAAAATCATAGAGAAGAAAAGATTCATTCATGATACACATGAATGAATGTGAGAGCTCAGTGATGTATAAATTGATATTGGAATTTGGTAACACATGTGAGAGACATATGATGATGGATTTTGACAACTGTATGAAAAGCCCACTGATGTATAAATTGATATTGCTACTAACCTTTAAGAAACTACTGGCCAGGCGCGGTGGCTCACGCCTGTAATCCCAGCACTTTGGGAGGCCGAGACGGGCAGATCACGAGGTCAGGAGATTGAGACTATCCTGGCTAACATGGTAAAACCCCGTCTCTGCTAAAAATACAAAAAATTAGCTGAGCGTGGTGGCAGGTGCCTGCAGTCTCAGCTACTTGGAAGGCTGAGGCAGGAGAATGGCGTGAACCCAGGAGGTGGAATTTGCAGTGAGCCAAGAAAGTGCCACTGCACTCCAGTCTGGGCGACAGAGCGAGACTCCATCTCAAAAAAAAAAAAAAAAAGAAAAAAAAAGAAACTATCACTGGGGTAAGGTGCGGTAGCTCACACCTATAATCACAGCACTTTGGGAGGCCGAGGTGGGAGGATCACCTGAGGTCAGGAGTTCGAGACCAGCCAAACCAACATGGAGAAACTCCATCTCTACTAAAAAAACAAGAACAGCTGGGCGTGGTGGCACATGCCTGTAATCCCAGCTACTCGGGAGGATGAGGCAGGAGAATTGCTTAAACCCAGAAGGCAGGGGTTGCAGTGAGCCGAGATCACCACTGCACTCCAGCCTGGGCAACAAGAATGAAATTCCGTCTCAAAAACAAAAACTATCACTTGTCTTTTGTTGTCATATCAAAGAATATCCAGTTATCTGAAGGATCTGAAAATATTCCTTTTTCCAGCTACACATTTGCGTGAGACCAGATTTTCTTCACATATTTCAACCAAACAACATAATGCAACAGATTGAATTTAGAAGCAGACACAAGAATCCAGCTGTTCTTCTAGTAAGCCAGACATTAAACAAATTTATGAAATACAAGCAATGCCACTCTACTCACTAGTTTTTGTTTTGTATTAGCTTTTCATTAAAAAATATTATTAAAAAATATAATGGGATATATATATATTTTTTGGAGGCAGAGTCTCGCTCGGTTACCCAGGCTGGAGTGCTGTGGTGCGATCTCCACTCACTGCAACCTCTGCCTTCCAGTTCAAGCGATTCTCCTGCCTCAGTCTCCCGAGTAGCTGGGACTACAGGCGCCCGCCACCACATCCAGCTAATTTTTTGTATTTTTAGTAGAGACGGGTTTCACTGTGTTAGCCAGGATGGTCTCGATCTCCTGATCTCATGATCCACCGCCTCAGCCTCCCAAAGTGCTGGAATTACAGACCACGCCCGGCCCAATATTGTTATTTTTCAAATGAATTAAAGATTGAAAACATTTCTTTGTTTTTATTTCTAACTTGGTAAATATTACCAGTATAATACATATAAACAAAAGCTTCTGGAGAACTCATGCTCTAAGAGTGTAAGGGGTCTCAAGGCCAGTAAGGTGAGCCCCTTAGCTGTCAGACAAATCATTAAAAACTGAAATTCTGGAGGGAAGGTTCCATATACTTCAACTATCCTGCCACCAGAACGATTATATCAATTTCTTTTTTCTCACAGTACATAAATGTGCCTCCTTCCTCACATCCTGGTCAGAGACACATGATGACAGGTTTATTGTAGTACGTTATTAGCATGGAGCCTGTTTTGTTGAGAGGAATCTGACACAGAGCAACTGCTCAAATGTGTTAAATGAGTCCATGAATGGAAAACCTGGCAGGGCCCATTTTTCTGGTACCCCTTTGCCCATGTTCTCATTAGGACTCAATAAGTCTAACAACACTGGGATGATACTTTCTTGGAAACCTAAGACATAAGATTTCAATTCAAAACTTTTAGGAAGGAAGAAAGCCATTCTACCCATTTTATACTTCTTAAACTCTGTTTTCATATACTTGGAGGATCAGTATCACAATCTGCCTATATACAGAGGGAACATTTTTAAAATTCTGTGCAGAAAAGAGTTAATGTAGCAGGCCTAAGACTGCTATTCTTTGAAAAGCCTGCTTATAAAAGTTGACCCTTGGCTAGGGGCTGGGATCTTGGATTTTGGGCAATGTTCTACCATTCCTTAACTCATGTAAGTGTCACACTGTACCTAAACTATCTGTACAAACTCTATAGCTTATGCTGAAAACCTGCTTTCTTTCTGAGAATTTGGGATTTTGGTAGATGCTTACCAAAATCTACCAAAAAGCATACAGTGCTTAGATGACTAGATCTCAATAAAAATCCTGGCATAGTCTCTAATGAGCTGCCCTAGTAAGACAGCATTTTACATGTGTTGTCACACTCATTGCTGGAATAATTAAGAGTGTCCTGTGTGACTCCACTGGGAGAGGATTCTAGGAAGCTTGCACCTGGATTCTTCCAGCTTTGCCACAGGCATCTTTTCCCTTTGCTGATTTTGCTTTGCATCTTCTTGCTGCACTGTATCAGTTTGACTATGACTATATGCAGAGTCCTGTGAGTCCTCTTCCATCGAACTGTGGAGACTCTGACACACATTGCCACCCAAAGTAGGGAGGTTATTGTTGATTCTCTATAAGTCTCACCTCCCGGATGCTTTGACACATGCTCCAGGTAAGCCCATGTTGTGACAGCCATATAAACCTTGAATTAGCATCCCCGGCAGATAGAACAAATGAAAAAAATATATGAAAGCCAAGAATGTGAAAGTCATTTAATTCTCCATTCCTCAATCATGCACAGTACAGACTGCTGACAGGTGACATGGCTCACTCACCTGGGGAGAAATACTGGTTTCTGTGCTAGATGTTCACGAAGCTCAGGAGAGGTAGTATCTGAATTCATGTATCGCTCCACATAGTCTGACCAGCGCTAAGATGGCAAACACAAAATACAGGTGGAAGGAAATCACAAAAACAGCTTGTAACGCATTGGGTACTCTAGTAAATTCTATGACTACAATGCCCCAAATTCATAAATTTCAAGATAAAAAAAGTCCCTTTCTATAAAGACATGATTGTTAGTAGGTACTGGAACACAGATTAAAAATTCTGTTAGCCAGCAATACTGTTAAGTTTCTCTGAGGTGCTAAGGTTATCGGAAGTCATAAACAGGTAGAAGCTGGCTCACTGACAAGTTTCATTTCCCCACAGAGGATTTTGTTAAAGAACAAAATTTACAGTGGCAAATGTGTGAAAGTTTCCTTCACATTACAATCTAGATTTCTGACATCGCTTTAAAAAACAAAAAGATCTGCCAACAAGCCAACATTCCCACCAAACAGGTCATCCCACATGTCCCCCACAACATCATACATATGGCCTGCATCTCCCGTGTACATTATCTGCCATAACCAATTATGATAATCACACCTGTCTATTCAGGGGTTGAAAACTCTGTGCTTTATCAGTCCAATATAAAGTAAACATGACCCAAAGAATCCAGATGACACAAGAAAGACAGTACCTCATTTGTTGTTTTTTATACTTTAGGAAAAAACAGGAAAGCTGCCAACCATAAGACTTACTTAGAGGAGACAGCTTTACTAAGTGCAAGATGAGGTTAACATCTATAACCAGGCAGCCCTTCTCTTCAGCTAAAGACGTGGCTGGATTGACTTGTACTTTAAGCATCCAGGTCCTGACCCTTAAACAGGCCTAAGGTGCCTTGGCCTTTTGGCAGACAGGGTTACTGGACAGACTCTCAAGACACGCCAGCTCTGCTTGGCACCCGGGGTGTGTGATGCACTTGCTCATACCTCTGCTTCCACAGGGTCATCCGAATTCTCCTCTTCTGTGTCCAGAAGCTCAATAGTCAGCTGGACCTGGCCTTGGCTCTGAATAAACATAAGCTGCAAATAAGAAACCTAAGCGTAAACAAAAGACCGTCTCTACAGCTATAATCTATCCTCTCAAGGAAATGAGAGGTGCAGAGGCAATAAACTTAGTAAACTTTGCTCCAACTGAAGAGACGAGGAAGATACTAGATCTTGGGAGGCCAGTGATAAAGGCACAAGTCTACACTTACTACAAGTAATGAAATACGTTAAAGGAAAAAGTACCATTTCATGTTTCAAACCTCTAGAATTCGCTAAAATAATAATCAATGCCAGTAAGAATGTTTTACAAAACAAATATTTTGTTAGAAAGAAATATGGCACATGTAGCCAGAACCAAAAAATGTCAATGCTCTGTCCATTGATAATCCCACTTCTAGGACATAATAGACAAGGTAACTATCAGAATCACACGGAGAAGATCAGAGCCTGGAAGGAAACCTGAGAATTTTTTATTTCACCTTTCTTCATTTCACACAGAAACAAAACTGAAATTCAGAGAGTTCTGGTTTCTCAACGCACACCACTAGTCAATAAACACACAGAGTCAGAAGCTAGATCTAGCTCAGTGTTCTTTTAAAGCTTTAAAAAATGATCTCTGCTAGTAAAGCTTACAACCTGACAATAACATAACATATACACACAAATACAGTTACTTCCAAAATAGATTTCGGGGGATAGGGGGCAGACCCTGCATTTTTACAATTTATAATTTAAGAATTGGGAAATCTGTCTCCAATATTCATAACAGGATGTCATTAACCAATCCCCATAGTGGGTTGGACGTCTAGGTTGTTTCCAACTATTTGCTTTTATAATTATCCATTATAATGGTGAAAAATTGGAAACAACCTAAATGTCCAATAATACAGGCATTAATTCTCTAAAAAGTGAGTATCAAATAGCCATAAAAAAAGACATTAAAGACCCAGAAGTGTTGCTAATTGATCAAAAATACATTAAAGACCATTTCAGGTCAGATGCAGTGGCTCACACCTGTAATTCCAGCACTTTGGGAGGCTGAAGCGGGCAGATCAGTTGAGGCCAGGAGTCTGAGACAAACCTGGCCAACACGGCAAAACCACATCTCTACTAAAAGTACAAAAATTAGGCTGGGTGCAGTGGCTCATGCCTGTAATCCCAGCACTTTGGGAGGGCAAGGAGGGCACATCACCTGAGGTCAGGAGTTCAAGACCAGCCTGACCAACATGGTGAAACCCTGTCTCCACTAAAAATACACACACACACACACAAACACACACACATACACACACACACACACACACAAAAGCTAGCCATGGTGGCATGCATCTGTAACCCCAGCTACTCAGGAGGCTGAGGCAGGAGAACTGCTTGAACCCAGGAGGCAGACGTTACAGTAAACTGAGATAGCACCACTGCACTCCAAGTCTGGGCAACAAGAGTGAGCCTCCATCTCGGGGGGGAAAAAAAGACCATTTTGTCCAGTATAAACTCTTTCAAAATATATACTCAAGCATAGAGAAGTTAGAAGCATAGAGATATCATCAATGATAATTTCAGGAAAGAATTCTAAGGTGATTTTTTTTTGGTTATCTGCATTTTATCTTCCTTTTTATTTTTTGGGGACATAAAATGCTTGCTCTGTTACCCAGGCTGGGGTGCAGTGACGCGATCAGGACTTACTGCAGCCTCGACCTCCCAGGCTCAAGCAATCCTACCTCATTCTCCCAAGTAGCTGAGACTATAGGTGCATGCTACCATGCTGGGCTAATTTTTGTATTCTCGTATTTCTTGCAGAGATGCGGTTTTGCCATGTTGCCCAAGCTGGTCTCAACTGATCTGCCCACCTCGGCCTCCCAGTGTGCTGGGATTACAAGTGTGAGCCATGTGTGCCGGGCCTATGTTTTCTTTTCTATAATGATCATGACCATGGATTTCATGTACCAACATTTTTCTAACAATAATATTTACAAAGCATACTATGAAAAATGTTCAGAGAAAAAGAAGAATACAAAATTGTAAAAATCATATATAACTAGTTTTTTTTTTTTCTGTTTTTTAAAGGCAGGAAAGAAACAAAGTAGATTGTCCAGGAAGACAATTACTTCTACTTTGTATTTCTCTGGTGAACTCATTAAAAGTTCCAGGAGTAGAATCACAGGTCAAAGTACCTCGGCTTTAACTTCTGGTTCAGAGAATCCTAACAACTTACATTGTCACCAGCAAGGTCTTTGACTACCTGAATAACTCTCACCTTAAAGCAATTCTCATCTGACATTAGCTGCTCAGCTTTCCGCTGATACGTTGATTCCAGGAGGCTCCTTGAGTTCTGCGTGTTCAGCTGGCCTCCAGTGGCCCCATTATTATTTTCTGCCAGGTAAAGGTCAGTCACCTGCACACAGATCTCATCACTCACGATATGCTGCAGCTAGAATCAAACAAAGGAAAGATGTTAGTGAACACAGAAAACATTTCTCCACTATACAGTCAACATTCCTTTGACTGATCTAGTCACTCAACTCAAAAAAAGTTTTTTTTTTGGCGGGGGGCTGGCAATTTTAGAAAATTAATCACACAAACCACTGTATCATTTTCTTGAAGAATAATCAAGCCAAGATTTTCAGCTGTATCAGTGGTCCATGGTAAAACTTTCCTATCTATTTAAAATAAAAACCATAGAGAACTCAGGATAATTGTACTATTTAAAATTCTAAGGATCTTTAAATAATTTTCTATAGGTCATATTTTTATTGCATTTTAAAATCATTTACAATTTGCTTTCATACATATTTTCTCTCATTTGATCCTCACAACTGCCCTGGGAAGCAGGCTGGAGAGAGTTGGGGACAGTTAGGAGACAAATTTACACAATGCATCAGAAAGATGGCTCACGCCTGTAATCCCGGCACTTTGGGAGGCTGAGGTGGGCCAATTACCTGAGGTCAGGAGTTCAAAACCAGCCTGGCTAATGTGTTGAAACCCCAGCTCGACTAAAAATACACAAATAGCCCGGTGTAGTGGCAGGCGCCTGTAATCCCAGCTACTCGGGAGGCTGGGGCAGGAGAATCGCTTGAACCTGATAGGTAGAGGTTGCAGTGAGCCGAGACTGCACCACTGCAAAGCTCACCATGAGCTGGGGTGAGGAAGGGAGCCTTGGAGAATCATGAATGTAATATCTACGTTTATATTCCCAGCCCAACTACAAAGCCTAAAACTCATTAAGTATTTAAGAAATAGCTGCTGAATTATTGCCTGGGGTGCTCAGCTGAAGAAGCAGGGTTGGGACTAAAAGTCAAGGTTCCTGACTCCTATAGCCCAATACTTTTCCAAACACACCACCTATTTTTCTGTATCTGATAGAAAGTATAGTGCCTACATTGTACATAATGTTAACTCACAATGTTAACTCACTTTCTACACAGGCCAATCATGACTGACTATCCAGTACTTGTGTGACAATCTTAGGAAACTAATGACTAGAAAGCTGAACCTTTCAGAGTTCCCATTCTCATGTCATGCTATTATTTCTTTTTTTTTTTTTTTTTTTTTGAGACGGAGTCTCGCTCTGTCACCCAGGCTGGAGTGCAGTGGCCAGATCTCAGCTCACTGCAAGCTCCACCTCCCGGTTCCCGCCATTCTCCTGCCTCAGCCTCCCGAGTAGCTGGGACTACAGGAGCCCGCCACCTCGCCCGGCTAGTTTTTTGTATTTTTTAGTAGAGACGGGGTTTCACCATGTTAGCCAGGATAGTCTCGATCTCCTGACCTCGTGATCCGCCCGTCTCGGCCTCCCAAAGTGCTGGGATTACAGGCTTGAGCCACCGGGCCCGGCCTATTATTTCTATTTTGAAATAAAAATTCTTCCAAATGAAACTTTACCACCAAAATGACAGAAGTGAAAAATAGATACAAGAAGAAAGCAAAACATTAATTTCAATATCGATTTGTCTATTTTACTTTAAGATTATCGTAAACACCAAGCCATTCTATTTTTAGGAAGACACATTCCTTTTGAAGTGTTAAGAATCACGATAACTATTTATTCTTAACTTTAAGTCCTAAATGACCAGTATGTGTATGAGTAGATAACTGGACACAGTGCAAGGTCAGAAGGGTGACTGAGTGTGGCAGAAAGGGCAGTATCTCCAGCAACTACAGATGGATAAATAAATCACAATGAGTCCAGATAAAGGATTCTGATACAACCATTAAAATAATGCTTATGACTTGATATCATGTGCAAAAGATTAAGATACAGTGTTTTAGAGAGAAAAAAGGTGGAAAAAATAGATGGAAAGCATGACTTCAATCATGCATACATATGCTTCCACTTTATACTTTTTTTTTTGTTTTTTGAGACAGAGTGTCACTCTGTCACCCAGGCTAGAGTGCAGTGGCATCGTGATCTCAGCTCAGTGCAGCCTCAACTTCCTGGGCTCAAGCAACCCTCCCACACCTCAGCCTCTTAAGTAGCTGGGACTACAGGCATGTGCCACCACGCCCAGCTAACTTTTTTGTATTTTCAGAAGAGATGGGGTTTTGCCATGTTGTCCAGTCTGGTCTCAAACTCCTGAGCTCAAGTGATCCACCTGCCTCGGCCTCCCAAACTGTTGGGATTACAGGCGTGAGCCACCGCCTCTACTTTATACGTTCTTGTTGAAGTAGATTGTATTACTGATTCCCCCTACCCCCACACCCTCTTTTTGGATATCTGGCCCCTCCTCGAGTCTTTGGAAAAGGCAGCACTACAATCCAGGGGCAACTACGGAACTCCTACCCCCACTGCTGAGCAGATCAGATTCTCTATCTTGATAACGGAAATGACACGAGAGTGTTCAATATATTTTTTGAGGAGGAGCATCTGTATGGAAAGGTCCAGTAACACTGGGACCAGGGGTACTGGGAGGGCAAGCCAAAGCCTCAGAGGCTGGAGGAGCCTGGAGCACATGCCGAATGTCCATCTGCAGAGCAAAGCACAAGCATGGAGCAGAAGTCCAGAGTAAAGGCATGCAGGAGAGGAAAATCACCTCCCAGCCCAGGCCTTCCATGGTGTGGTCCTATTTTGAGTTCTGTACTTGAATGTCTGTGAGGTTGCCTGTTGTACTCTTAACACAAATCCCTCTTAAGCCAGTCTACTATAGGTAAGATAAGTGTAATGGCTTGACTTGGCTGGAGTGCAGTGGCGCGATCACGGCTCACTGCAGCCTCAACTTCCTGGGTTCAGATGATCCTCCCACCTTAGCCTCCCGAGTATGCTGGGACTACAGGCATGTGCCACCACGCCCAGCTATTTTTTTTGTATTTTTAATACAAACAAGGTTTCCCCATGTTGCCCAGGCTGTTCTCCAACTCCTGGACTCAAGATATATGCCTGCCTTAGACTCCCAAAGTGCTAGTATTAGAGGCGTGAGCCTTGACTTTGAAATATATGTTGTACACCACGACCAGCCTTGACTTTGAAATATAAGTTGTACATCCAGTCAACAGTGAAATCTGAGGGAACACCAAATACAAGGAGAATGAAAGAGACACCTCCAATTAAAGGAGTTGGGAAGCTTAAAAATGTTTTAAAAAGTCACTGTAAGCTGGGCACAGTGGCTCATGCCTGTAATTACAACACTTTGAGAGGCCGAAGTAGGTGAACCGCTTGAGCCCGTAAGTTTGAAACCAGCCCGGACAACATGGCAAAACTCCATCTCTACAAAAAATACAATAAATTAGCCAGCGTGGTGACCCCTTTGGTCCCAGCTACTTGGGAAGCTGAGGTGGGAGGTCGAGGCTACAGTGAGCTGAGATCACACCACTGCACTCCAGCCTGGGCAAGAGAGTGAGACCCTGGGTTGAAGAAAAAAAAAAAAAGTCACCGTTCTGGGGTTTTCTGGATGAAACCTCTGTTTCCACTGGGAAGAAAAAAAAAAAGCAGGGGTGGGGTGGGTGGTGATAGTATTTATTACTGATTCAAAATTATAACCAGATACGTAAGAGTAAGTAACTATATCTCGTTTCAAAAGCTAACCTCAGAATTATTAAAAGTTAGTTTTATTGGATTTTTTTTAAAGCTGTGCTGGTGGTATGAAAGACTTTGTTCCTAGCTGAAGGAGCAGCAAGCCTGTAATCAGCAACATAAGCACAGGGTAACTGGAGTCTATATTTTATATAAATTTCAGGGAAGTTAACGAAGATTAGTCTGAAAAAGTATGACTATGGGTGCCTATGTATCCATCTAATGATTTCTGCCAGTTACCATCCAGACCTCTTATGGGAAGGCCTAATAACTTCTTCAACTTATTGGAAACAACTATTTGACAACTTTCCCCCAGATGTTAAGGTTCATTTATATGAAGGGCTCTTCCTAAATCCTGCATAGACACTGTGGGAGGAGTGCAAAGGCATGCACTCTTCCAAAACAAAGGCAAAAGCAGGGGTACTTTGCAAAGGATTCAATATTTTAGCCCAAGAGAACATTAAGCAACAAGCTCTTTCCTTCTATACTGGCAGTGTGGACTCTAGAATTAGAAATTGCTTTTTGCGGCCAGGCGCGGTGGCTCAAGCCTGTAATCCCAGCACTTTGGGAGGCCGAGACGGGCGGATCACGAGGTCAGGAGATCGAGACCATCCTGGCTAACACGCTGAAACCCCGTCTCTACTAAAAATACAAAAAACTAGCCAGGCGTGGTGGCGGGCGCCTGTGGTCCCAGCTACTCTGGAGGCTGAGGCAGGAGAATGGCGTAAACCCGGGAGGCGGAGCTTGCAGTGAGCTGAGATCAGGCCACTGCACTCCAGCACGGGCGACAGAGCAAGACTCCGTCTCAAAAAAAAAAAAAAAAGAAATTGCTTTTTGCAAGTTTTTGCTTAAGTATTTCACTGCCTTTCTGCTGAGCTGTTCTATGGAAGAGAGCTGTAGGTAGCCACGGTGCCCAGGTGGAACAGCATGATCCTAAAGCCCTACTTACACAAGGAATCGCAGTGGCCCATGGCCACGTGGTTCAACCAGCCAGCCCAGAAGATCTGCAGATGCAAGCAAAAGCACACCACACTGACCTGCACCCTGCATCTGGACCCATCTGGCCCATGGTAAGGTGTCCCACAGTGAGGTATCACACCAAAGTACAAGCTGGCAGGGGGTTCAGCTTAGAAGAGTTAAGGGTGACCAGCATCCACAAGAGGGTGGAATAAGTCCACCACGTCCCTGCGGGCCAGTGTTCAGCACCTGAAGGAGTAAGACTCCAAGCTCAACCTCTTTCCCAGGAAGCTCTTAGCCCCCAAGAAGGGAGACAGTTCTGAAAAACTCAAATCAGCCACCCAGCTGACAGGACCAATAATTCCCATACAGAATGTCTATAAGAAGGAGAAAGTCAGAGCCATCACTAAGAACTTTAAGGTATTTGCCAGTCTTCACATGGCCCACATCAATTTTCAGCTCTTCGGCATATGGGTAAAAAGGGCCAAGGGAGCCACAGAACAGGATGCTGAAAAGGAAAAATGAAGCCCTACTGGGGACTTGCAATATATCAGCGGTAAAGCTGGGTCTCCAAAAAAAGGAAAAAGCAGTTAACCAACAAAACTCAAGTCCAAGAAGTAGAAATGTGACTATCTGTTACAAGCTATTTTTCATATCACTGTTGTAAAGAACAACATGTTTACAAGTTCCCAGGGTGCCACAGGAAGAACACACAAAACCAACCACAAACCTAACTTACAGGGAACCACAGATAAGTGAGGTGGGCAGAGTATTATAAAAGATGTTATGTGAACCATCTTATAAAAATAATTTCAAAAACTGAATAATGCAAGTACATAAGAGTTACCAACACCTTGACCAGGCGCAGTGGCTCGTGTCTATAATGCCAGTGCTCTAAGAGGCCAAGACAGGAGCTCCTGATCACTTGAGACCAGAAGTTCAAGACCAGCCTGGGCAAACCAGTAACACTGTGGCTCTATTTAAAAAAAACAAAAACCAGAACAAAACAAAAAAACAAAAAACTTACCAACACGTATGGAAGAGGCAAGGTTCCACACTGTGTCCTTGCCCATGGCAGGCAAGGTAAGAGATAGACAAGTTGGGCAGGAAGCTGGGGTCAGGACCACTGCCCTCTACAGGTGGCCCACAAGAAAAGATATGGGGTAGGTAGGCTCATACACTGCAACTTTGTTAACATGAGAAATCAGGCATCACATTAACCTTCCCTCCTCTCTTCAGAACCTTATATTCATAAACACTGTTATATGAAAAAGCTGCCTTTCCTTTTCCTTGTCTTTTCTTTGCCTGGCCCATCTCTAGGTAAGGATTTCTTCCCTCACTCACCCTAGCCTCCTCCATGCCCTCACCTGTCTGACAATGCTCTGGATCAGTTTGTCCATGGTAAAGGCAATGTAGGCATGAATGGTGAACATCTCTCTCAGTGAATCTTCATACTGTGATGAGTCTATGTTGCCATCCAACAGGCTCCGCACCATGTCCAGGAAAGCTGGGTAATAATCTTCTACATCAACATCCACTGTGGGAGAGATGGGATAGGTGAGGCCTTACCTTGCTAAGAAAAGACTAGGGATAGAGTACAGGGCAAATCCCATAGCTGGCCTAAATGGCATTTGAAAGTATGAACACCAGGTATTCAAAATGTACTCATTCATTCCAATGTAAACAGAGATGAATTCTGACAGGTGACTACAATCACCAGCACTATCTATCAGAGAGTGACTCTGCAACTTTAACAGTGGCTTCTAATATTCTGACTGACCATGCTAGAAAGATAGTTCTTTATGGTACTGCTGGGCCATTTTAGCAGAGGAAAGTATCCTAGGGAAGCCAGTCCTTCAAAGAGCTGTTGGCTCCCCTGCTGAGAGAGAAACCTGCTCTCCCAGACTGCACAAGAGCATTCCTCACATGGGTCACTTGCTCATAAAGCTATTTCAATGAAGCATAAAGTACAGATGAGAAAAGGCAGACACAGCCATACTCCAGCACTGGGAAACCTCTTGGGAACAGAAAAACAGGAGTGCAAATTAAACCCTTTATGAATAATGAAGTAATCTGCATTTGTCAAAGTCCTTTTGTTTAAAAATGGATTTGCAACATTGTATTTCACAAATTGCATTATTAAATCGTCTGTACTTACTGCACATGAATCATTTCAACCACTAGCTAGAATAAATCTCATCAGTTGTTACAGACATTTGGCAACTAGCAGAGGGCACAAGGAATGTTAAAGAGTTTTGCCTTTAGCTTACTAAAGACCCATTTATATAAAGTTCGAAAATAGACAAATCTAATCTCTAGTGTTAGAAATCAAGAAAGTGGAAAAAGGATTCGTTATCAAGAGTACTGGTTATGTTTCGTTTCTTGAACATAGGTACGTCTAGTCTGTAAAAATTCACTGAGCTTCAAAATTGATTTGTATACTTTTCTATATATATATATGCTGTACCTTGTGTGTGTGTGTGTGTGTGTGTGTGTGTATGTATATATATATATATTTTTTTTTGTAGAGATGGGGTCTCACTTATTAACCAGGCTGTTCTCAAACTCCTGGCCTCAAGTGATCCTCCCACATCGGCCTCCCAAAGTGCTGGGATTACAGGTGTAAGCCACTGCACCCGGCCTATACATTGCATTTCAACAAACAGTTGACTAAAACGAAAAGAGTTACAAAACCAACTATTTGTCACTGACTAATTGGTTATTTACTAGTCATGTTTGTGCTGGGGAAAAAATGCTAGGAGCAAAACCGAGTTGTCTCCATTTATCTGAAGTCTGACGAATTCATTAAAAACAGGCAAAACAGGACAATTACTGTTTAAAAGAGGCAACTGGCTTGAGTTTCATCAGAGTATCACATTGTTTAGGTCCATAGAATAGGTATGGGCTTTAGACTCCAAAATATACCACTGCTATGAAAACTGCTTTTATGCCAGAATGAAGTTTTGAGTCCAAACAAGCTATGGTAAGTGTGAGGGTTGGCATTATCAGACAAGACAATATTACGTAAAGCCTCAAACCAAGTTAAGTCCATGACCAAGCCAGGAATAAGCCATTTTATTTCTAATTTCTACCCAAGTAGATTGAATCACCACAATGAGGTCTAAAATTTATCTTTTTCAAGCTAGGACTAGTCCAGATAAAAGCTTTCAGAACTTCCAGTGTCATTAGCTCCTCAACAGATAGAAGGCTAGGGCCATATCTGGGCTTCCTACATCAGCAACACTTTCAAAAAAAGAAAAGAGGCCGGGCGCAGTGGCTCAAGCCTGTAATCCCAGCACTTTGGGAAGCCGAGACGGGCGGATCACGAGGTCAGGAGATTGAGACCATCCTGGCTAACACGGTGAAACCCCATCTCTACTAAAAAATACAAAAAACTAGCCGGGCGAGATGGCGGGCGCCTGTAGTCCCAGCTACTTGGGAGGCTGAGGCAGGAGAATGGCGTGAACCCGGGAGGCGGAGCTTGCAGTGAGCTGAGAACCGGCCACTGCACTCCAGCCTGGGCGGCAGAGCAAGACTCCGCCTCACAAAAAAAAAAAGAAAGAAAGAAAGAAAGAAAGAAAAGATACACTCCTCAGATTGACTATTTCCTTAAGAGCCCAGAAGAAATCCTTCATGAAAAAGCTTTTGGCTCACAGCTCAAGTACTTAATTTATGAAGTGAACTGGAAGCAGGCAATACAAAATTACATAAAGTACATGACAGCGTCCTGAACCCTCACTTACTTTACTTTTCCTGGGTTCTACATCTTTATCCCTGTCCTGCCTGTTCTCCATGTCTCACATCACCTCTTGAGTTCCAGTCTCCTTTGCATAAATTATTTCTACATATTAGGAATGAGCCATAAACCCTACTGGTTAAATGGAAGTCCTGCCCAAAAATATGAGAAAATTCTGTTTTAAGCACTAGGAATTTATGTTCTGTCATGGATTGAAATTGTGACAGTTTAGTCTCTATCTGTACTTTGAAACAGCTGGCAGTAACCCAGAAATCTGCCGTTTGACAAATTAACAGTGATACCCTCTTCCCTGGTATGTCCACAATACCAGCCACTGACCAAGTGTCCATGATCTAAGCCCTGCATAGGATACTTTGCACAAAGCAACAGCACAAGGCAACTAGCATCTCCATTTTTCAGATAAACAGATTCAGAGAGTTTAACCAACTACACAGACTCTAAGGCCTGTGCTCTATTAACAAAAGAAGCAGTCCCAAGTCTAGGTAGCTCTAAAGTCCTCAACCTCACACATCCTCTGTAAATCAGAGGTCTCAGCACTCACTAGGTTCTTTGAGACGTAGCTGAATGGCAGGGCTGTCACTCTTGTCTCGCTTTATGCCCAGCACTTCCCGTTCCCATTCTCTCTCTCGGTTTTCTTCTTCAATTTGTCGTTCGGCTTGGGAACAAATCCGTAGCAGCCTCAGGCAGAGAATCTGGTGCAGTCGCATAAAAATATACCAGTTGTTATTGACATAGAAGAGGTTGTATACTTCATCCATTCCTCTTAATTTTTGAGCTGCTGTGTTACTGAACAGTAACTTGGACTTAGGGGGACTGCTCCCAACACCATTGTGCTTCTTAACTGCCCCTGTGGCTTCATCTACATCCATCTCTTCTTCTTCCTCTTCCTCCACATCTGAGAGGTCACCTCTTTGGGCAAAGAGCAAATCTGGAATAAAATGATGCATGATTTGTTTTATCTTATACTTGTCCTCCTTCTGAATGCCTGTCTGCCTCTTCACATGGTGGATAATCAGAGCAGCAGCATCTTCCAGTATTTGTTTGTCTTCATACGCAAGTGAGAGGTGTGGGCCAACAGGTACACCAGCATTCTCCTCCGTAGCCTGCTCTTGCCTCTGATGGGACAGACACACAAAAATATTCTGTGAGGTGTCTACAGCGACAACATGCCTACGAGACCACACCAGCCATACATCTCATTATCAACTACAGTGTCTATATTTTTCTAATAAAAAACTTAGGACCTGGGGTTGGGAGCGGTGGCTCACACCTATAATCCCAGCACTTTGGTAGGCCAAGGAGGGCGATCACTTGAGGTCAGGAGTTTGAGATTAGCCTGGCCAACATGGTGAAACCCCATCTCTACTAAAAATAACAAAATTAGCTGAACATGGTGGTGGGTGCCTGTAATCCCAGCCGTCGGGATGCTAAGGCAGGAGAATCACTTGAACCCATGAGACAAAGGTTGCAGTGCGCCAAGATCATACTACTGCACTCCAGCCTGGGCAACAGAGTGAGACTCAGTCTCCAAACAAAAAACAAAAACAAAACTTAGGGCCGAACCATAACAATAATTTTTGTCCCTCTTCCAGAAACAAATAGGTAATGACAGAGATGTGGTTTGATGTCAAAATACAGGTACCTTCTATACACCAGTGACTTACAGGGCGAGTGGGACAGAACTGGAGCCATCTTTTTCTTTTTTTTTTTTTGACAGGGTCTCGCTCTGTCACTTAGGCTGGAGGGCAGTGGAGCAATCCTGGTTCACTATAACCTCCATCTCCTGGGTTCAAGCCATTCTCATGCTTCAGCCTCCTGCATAGCTGGGATTACAGAAGTGTGCCACCATGCCAGGCTAATTTTTGTATTTTTGTTAGAGATGAGGTTTCACCATGTCCCCAGGTTGGTTTCGAACTCCTGGCCTCAAGTGATCTGCCCACCTCAGCCTCCCAAAGTGATGGGATTATAGGCAGGAGCCATTGTGCCCAGCAGGACTATCTTTCAAAATTCTGGACTAGTATTTATATAGAGGATATGATATAAGGTCTGGGATTTACTTTACTTCTGGGGTGGGGGTACGGAAGGTGACAAAGTAACATCAGCAAAATAGGGAGGATTAAGTTTATTTATTTTATTGATTTTGAGATGGAGTCTTGCTCTGTCACCCAGACTAGAGTGCAGTGGCATGTTCTCAGCTTACTGCATCCTCTGCCTCCCGGGTTCAAGACATTCTCCCACCTCAGCCTCCCGAGTAGCTGGGACTACAGGTGCACACCACCATCCCCGGCTAAGTTTTGTATTTTTAGTAGAGACGGGGTTTCATCATGTTGGCAGGGCTGGTCTCTTAACTCCTGACCTCAGGTGATCCGCCCGCCTTGGCCTCCCAAAGTGCTGTGATTACAGGTGTGAGCCACTGTCCCCGGCCTGATGTGAGTTCACGTAAGAGCTCATTTTACTATTTTTAAAATTCAGGATCACCCCCTCCAGGAATTCCCAATTGCACTGCATTTATGTTTCTATCCATCTGCTAAAACTGAGCCCATGGAAACCAGAATTGATTGCTTATTCATCTCTGATCCTAGCTCCTAGTACTATTTATAGTTCTAGTAGGCATGCTGAATAAGCAAGGATTACAAAGAGTTTGGTGGTCAATGACAAGTTTTGAAGCTGTAGTAAGGAGAGATGGGACTATATGAATACAAGGTATTGTTTGAGGGAAACAGGCAGTGAGAGAAGTGGAAAATGGAGGCAGGAGGTATAAGTTGAAACCAGGATAGTGAACTAGGAAACTAGTCAAATAGCTTAGGTATAAAGGTAAAGTTTAGATTTAAAATAGTAGAATGAGGAATAGAAAAGGCTATGCCAGCTATAAAGCAAGAATCAACAGGTCTTAGAGAGTCTCACCTGCATTTAACAAAGCTAATTTCCAGAAATCAAAGCTGTGCTAAACATAGACTAGAGTCCTCTCACAGATGTAGAAAACCCCAGCTCACCTCATCATAGATACTCTCAATCTCATTGAGTAAGCTCTTAGACCTCAGGACCTTTGTGTCATTCTGTTTAAAGTTGATCCCCTGGTGGTCCAGAGACTTCAAGTAGTATTTCTCATTTTGTTCTCGCCATACTTTGTTAAAGCCTCGCTGAGCTTCTCGCCATTCTTCCTCTTTCATCTTCAACCTAGTGAAGTGGGAAGGGATGGAAACAACACATGGGAATTCAGAGGGTTTAGAAGAAAGAAATTTGCCAGGTTTACTTTCTTTCAAGAAAAGTCAAAGCCATAATAGGTCTGTCAAAATTATTGGCAACTTGGGATGTTATTAAACCAGTCTCGAACTCTGTTTCATGAGGAAATTACTTATCCAAGACTTATTTTGGGGAAATGAGTTATCTCAAAATAATTTACCTAGAATGGTTACTTATCAAACAGCATTCCAGGGAATACCTTTGAGATGTAAATATTCCTTGCAAAAAGAGTTCTTGTTTCTCTGCTGTAGGACTTTGTAAAATGTTCACAATGCTAATAGAAACACAAAAGTCCAAGAGCAGAGAACTTGCACAGTTATGTTCCTCTGGATACAGTCTGGAAAGTTCTGATCAGAACTGCTTCTAATAACCCAGAAGAGAGCAGACTAAGACAAAAAAACAACACTAAAACTGAAGAATAACCTATATTTCAAAAGCCAAAAGTTAAATACTACAGGCAAGAAGAAGAAACCATCAATCTGTGCCAGCTCTTGAGAGGAAGATGAGGGAGGACAAATAAAATCTGGGTATTTGTGAACTGTGCAGCAAATAAGAATTAGTTTTTACCAGATGATACTGAGAGAACCAAGCTCCTAACAAAGGATTCACAGTGTGGTCAATAATGACATGGGGCTGGGCATGGTGTAGCTGGTGCCCGTAATGCCAGCACTTTAGGGAGGCCAAGGCAGGAGGATTGCTTGAGCCCAGGAGTTAGAGGCCAGCCTGGGAAACATAGCAAGACCTTATCTCTATTAAAAAAAAATAAAAATAAATAAAAATTAGCTGGGTGTGGTGGTGTACTCCTGTAGTCCCAGCTATTCAGGAGGCTGAGGTGGGAGGATCACCTGAGCCTGGGAAGTTGCGGCTGCAGTAAGCTGTGTTCTTACTACTGCACTCCAGCCTGGGTGAAAGAGTGAGATCTTGTCTCAAACAAACAAAAAAACCACAAAGATGTTAACAACAGTTAGTCCTGAGTGTGGCAGGAACATGGGTGGTAATTATCTTCTTTTCTGTATTTTAAAATACTCCCCCAGGGTTGGGGAGAAAGAGAGGTCTCATGGGACAACCAGGTTGAAAATGAGAGCCTTATTTAATGGGACACTGAACCAGTAATGAAGTACACACTAAAGCACTAAGGGCACATTTGCTCAGGTACCTTTTAAGGACAATCGGAACAGCAATGGAGGGATTCTTTCTCAGACCATCAATGATATCAGCTGCTTTATCAGCATATATCCTCTGGAGTGCTTTTCTATGGATGACTTCTGATGTGCCCCCAAGGGTGTTGTCCAAGCGAAATTTGGCTTGTTCCTCAGCAGACAAGCGGGAAAGCTTCTTCTGTATTGCTTCCAGAACCCGGATTGTTGCCAGATTGGTCTCTAAAACTACATCAAGCTGAAGAGGAAGACAAAGAAGGGTATGCTCAGGACCCAAATCAAAAGAGAATAGAGTAGTGATTAGAAAAATAAGGTAGGGAGCTAAACTCCTTGGATCTGAATCCTGGTTCTGCCCTACTAGCTACGTAAGACTGTTTCTTTATCAGCAAAATAGGGATAACAGCACCTATTACTCTCACAAGCCTGTTTCTGGATTAAATTACACAAGCCACATAAAGTATTCAGCACAATACCTGGCACATAAGAACCACAGGATGAAGCTGGATAAACGGTAGTTATCACTACCACCACCTGCACCGTGTGCTTTGCTTAAGACTACCCATCTTAGACCAGAGGAACCTAACAGGAAATGATGACTTTACTGATACTTTTCCCTGAACTTTCCTGAATTGCTAAGATCCGTTATGAACAAACAATAACAATCAAAACAATACCAAAAGACGGCTCTGTCTTGAGAGTTTTTTTTTAACTTGAAATATTTAAATATATTCAAATACTAAAATACTCAATAGCCTTGTTCCACATCCAGTAATAATAAGAGCAGTGACTATCATACCCTAAGGAGTTCACTGTTGTATCTGCGGGTAATGATTTAAATTCTTATCGGACTCCTGGCAACCTATGAGTCTACTTTTTCCTTAGCTTAAAATAAGGTTCTCTAAATGAAAAACAGAAAATGAAGTAAATGAACAGTCTATAACCAAATATTTGCAGAGGTGTTCCCTAAATTTTCTTGTTTTGGAAATGTGGTCATCATTTTGTCAATATTTCTGGCCCCTCTTGCTCTCCAATTACTGACAAAAAATGGACTAACTTCCTGGCTCCCTTATGATTGGATAGGGTCATGTAACTAGTTCTGACAAATGAGTTGTTACGAGTTGAGAAGAAGTAATGTTTATCACTTCTAGGCTGGAGCATTTAAAGGTGTGAGATCCTTCTGCGATCTCTTTTCCTCCTAGTGACTAGCAACAATCATAATGGTGGCAATCCCTTGGCCTGAATCCCCAAGTGATTCTGATATGCCAAATCCCCTGCTAAACATCAATGTACATGTAGAATGATTAGAAATTAAACCCACTGGCTTTACAAGTCACTCAGATGTGGGAGCTGTCTGTACTGAAGCATTACTAACCTATCTTGATTGGTAAAGCATGTTCCTTCAAACTAGCTCATCCCACCAAATCTTAAACACATGCTTACCCCACTTCTTTGATCTTTGCCCTCATAGTCATAAATGGGAAATGAAGTTGCCTCTCATTTGGAGGCATACCAGTTGAGAGCGGATAGGAACATTCTGTCAAAAATAGATGCCAAGCTCTGCTAATTCATCAGCTAACCTTACTAAACATAAGTAACAAAGAAATGCTTTCTTTTTTTTTTTAGACAGAGTCTCACTCTGTAGCCCAGGCTGGAGTGCAGTGGCGTGATTCGACCTCAGCTCACTGCAAGCTCCGCCTCCCGGGTTCATGCCATTCTCCTGCCTCAGCCTCCTGACTAGCTGGGACTACAGGCGCCCGCCACCGCGCCTGGCTAATTTTTTGTATTTTTAGTAGAGACAGGGTTTCACCGTGGTCTCGATCTCCTGACCTCGTGATCCGCCCGCCTCGGCCTCCCAAAGTGCTGGGATTACAAGCGTGAGCCACCGCGCCCGGCTGAAATGCCTTCTTTAGCTTGATAACACTCCCTATGGAAGTTAACATCTGTCATGATTTAGTTTTCTGCAAATAGGTGCAACTCCTTATAAATGCTGGGGCAAAGATGGCCAACCACCTGCCAGTGGCCAGGCAGCATGTGGCTCTTAATTAAAAACACACCAGAAACAGCTAAAGCAAGTGTGAGGAGGGAAAGCTGGCAAAGAGCTAAAAGAGTACTTAAAAACAAACAAACAAACAAAAAAACCAAAAAAAACACAGCAAGATACCTACCCATACAAATAAGCACAGCCAGTCAATTTAATGTAATAGATACACTAAATAGGATACATGTCATTTTACCTCTTTAGACAAACCAGACTTCCCTTTTTAAAAATGATCATGTAAACCAGACATATAAACACATTGGGGATTTTGAGCCCACTTTCAGTAGTTCCCCTCCTGATACAGGTGGTATGGGGCCCTCTACCACCTCATTTATTCACTCCACTCTTCCCTTCCTAACTACTTCAAAATGAAGTTCCTGGGACAGGCGCAGTGGCTCACGGTTGTAATCCCAGCACTTTGGGAGGCCAAGGCAGGTGGGTCACTTGAGATCAGGAGTTCCAGACCAGCCTGGCCAACATGGTGAAATCTGTCTCCACTAACAATACAAAAAAAATTAGCCGGGTGTAGTGGCATGCACCTGTAGTTCCAGCTACCTGGGAGGCTGAGGCAGGATAATGGCTTAAACTCATGAGGCAGAGGTTGCAGTGAGCCGAGATCACACCACTGCACTCCAGCCCGGGTGACAGAGCAATACTCTGTCTTAAAAAAAAAAAAAAAAAAAAAAAAAAGGCCAGGCGCGGTGACTCAAGCCTATAATCCCAGCACTTTGGCAGGCCGAGACGGGCGGATCACAAGGTCGAGATCGAGACCATCCTGGCTAATACGGTGAAACCCCTTCTCTACTAAAGAATACAAAAAACTAGCCGGGCGACGAGGCGGGCGCCTATAGTCCCAGCTACTTGGGAGGGGGAGGCAGGAGAATGGCATAAACCTGGGAGGCGGAGCTTGCAGTGAGCTGAGATCGGGCCACCACACTCCAGCCTGGGCAACAGAGCCAGACTCCGTCTCAAAAAAAAAAAAAAAAAAAAAAAAAAGGCCCTAATTTAACCTTCTTTCAAAAGGAGCCAATCAGGCCAGGTATGGTGGCTCACGTCTGTAATCCCAGCACTTTGGGAGGCCAGGATGGGATGACCACTTGGGCCCAAGAGTTTGAGACCAGCCTGGGTAATGTAGTAAAACACTGTCTCTATAAAAAACAAAAAATTAGCCGCAGGGGGTGGGAGGCAAGGGGAGGGAGAGCATTAGGACAAATACATAACGCCTGTGGGGCTTAAAACCTAGATGACGAGTTGATAGGTGCAGCAACCCCCATGGCACATGTATATCTATGTAACAAACCTGCACGTTCTGCACATGTATCCCAGAATTTAAAGTTAAAAAAAAAAAAATTAGCCAGGCATGGTAGTACATGCCTGTAGTCCCAGCAACTTGGTGGTGGGTAGGGGTGGGGGTCTGAGTGGGAGGGTCACACTTGAGCCTGGAAGGTTGAGGCTGCAATGAACTGTGATTGTGCCACTGCACTGCAGCCTGGGCAACAGAATGAGACCCTGTCTCAAAAAAACAAAACAAAACAAAGCAATCAATACCAGAAACATGAAAGAAAAATTCCAGTTCTCATAACAGAGCTGGTTTACTAACCATGGCAAGATACTTGCTAAGGGTAATGATACATACAGATCTTAAATAATTTAAAAACAGTTTCAAGAAAGTACTATAAACCTTAGGATACTGATTTTCTTCACCATGTAAAACACAATAATCTTAAAATGCCATGCAAAATCAAAAGAACTATTATTCAGTCATCAATGGACAATTTCAGTTAAAAGGGCTAGCTAAAGTGGCCTAGATAAGTCACATTTGCCATAAAACATGTACTAATATATTTGACCAATGTACAAAGCATGGAAAGTACCACAACAAGCATTTACCACAGAAGAATGTGAGCCTCTGGCTCTTCCATCTTAATACCCCTCAGAGACAGGTATTAAGATAGTCTTTCACTGAGCATCTCCCATATCTCCCAACTTCAAATGCCAAAGAAGCTTGTACCTCAAAGCGCTCATCTTCACAACGATAAATGTGTTCTTCATATTGAGTCTTCTTGGAACTCACAAAGGTGGAGTCCTCAGACCACGAAGGGAAGGAAACCCAGGTATCATTTAAAACCTTTGGGTAGAAGAAGAGAGACTGAAACAAAAGCCTAAAACAGCTTTCTGGTGATTAAGCATTCTCAATAAAAAGACAAAACTCTAGCGGAGAAATAGGCAACTAACATTACTTCACAAATTTCACCTTTAGCAAGTTTACAAAAAGGTATTAGTAAGAAAAGTGTTCTGAATATAAGTGGAAATATAATTCCAGTGCTTTGGGAGGATGAAGCAGGAAGATCACTTGAGCGCAGGAGGAGTGACCCCATGTTTACAAAACTAAAAACTTCTATTTTTATATTTTTAGCTGGGTGTGAAGGCATGTGTAAGTCCCAGGTACTTGGGAGGATCATTTGAGCCCAGTAGGTTGAGGCGCTATGAGCACTCCAGCCTGGGTCACAAAACGAAATCCTGTCTCAAAAACAAACAAAAAAGTAGAAAACATTTTTTTTAAAAAAAGGACTAAAAGGGTTCTTAATTTCATTATTCATATAAATTCTCAATCCTTGGTACCACCACTCCCTTCCGGAAAAAGCTGAGGACCCAGGGCTGATCCTTGCTAGGGAAGGCCTTACCTCTTTACAGAGAGGAGTCCTTCCTGTACACTTGGGCTGCTGGTAACTCTTTGGTAAGGCTCGATAGCTGGAGCCCAATCGTTTACAAGAAGCATAATCTATCTCCATAGCAATGCCCTCTGTGGCTCGTTCCTTTGGATAAGTTTCCAGATGTACAGACTCCTTATAGCCCAGAAAGTTTTTAAACCAATTAAACAACTCAGGGAATTTCCTGAAGAATCAAACCAAAAAGTGACAAGCAATTAGGGGCATGATGCAGTTATCCTGAGGTATGACTACTACCATCTGGTTTTGGATCAGAAATCTGCTACCAGGGACAAATTATTTCCTGCCTAAGAAGAACTGCTTCTGAGCATTTGGTTTCCCCTTTTTCTAATAAAATACTCTCAGATCAGTTAAAGTGGTGATAAAAGAGTTGTACCGAAACCAGACAAAATAACAAACCATTCTTTTGATCAAGAATATTGCTTTAGGCCAGGTGCAGTGGCTCATGTCTATAATCCCAGCAATTTGGGAGGCCGAGGCGGGCGGATCATGAGGTCAGATCAAGATCATCCTGGCTAACATGGTGAAACCCCGCCTCTAATAAATATACAAAAAATTAGCTAGGTGTGATGGCGGTCGCCTGTAGTCCCAGCTACTGGGGAGGCGGAGGTAGGAGAATGGTGTGAACCTGAGAGGCGGAGCTTGCAGTGAGCCGAGATCGCGCCACTGCTCTCCAGCCTGGGTGACAGAGCGAGACTCCATCTCAAAAAAAAAAAAAAAAGAAAAAGAAAAAGCAGATTGTTTTAATGGTCACATAATTTTTAGGCTGTCAAATACAGTAAAGATTCCAGGCTCGGCGTGGTGGCTCATGCCTGTAATCCCAGCACTTTGGGAGGCCGAGGCAGGTGGATCACCTGAGGTCAGGAGTTCTAGACCAGCCTGGCCAACATGGTAAAACCCCCATCTCTACTAAAAAAAAATACAAAAATTAGCCGGGCGTGTGGTGACAGTAGGTCAAAGTAGGAGAATCGCTTGAACCCAGGAGGCAGAGGTTGTAGTGAGCCGAGATTGCGCCCTCACACTCTAGCCTGGGGAACAAGAGTGAGACTTCGTCTCAAAAAAAAAAAAAGAAATAATAATAATAATAATAATAATAATAATAATAATAATTTTTAAAAAAATTCCAGAACTCTGGGAGAGATTTTTCTTGATAAACATCCAGCACTGGTCAGAAGATCAGGAAACCACTAGTCTTGGCCATTAGTCAATAAATACTTAATGCCCTCGCTATTTTCTCATCTCTAGAGTTGGACTAGAAGACTTCTCAGGACTCTTTTGGCACTCACATTTGAGTCAACTGACCTATCTCAAGTAAATTAACTTTGCCTATCACATACTCTCACAAATCAAATATTACCTGGCCTCCATATCATGAATCAGGGCTGAGCCCCTCACTTCACTTACCCCAGGAAAGGAGAGACTAGTTGCACAAGCTCAGCACGAGAGATCACCTCCTGGTTAAAAATAACAAGACAGCGCAGGAAATTTTCATAGGCTTCTGCACTCCGAAGAGCCTTTCGGACCTTATGGAGACAACAGGAAGAAAAACAGTTTTTGTTTTTCTTAAAGTGGGGAATTGAAAAGGGCCTTGCTCTGTCGCCCAGGAAGGAGTGCAGTGGTGTAATCTCAGCTCACTGCAGCCTCCTACCCTCAACCTCCCAAGGAACTGGGACTACAGGTGTGAGCCACCATGCCTGGCTAATTTCTGAATTTTTTGTAGAGATGAGGTCATATATTGCCCAGGCTGTCCTGTGATTCGTTTTTAAAA
The DNA here is from genome assembly GCF_002776525.5 of Piliocolobus tephrosceles. NCBI lineage: Eukaryota > Metazoa > Chordata > Mammalia > Primates > Cercopithecidae > Piliocolobus > Piliocolobus tephrosceles. The sequence goes on along the minus strand of NC_045439.1, from coordinate 84,474,880 downwards.
ATTGGGGAAATCTGTGGCTGGGCGTGGTGGCTCATGCCTATAATCCCAGTGCTTTGGGAGGCCAAGGTGGGTGGATCACTGGAGGCCAGGACTTCAAGACCAGACTGGACAACATGCTGAAACCCTGTCTCTACTAAAAATACAAAAATTAGCCAGGCATGATGGCACATGCCTCTAATTCCAGGTACTCGGGTGGCTGAGTGAAACATGAGAATCACTTGAACCCGGGAGGCAGAGGTTGCAGTGAGCTGGGATAATGCCACTGTACTCCAGCGTGGGTGACAGAGCAAGACTCTGTCTTATAAGTAAAAAAATAAAATAAAAATGGGAAATTTGAACTGATATTTTATGATGCTAAGTAATCAATGTTAGTTTTTTTAGATGTGACAATGATTATGTTTGCAAAAAGGAGTTTTTTTTTGGTTTTGTTTTTTAAACACAGTGCAGCTCTGTTGCTCAGGCTGAAGTGCAGTGGTGCGATCTCAGCTCACTGTAACCTCTGCCTCCTGGGTTCAACCAATTCTCCTGCCTCAGCCTCCCAAGTAGCTGGGATTACAGGCATGTGCTGCCACACCCAGCTAATTTTTGTATTTTTAGTAGAGACAAGGTTTCACCATATTGGCCAGGGTAGTCTCAAACTCCTGACCGTAAGTGATCCACCCATCTTCGCCTCCCAAAGTGCTGGGATTATAGGCATGAGCCACCGTACCTGGCCACAAAAAGGAGTCATTTTTAAAAGAAACTTACTAAAAATATGTATGGATGAAATAATATATCTGCGATTTGTCTCCAAATAAACTGGGATGGGTGGGAATATATATGAAACAAACACATCGGCTAGGATTGGGAACTGCTAAAGCTGGATGGTAGGTACGTGAGGAATCATTTTACTATTCTCTTTACGCATGTTCAAAATTTTCCAGCTGGGCGCAGTGGCTCACGCCTATAATCCCAGCACTTTAGGAGGCTGAGGAGGGTGGATCACCTGAGGTGGGTGGATCACCTGAGGTCAGGAGTTCGAGACCAGCCTGGCCAACATAATGAAACGCCATTCTACTTAAAAAAAAAAAAAAAAAAATTAGCTAGGCATGGTGGTGGGCGCCTATAGTCCCAGCGACTCGGGAGGCCGAGGCAGGAGAATCGTTTGAACACAGGAGACAGAGGTTGCAGTGAGCCGAGATTGCGCCACTGTACTCCAGCCCAGGCAATAAGAGTGAAACTCCGTCTTAAAAAAAAGAAAAAAAAAAAAATTACCGTAGTAACAATTTTTAAAATGAGATCTCGGAGTATACCTTCTCATATGCTTGATTCTCCAGACCGTATCAGAATTACCCCGGCTTTTGTTGCCTCTTTTTTTTTTTTGAGATGGAGTTTCACTATTGTTGCCCGGGCTGGTGTGCAATGGCATGATCTCAGCTCACTGCAACCTCCGCCTCCCAGGTTCAAGCAATTCTCCTTCCTCAGCCTCCTGAGTAGCTGGGATTATAGGCGTCTGCCACAATGCCCAGCTAATTTTTTTTTTGTATTTTTAGTAGAGAGGCGTTTTCACCATGTTGGCCAGGCTGGTCTTAAACTCCTGACCTCAGGTGATCCACCCACCTCGGCCTCCCGAAATGCTGGGATTACAGGCGTGAGCCACTGTGCCCAGCCTGTTGCCTCTCTTAACACATGTTTACAGCAAGAATCTTTGCCAAGACTGTTTTAAACTCTGGCAATCTGGAATAATGCTCTCTTAAGATACTTCTGTCCTCTGATCTGGTCTTTTTTCTTCCTCTATTTACAGTATTGAGCATCTTAATACCAAAAACCCAAAAATGATCAATGGCATAGACAAAGCAAAACTAGCCTAGTCAGATTACCAATCTGGGGCTTCAGTTCCGAAGTAAATATTTAGCACTGTAATTCCTTTGGTGAAGACCACAGACTGCCACCAAACCAAGTGGCTTACCAGCAACCCCTGCTCCAGACTTCCGTATGCTTTTCGTTAACTATTCATCAGTAGACACTATATAGAATCTAGACTTTTAAAGCTAAAGATAAAAGAGCACTGTACCTGTTATACTGTATACCCTATTTACCTTTACTTTTTATTAGCTTTTAAACATACACAAAAGTAGACAGAAATATAACAAACCTACGTACTCAACCCTAACCTCAATGATCTATAGTATATTTTGTTTCATCTATACTCATTTCTCCTACCACTGCATTTTAAACCAAATTCCAGACATTTCATCTAGATATAGTATATATGTTTAAGAAAAAGTACTAAGAAAATGCTATTAAAGGACTGGGCGCAGTGACTCACGCCTGTAAACCCAACACTTTGGGAGGCCAAGGCAGGCAGATCACCTAAGGTCAGGAGTTCCAGACAGCCTGGCCAATATAGTGAAACCCTGTCTCTACTAAACATACAAAGGCCGGGCGCGGTGGCTCAAGCCTGTAATCCCAGCACTTTGGGAGGCCGAGACGGGCGGATCACGAGGTCAGGAGATCAAGGCCATCCTGGCTAACACGGTGAAACCCCGTCTCTACTAAAAAATACAAAAAACTAGCCGGGCAAGGTGGCGGGCGCCTGTAGTCCCAGCTCATGTAGTCCCAGCTACTCGGGAGGCTGAGGCAGGAGAATGGCGTAAACCCGGGAGGCGGAGCTTGCAGTAAGCTGAGATCCGGCCACTGCACTCCAGCCTGGGTGACAGAGCAAGACTCCGTCTCAAAAAAAAAATACAAAAATTAGCTGGGTGTGGTGGTGGGCACCTGTAATCCCAGCTACTCGGAAGGCTGAGGCAGGAGGATTGCGTGAACCCGGGGGGTGGAGGTTGTGGTGAGTCAAGATGGCGCCAATGTACTCCAGCCTCAGCAATGGAGTGAAAATGTCTCAAGAAAAAAAAAATTACTCTTAGAAATTAACTTATTTTCAGAAGATTCCTTAAGGCAAGGCATGGTGGCTCACGCCTGTAATCTCAACACTTTGGGAGGCCAATGCTGAGGCTGAAGGAGGAGGACTATCTGAGCCCAGGAGTCTGAGACCAGTCAGGGCAAAACAGTGAGACCCCCCTCTCTCCAAAAGAATTTTAAAAATTAGCTGAGTGTGGTGGTGTGTACCTGTAAATCCCAGCTACTCAGGAGGGTGAGAAGGATCACTTGAGCCCAGGAGTTCCAGGCTGTAGTAAGCTATGAAAGCACCACTGAGTTCCAGCCTAGGTGACTGAGCGAGACCATCTCTTAAATAAAAAAAGCCAGGTGTGGTGGCTCACACCTGTAATCCCAGCACTTTGGGAGGTGAAGGTGGGTGGATCACCTGAAGTCAGGAGTTCAAGACCAGCCTGGCCAACACAGTGAAACCCCATCTCTACCAAAAATATAAACATTAGCCAGGCGTTGTGGCAGGCGCCTGTAATGCTAGCTACTTGGGAGGCTGAAGCAGGAGAATTGCTTGAATGCAGGAGGTAGAGGTTGCAGTGAGCTAAGATCACACCACTTCACTCCAGCCTGGGCAATAACAGCGAGACTCCGTCTATAAAAAACAACCCAAAAATGTAAAAAAGATTCCTTAATAGCATCTAATATTGAGTCTGTACTAAGTTCAATTGTCTAATTAATATCTTAAAAATTGGCTATTGGCCAGGTGTGCTGGCTCACACCTGTAATCCCAGCACTTTGGGAGGCTGAGGTGGGTGGATCACTTGAGGTCAGGAGTTCAAGACTAGTCTGGCCAACATGGTGAAACCCTGTTTCTACTAAAAACACAAAAATCAGCTGGGCACGGTGGCAGGCGCCTGTAGTCCCAGCTGTTTGTGAGGCTGACGCTGGAGAATCACTTGAGACGGGGAGGCAGAGGTTGCAGTGAGCCAAGATCGCACCATTGCACTCCAAGCTGGGCAACAGAGCGAGCTCTGTCTCAAAAATAAAAATAAACTGACGTTTAAATTCAGAATCCAAAGTCTGCATGTCACATTTGGCTTATATATTTCTTAATTCTTAATTTACAACAGCTCCCCTTCCCTACCCTTTTCTTGACATTCATTGGTTGTGATCTAGACTTCTACACTTGTCTAAAAGCACCAACCGCCCAAGCAGACTTCGGTAATGGTTCACATCAGAGCTAAGAACTCAACACTCTTGCAGGATTCTCCTGCAAAAAGCTCACATAGGCACGGTAGACAGAAAGAGATCAGGAGATACCAATCATGGAGATGTTAAATCATCTGCCCTTCTGCAAAACCCAAGAGGCACAAAATAGAGTCAATCACCACAGATCAATCCAGGTTGATTTCTACCAGTGAGAAGTCCAACAGTTCCTGCTAATCATCAAGTTGACTCCAAGGAGCAAATCACACTTAAGTTTATGTGGCCAAACTAAGGCAACACACAACATCATTTATGCCAATAATCTCAACTCTGGTTGCTCGTTAGAATCACTTGGGTAGCTTTGAAAACATGCAAGTAAATCAAAATTCCCCTGAATGCTATATATATGCATACTACAAATAACTATTACAGCAATAAGATTACAAGTCATCTTAAATCCTCAAAAATTGGTACAGGCACTGGTACTGCCTGCCACACAGACCCAGATATCTACAACAGCGAGCTCCAAACATCTTTCAAGAGAAACATAATACATTTTCTAAAACTCTGTCTTCTGCCCCGAACTGCTTCATAAAACCAAAGCAAACAATGCTACCATTTTTCTAGCTATGCTAATAGTACTAGCAGACTCAAAGGACTCACAACTGGGAAACTATGTTAAAAAACAGAAAGCCCTAATTAGTTTGACACCTTTAAAACAAAACCTTTGGGGGATAAGATGATTTTCTTTTGGCACTAACAGGCACTATCAAATCTAACTCATCCATTACTCACCTTATCAAAAAATAACGATTCTGTTCCACCACCATGTTTGCTGGCATCTGCCATAGAAGAATCCTTTAGATTGAGCAGTTTGGGTTTCTTCTGCAAAAGAAAGATACAAACGTGAGATTCAAAGAGTGGTTTTCTCTGAATTTTATTTTTGTCTGCGTTCAATGGTTTCAACACTGAAACCACTGCTGATTAATAATTTGAAACAAATGAGAGAACTCTAACCAACTCACTCCATACTCTCTAAGATTTCTACTCATAAATAGTTTCAACACTGAAACCACTGCTGATTAATAATTTGAAACAAATGAGAGAACTCTAACCAACTCACTCCATACCCTCTAAGATTTCTACTCATATTTTCTATTTCAGTTTGCCTGTTAAGTTTCTTTCTCCAACAGAGGTTCAAAGATCATTCTACCCCGAAATGTTTTCTCCAGAAATGATCATGACATTACTGTGACAAACTTTTAGAACAGCCTTACTTTTTCTAGGGGCCCAAAGTAACTTCATTGAGACTCTAATGCCACTGTTTTGTTCTCCTACCAGTTGAGGGAGAAGAGGCTGTTTGTAAAAAGAGCTGGTGCACGTGGTCTGAAATTGACAGAAATCAATCTTTAACCCTGAATAATATTTCAAGTTAAAATTTACTTAAAAAGCATAATTTGCTGGGCATGGGGGCTCACGCCTGTAATCTCAGCACTTTGGGAGGCCAAGGTGGGCAGATCATGAGGTCAAGAGATTGAGACCATCCTGGCCAACATGGTGAAACCCCACTTCTACTAAAAATACAAAAAAAAATCAGCTGGGTGTGGTGGTGCGCGCCTGTGGTCCCAACTACTCAGGAGGCTGAGACAGGAGAATCGCTTGAACCCGGGAGGCTCCATCTCAAAAAAAAAAAAAAAAAGCATAATTTTTCTAATAGAAGAAATAACTATCTTGCCAGCAATATCCCCTCAGACTAATTTAATATTGTTCTTTTAAAGGGAACCAACAGGCCATGGTATAATCCTGTCAAGCAAGAAGTTACTTTTGAAATCCACCACTTACTCTCTACGAAGAAATGCACAAACTTGGTGAGAAGTAGCACATTTACCTTGGCTATCTCAGAGTATACTTTCTTAAGAGCTGCAGCCTCTGCTTACACTGCCTATGCAGAAAGTAGGTGGAGAATTGTAAGCCCACACTATATTCTTTCCACCTGTAGGTAATCAAGAGTGGGAGGACGTAAATCCAAGCATGGAATGTATCTACTGAGCTGATTCTTGCTACCCATATAACTAATTCTCTTTACTGAAGTGAAGAAATAGAAACCATTATTATGTTCAACTTGATTTCAAAAGAAACCATGACAAACACTAATGAAAAAGGATACTTCAAAAGTGTTAGTAACACCTAGTATGTGAGACCTTGCAATCAGTCACTTACTATTTATCAGTCACCTCTTACTATTAGAGGATAGAAACACCTCTTACTATTAGAAACTTTTGTCATTATTTAATTCTGCAGACACATCTATCTCTTCCATATTACATATTGCTTTGAAATTCACTGAAGAATTCAACATTCAATACATATAACTAGCGCTCTCCCTATCACAGCTGTGTTACATCAAAGAAGGGAGCAAGCTGTGCTTTCTGCAGACAGACCATCAGTGTTAAATGTAATAAAAAACATCATGTAATGAATTACTAATAGGAGTTTAAGACTTCCCTCTGCTACAGCCCAAAGGTCCTGCCTTGGAGATTAAGATGATACAGACAAGATCTGGTAACCCAGCAAAGAACTTTGAGCAGGACAGGGTTCTAGACCAAAGAGACCTCAAAAAGCACATGCACTCTACTCACAAGAGGACCTCAGAGATCATTTATTTCTGAAATAATTCTCAAACTCAAGAATGTTCTTTCTTAACACAAGGCAGATTTAAAGCATCAAATAAGAATTGGCCAGGCACGGTGGCTCATGCCTGTAATTCCAGCACTTTGGGAGACCAAGGCGGGTGGAACTCCTGACCTCAGGAGTTCAAGACCAGCCTGGCCAACATGGCGAAACTCCATCTCTACTAAAAGTGCAAAAATTAGCTGGGTGTGGTGGCACACGCCTGTAGTCCCAGTTACTTAGGAGGCTGAGGCAGGAGAACTGCTTGAACCCAGGAGGCAGAGGTTGCAGTGAGCCGAGATCATGCCACTGCACTCCAGTCTGGGTGACAGAGCGAGACTCTGTATCAAAAAAAAAAAAAAAGAAGTGAAAAAAATTTTAAGTATTGGAAATTCTTAGTAGCAACCAAAACATTAAAGAAATGACAGCTCATTGCAAAGGAGATAATAAAGAACTCAAAAAAGTACAGTAATCCAAGCAATCAATGTTATTCTAATACTCTTTTGCAAAGCCAGATAAACTTTGCACTGAGTTTCTGTGACACATACTAACTTGCTCCAAATATCTAGGACCCAACTGTTAACGCACTTAAGAACACGTGACCATCTCTAGCGTAGCTCTCCCTTAGAATTGCCTGTGAGCATCAAAATGAGCAGCTGCTGCCCATTCTCACCTTAACTGGAGGCGTGGTTCCTGTAGGGTGTCTGCGGATCTGGCAGCCATTCTGGCTGGGCCTCTGCGGCTTGTTGTTCAGTTGGGGCTTCTTGACAGTGCCTCCATGATCATTTCTCACAGAATCAACCTTCTCAGCAGTTGTTTTGCTTAAAAGCTGATTAAGACACATGAAAGAGATTAATGCTCTTATCAAAGCAAACAAATATCATCTAGGAAAAGTCCCCTTCTGAGCACCGTTTTCCAGCTTCTCTAAGATAATAATAATAAATAGTGTAATTCTTACAAAAAAAAAAACATACCACGGAGCTGTTGGCATCTGGTAGGAATTGTCCAAACTCTGACAACAAATCTTCTTGGTTTTTAAAGAGACGCGCAACCTGGGCATACACCTCCTGCTCTGTCAACGCTGGAGTGTAGTTTCCTCCAGCTTCCTTGGCATTTCTCTGCTCTTTCTGAGGAATTGCAAATGAAAAGAGATCACATTAAAGGGCTACTGTTTTGAGTCGCTCATCTTTGCACACTTTCTGGAATCACTGTTATCTATTTAGGCTGCATGTAAGAAGAAAGTCTAGGTTCTCAGCACCCGTTCTGACCACAAACGAAAATTTCAAGTTGAGAAAAAAGTGCAAGATGGTGGATGACAATTCCTTTCAAAACTAGGGTAGTAAATTTTTTTGAGATGGAGTTTCACTCTTGTTGCTCAGGCTGGAGTGCACTCGTCTCAGCCTCCCAAAGTGCTGGGATTACAGGTGTGAGACACCATGCCCGGCCTAGGGCAATAAATATTAATGGCCGGGGGACCACTACCAACTGACAAAACCTTAGAAATTTCTCCTCCTTCTACTGTAGATTAACTAGACTAAATAAGTCACTATCTAACTGTCCCAGATAAAACAGAGCTTCATTTCATGGGATAGTGACTAAAAATCCTGACTGAGGCTGGGTGCAGTGGCTCACACCTGCAATCCCAGCACTTTGGGAGGCCATGGTGGGCAGATCACCTGAGGTCAGGAGTTTGAGACCAGCCTGGCCAATATGTTGAAACCCCATCTCTACTAAAAATACAACAAATCACTTGAACCTGGGAGGTGGAGGCTGCAGTGAGCCGACATTGCACCACTGCACTCCAGCCTAGGCAAAAAGAGCAAAACTCTGTCTTAGAAAAAAATCCTAACTGAATGTTGCAGGGCAATCAAGTCAGGCAAATAAAACTGGCTTTATAGCATGGGTGTGGTGGCTCACACCTGCAATCCCAGCACTTTGGGAGGCTGAGGCAGGCGGATCACAAGGTCAGGAGTTCGAGACCAGCCTAGCCAACATAGTGAAATCCCGTCTCTACTAACAATACAAAAAATTAGCTGGGCATGGTGGCAGGCACCTGTAATCCCAGTTACTAGGGAGGCTAAGGCAGGAGAATCACTTGAACATGGAGGCGGAGGTTGCAGTGAGCTGAGATCGCACCACTGCACTCCAGCCTGGGTGACAATGCAAGACTCCCTCTCAAAAAACAAACAAACAAAAAAACTGGCTTTATAAACACATATGGTAGTTTCTAACTGGCTAATTTCCAGTGCGAATTAATGGACACAATAATGGTTACTTAAGTTGTTCTTTGACTAGATGGCCTGATTAAGACAACCTGAATGGGCACTCTTCTTACCTGATATGTGTGCAAAATCTCCAGGAATGCTTTGTAGATGTCTGGTTGGCCCTGGAATCTGTTCTTGATCTTATTAACATAGTTGATGGCATGATTAAATTCCACAGGTTGATTGTTCTGCAAGGATGGGGCCGTTCCCAATGAGATTGTCACTGGTGTGTGAGGCTGGACTGGCGGAGAACGTGGGGATGCATACGGTGGAAGTGGGGGAGTCTGCTGACTGGCTGGAGTATGTGCTTGTAGTTGGGAGGGCTAAAAAGAAAAAAAGTCTTTATTCTCCTCAGATGCATAGATGAGTTGATAGAAGGAAAGTTCAAACTAAAGAGAAACAAAGTGTCAACGTATATCCTTTATTTACTCACTCAGGCCAGGCCATTTTAGTCCAACACAAATCATACTGGGCAACAGCGGGAGTTGTAGAGAGTTCAAACATGCTGATACAAATATCTCAGTCTCACATTTTCTAAATAAAACCTTAAAACTGGAGCCATGTCCAATTAGAGTGAAGAATTTTTCATATGCAATGTTTTAGCTTAGTAGCTCAACAAGTACACATAGAAAAAATCTCATTCTACACAGCCTTTTGATGTCAACAAAAAGACAACACCTCAATTGTTGCAGCAGCTCCACATAGTCTTCCACGCCAACTCTGTCCTGTAGAACTGAGATGATGGAAATGTCCTTTATTTGCACTGTCTTAATTACATAGCCACTAGCCACATGTGGTTACTGAGCACTTGAAAGCTAGTGCAAATGAAAAACTGAATTTAATTTAAATTTAAATAGTGCTATGTGGCTAGTGGCTAGTGTGTCAGACAGTGTGGTTCTAGACCAAGAACACCCATCTTCATCATCATCACCATCACTGTTCATTAGATCTTCTACTTAGCTTGATATAATCTGGTAAGTGAAGTAACTTTCATAAAATAACCATGTGGGCAGTAGCACAATTTGACCATAAGAGGATGGTTTCTGTCTGTGCTATCAACTACTACTACACAAAGTCACCACCTGTTGGGATGTTCATGGTTTTATAAGCAGAAACTGTAAAGAGAAAGACCTTGAAAGTTGTTGCTGTGTTGATTTAAAAATAGATATCTAAGTGGTGTGTAAATGTGAACCATGTCATAGTGAAGTGACTACTGCATTTTTCTCTGATGAAATCTTTGTAACCTTGTGTCTTAGTATCTAAGTCTTACATAAAGGGGAAATGTCAAACGAAGGTACTTTCTAGGGATGCATTCACATTTATGCAATATTTTCCAAGTGCTCACCTTGCTGACTTTGGCAGGTGGGGGCTGAGGAGCTGGCTGGGCAGGAGCTGGGGCTGACTGGGTTGAAGGCTGGGAAGGATGTTGGGGTGGTGGTTGAGGCTGGGGCTGGATGCCATGGGTGGGAATCTGATGAACCTGGCCAGGAGTTGTCACATTCACCATGTCATTGGTCTGCACCTCAATTTTGTAGCCAGGAGGCAAGAAGGTGTTGAATCCCATTATCAGATCAGGGTGGCCTTTGAATAGCTGGGACACACGACTAATCACTCCTGGGGTGTCGATGCTGATAAAAAAACAAAAAGAAAAGAGATGAACTGTAAGCTTGACAAACACCCTGGTCATAAAAAATTTCACATTTCTTTTTTCTTTTGAGATGGAGTCTCACTCTGTCACCCAGACTGGAGTGTAGTGGTACGATCTTGGGATCCTGGCTCACTGCAACCTCCGCCTCCCAAGTTCAAGTGATTCTCCTGCCTCAGCCTCCCAAGTAGCTGAGATTACAGGCATGTGCCACCACACTTGGCTGATTTTTGTATTTTTAGTAGAGATGGGGTTTCACCATGTTGGCCAGGCTGGTCTCGAACTCCTGACGTCAGGTGATCCGCCCACCTCAGCCTCCCAAAGTGCTGGGATTACAGGCATGAGCCACCTTACTCAGCCAAAATTTCACTTCCTACTAGGTTTTCTCTAAACAGGAAAACAGATAATCTACGCATTTTAAAATTAACACCCAAAGAACTCTGAGATTCAAAGATACTCGGCCACAATTTTTTTTTTTTTTTGAAACAGTGTCTCATTCTGTTGCCCAGACTGGAATGCAGTAGCATAATCTTGGCACACTACGGCCTCCGCCTCCCAGGTTCAAGCAATTCTCCTGCCTCAGCCTCCCATGTAGCTGGGATTACAGGCACCCACCACCATGCCCGGCTAATTTTTGTAGTCGTCAAAATTTTGAACAGAATATATGTTCATGGTAATAATCCTACCAAGCAGATACTCAGACAATACATAGAAAGCTACATATCCCAAACAAGATCCACTCTTTGATATATCAGTATATATCATTTCAGCACAAATCTACATTGTTCAGATGAGTTACAACAGTGAACTATGAGTACAACAGTTTACAACAGTGAACCATGCCAGAATGTAAGAGTATCTAAATCAATTCAGAAACCAAGTAGCCTAAATCACTACCAGTGCTACTTCCCTGATTGAGACAAAGCACTGAAAAACTTTAGTTAACAAAAATTTACCAATAAGGATTAAACAGTCTAGTGGCCATAATTTCCATCAATAAAGGAATGCATAAAATAAAGGCATGATTTTAAAAATTCAGCCACAGAAAGGAGCATCCTTTATCTTCCAGTAAATAAACTATCTTCTCCTTTCCAAAATCAATATGCCAGATACAAAGCTTGAGTACAATCACACATCTTTTACCTCTGAGATTTAAATTCCTTCATGATGTCAAGGAAATCATTGTAGACCTGAGGCTGACTACCAAATTGCAGCTTCACCTGGTCAAGATAAGACAGCGCATCCTCCACCTGAGGCAGGGATAAATATCAAGGTTATAAAAAGAAAGTAAGCTCACAATTACAAAAAAAAAATTATGCCTAAGTATGTTTAACACAGTAAATGAAATAAAAATATATTAAATATATACTTAAAAGTTAGTATGGATGTCAGTAATAAACTCAAGCTTAAAATAATAATCAACTCATAAAATCTGTAGCCTTGCCTTGGATAATTTTGAACAGAATGATCAGTGAAGAATAATTACAATGATATGTCATTTATTCATTAATTCATTTCATAAGTATCTACTAAACTGCAACATGCCAGGCCCAATGTGAGTACCAAGGATTCAATGACAAATAATTTGTAGCCCCTCGTCTACAGACGTTTGTTTGTATGTAGTCAGGAATCATAACACAGCGGGTAACCCAGTAACACTCAATGCCTGGAGATGACATGGGAAGGACACGTCTTCCCCACCAAAAAAGTGAGGCTTCCCTAGGAGGTAATGTATAAACTGAGACCTAAAGATGACTATAAGCCAGCAAAAGTAAAGACCAGTGAAAAAAACCAAAGGCAGCAGCATGGGCAAAATCCTAGACAGGATACGATATGGGATATTTAGAAATCTGAAAAGTTTAGTTTGGCTGGAGGATCTGTAGTGAAGAGGAGCACTGGAAGGAAAAGTAACAAGATGAGACAGAAAAAAAGTAGGATCTAGATTCTGAAAGGATTTGTAAATCTTGTGAAAAAGCAATTTAGATTTTTATCATCTGCATTTTCGTGTACACAATTTGACTGCAATGTTGAGAAAAAACTGGCACAAGAGCAGAAAAGACTGAAAGGAGGTAGGAAGACCAGTTATGATACAAGAATAACTGAACAACTCCTGTGAAAACAGTGGCTTGAATTATAGTACTGGCCCAGAACAACAGAGACAACTGCATAGATAAAAAAGCTTGTTGGGTAGCAGAAGTGACAGGATTGGGTAACTGACTGAATAGGAGAGCTAAGGGAGAGCCAGCATTCAAAAGCGATCCACTACAGAGCACTGTGAGGAAGAAGAGGCCAGAGAGACTCTTGGACCGATCAAAGCTCGCATGCCACTGCATCCCGCACCCAGCACTTACATCCTCCTGCATCACCACCACACCCAAGAGAAAGCCTGAAGGGGATGCTAAAGGAGATACAGCCAAGGTGAACAATGACCCAGAGAAGATCTGCAACGTAGTCTGTTAAACCTGCTCCTCCAAAGCCAGAGCCCAACACTAAAAAGGCCCCCGCAGGCTGGGCGCAGTGGCTCATGCCTGTAATCCCAGCACTTTGGGAGGCAGAGGCGGGAGGCTCATCTGAGGTCAGGAGTTCAAGACCAGCCTGACCAACATGGAGAAACCCATCTCTACTAAAAATACAAAAATTAGCCAGGCATGGTGATGCATGTCTGTAATGCCAACTACTTGGGAGGCTGAGGCAAAGGAATCACTTGAACCCAGGAGGTGGAGGTTGTGGTGAGTCAAGATCATGCCATTACACATCAGCCTGGGCAAGAGCGAAATTTGGTCTCCAAAAAAAAAAAAAAGAGTCCCCCGCAAAGGAGAGCGACGAGGAGGTGCCCAAAGGGAAAAAGGAAAATGCTGACACTGGCAGGGAAGGGATTAACCTTGCAGAAAATGGAGATGCCAAAACAGACCAGGCACAGAAAGCTGAAGGTGCTGGAGATGCCAAATGAAACGTGTGCATTTTTGGCAACTGTGTACTTCTAGTAACCGTAAGGTTTGAACTATAAAGTTATGAAGTTTGTAAATTTCGAAATACCATTGTTTAAATCAAGATTTTAAAAAATGCAGAATTTTGTTTTGCTTTTTCTAAAGCTGTGTTGTTAGCACACAGAACACTTCATTGTTGTTTTGGAGGGAAGGATCACAGGTCATTAACAGAATATCTTTGAAGCTGGACTGATGTGGGGAAAACACCTTTCCCTTCTAGTTTTGAGAGACTTCCTCTTGGCTTATAGGAGAAGAAATTCCCTGACTTTATTTATGTATTTATGTAGACATGGAGTTTTGCTATTGTTGCCCAGGCTGGAGTACAGTGGTACAATCTCAGATCACTGTAACCTCTGCCTCCCGGGTTCAAGTGATTCTCTTGCCTTGGCCTCCTGAGTAGGTGCAGTTACAGGCGCCCGCCACCATGCCTGGCTAATTTTTGTTATTTTTAGTACAGAAGAGATTTCACCACATTGGCCAGGCTAGTCTCAAACTCCTGACCACAACTGATCCACCAGCCTCGGCCTCCCAAAGTCCTGGGATTACAGGTGTGAGCCACCATACCCAGCCTAGATTCCCTGACTTTAGACACACACGGCCACCTTGGCCCAAACACCTTGTGTGATGGAAAAACAAATTCATTTTTACGTCCTGTTCTCCCTTCCCACCTTCACACACTTAACTCCCTTATACCCAGACACCTGTTAGGACCTAACCCCCAGTAATTGGTTACCAGTGTGGGTCAGGCAGTTAAACTTTCCAGTCATGCCACTGAAATGGCATCCCTCAAAAGAGCAGTGGTTCCTTTTCTAGACTGTGGATCTTCAGATAAGTCCTGCCATTTTCATTTCACTTCCTGAAAGTCAGGGTCGACTTGTGAAAAGTTGTTAAACAACATGCTAAATGTGAAATGTCAACCTTCACTCTAAACTTGCCCTGTTCAGAGCATCAAATGAAGAATTCACTGGGTTTTATAGTGGCTTTTCGTGTTTTTTTGCTAGTTCATTGTTAAGGACTGTCCATGTCCTGCCTGAAATACCATGACTGTTTATGGAAAGTATCTTTAAAGCCGGATACAGTTTGGCCTGGGGAGAAAAAAAAGTGACCTATCACAAAGAAGAACAGGTTGGAAAGGCTACGCTATGAGTCTGATTTAGGACAAAGACACCCAAAAGAAATCCCCACTAGGTGTTTCCTATTTACTCTGAGATGAGTAAGTTTTTTTGGTGGTTTAATTGAAGCCTAAATATTTAAAATTATACAAAATATCAGGTTTAAGAAATTTCGGGAATAAACATTTGACGTGATTTAAGCCAGTCTTTTTCTTTTTTTTTGAGATGGGAGTCTCACTTTGTCTCCCAGGCTGGAGTGTAATGGTGCAATCTCAGATCACTGCAACTTCCGCCTCCTGGGTTCAAATGATTCTCCTGTCTCAGCCTCCTGAGTAGCTGGGATTCCAGGCTCATGTTACCACATCCAACTAATTTTTTTTGTATTTTTAGTAGAGATGGGATTTCACCATGTTGGCCAGGCTGGTCTTCAACTCCTGATCTCAACTGATCCGCCCGCCTCAGCCTCCCAATGTGCTAGGATTACAGGCGTGAGCCATCACACCTGGCTAAGCATAGATAGTCTTTTGATTTGTTGCAAAATGGAACATTTACGTTCAAGTCAATCAGTAATTGGTGCTATGGTCTGAACGTGTCCCGCAAAATTCTTACATGGAAACTTAATCACCAATATGATGATACTAAGAAGTGAGGCCTTCAGAAAGTGATTGTGGAGCCCCCATGAATGGGATTAGGGACCTTATAAAAGGGCTGGAGTGAACCAGTGTTGGTCCCTTTGGTCCTTCTCCCTTCCACAGCGTGAGGACACAGCCTTTAGGCACCATCTCGGAAACAGAGTTCAGGCCCTTACCAGACACCAAACTGGCACCTTGATTTTATTTTATTATTTTATTTCATTATTTATTTTATTTTTTGAGATGAAGTCTTGCTCTTGTCACCCAGAGCTGGAGTGCAAAGGCGCGATCTCAGCTCAACGCAACCTCTGCCTCCCGGGTTCAAGCGACTGTCCTGCCTCAGCCTCCTGAGTAGCTGGGACTACAGGCGCCTGCCACCACACCTGGCTAATTTTCGTATTTTTAGTAGAGACGGGGTTTCACCATGTTGGCCAGGCTGGTCTAAATCTCCTGACCTCGTGATCCGCCCGCCTCGGCCTCCCAAAGTGCCGGGATTACAGGCGTGAGCCACCACGTCCGGCCTATTTATTTATTTTGAGACATGGTCTCACTCTGTCACCCAGGCTGGAGTGCAGTGGCATAATCTCGGCTCACTGCAACCTCCACCTCCTGGGTTCAAGCGCTTCTCGTGCCTCAGCCTCCAGGAGTAGCTGGGATTAGATATTTAAGAAAAGGATGCATCAATACACAACAAAAGAAGAGTTATCAGTAAGCTATGGTATGGTATAAGGTAACTACTGCAGGGAAGGAAAAAGTACAGAAACCCAACAGAAAGCAATTATGTATGATAGTTGTATGTCTGAAACAAAAAGGTATCTGCCACCATGCCCGCCTCATTTTTTTGTATTTTCAGTAGAGACAGGGTTTTACCATGTTGGCCAGGTTGGTCTTGAACTCCTGACCTCAAATGATCTGCCCACTTCAGCCTCCCAAAGTGCTGGGATTATAGGGGTGAGCCACCGTGCCCGGCCAGCACCTTGATTTTAGATTTCCCAGCCCTCAGAACTTCTCCAGAACTGTGAGAAATAAAATGCTATTATTTAGAAATAGATTATCTAGTCTCAGGTATTTTGTTATAGCAACACTAATGGATTGAGACAAATGGCTTTTTTTTTCTTTTTGAGCCGGAGTCTTGCTCTGTCGCCCAGGCTAGAGTGCAGTGGCACTTTCTCAGCTCACTGCAAACTTCATACCACTCTCCTGCCTCAGGCTCCCAAGTTGCTGGGGCTACAGGCGTCTGCCACCATGCCCGGCTAACTTTTTTTGTATTTTCAGTAGAGACGAGTTTCACAGTGGTAGCCAGGATGATCTCGATCTCCTGACCTCGTGATCTACCCGCCTTGGCCTCTTAAAGTGCTAGGATTACAGGCATGAGCCACCTATGCCTGGCCCCAAGACAAATGGCTCTTTAAGAGTTCTTCAGACTTTCATTATGGCCATGGGTTAATCAGTGTTTCAGTGTTGCTAGAAATCAGATTATATACTTGGTCAATACCCACTTGGTTTGATGGTTAGTTTTTCTATACAAATATTATGACAATTTCTGTTGAAATTCAATGGACTATTTTAATTCATATTCTGAACTTTCCATACTGAAATATTTCATTAATGACCAACTTAAGTGAACACAAAATGCAGTAAGTTTGCAAAAGGAACCAAGACTCTGGAAGATATTTAAGAAAAGGATGCATCAATACACAACAAAAGAAGAGTTATCAGTAAGATATGGTATGGTATAAGGTAACTACTGCAGAGAAGGAAAAAGTACAGAAACCCAAAAGAAAGCAATTATGTGTGATAGGTGTATGTCTGAAACAAAAAGGTACTGAAAGTCACAACAAACCACTGTTTAAAAACTAGTTCTAGGCTGGGTGTGGTGGCTCACACCTGTAATCCTAGTACTCTGGGAGGCCAAGGAAGGTGGATGCCTTGAGGCCAGGAGTTTGAGAGCAGCCTGGCTAACATGTCAAGACCTGTCTCTAGTAAAAAAAAAATACAAATATTAGGCGTGGTGGTGCACACCTGTAATCCCAGCTATTTGGGAGACTGAGGCATGAGAATCACTTGAACCCGGGTGGGGGAGGGTACAGTGAGTTGAGATGGCGCCACTGCACTACAGCCTGGGCAACAGAGTAAGACTCTGTCTCAAGAAAAAAAAAAAGGTAAAATAAAAGTTATAGAATAACCCTATGCTTTAAAAACCCTGAATGACACTCACATAATAAATAAGACACCTACAAGTAAGAATAGTGAGGAAATTATCTCATCACCCAAAGCATAGTCCAACTCTTATATAAACTCTCTTTAAATGCATGCATACAGTTCTAGGAAGCACAACTTAAAAAACAAAACAGAAAATTGGATGTAGTTGTTTAGAAGCTACAGATTTAAGGAAGCACTTGGGGAGACCCTTAGACTCTGCTGATAAAAGTTTCATAGCTCACTTGAACAGGGATTTACTATTAAGGCCCCGAATCTCCTGAAGTCCACAATCTTGTTGGAGAGAAAAACACAAGCAACTATAAAGAGAACCTGATAAACATGTACCAAATATCACTGCTGCTGACATTCAATAACTAAATAACACCAAACATGCCTCAAATCGCTCAAATCCCTTCTTGTCACCACCAATCTACCAAAGACAAAAAGAAAAAAAAATAGACAATGTTGAGGCTTGAAATAATGTGTAAGCATTCTCACTGAAAGTTTTTCTTTTTCTTTTTTTTTGAGATGCAGTTTCGCTCCTGTCACCCAGACTCGAGTACAGTGGTATGATCACAGCTCACTGCAACCTCTGCCTCCTGGGTTCAATCAATTCTCCTGCCTCAACCTCCTGAGTAGCTGGGATTACAGGCAAGCGCCACCATGCCTGGCTCATTTTGTATTTTTAGTAGAGGCGTGGTTTCACTACATTGGTCAGGCTGGTCTTGAACTCCTGACCTCAGGTGATTCACCCACCTCGGCCTCCCAAAGTGCTGGGATTACAGGTGTAAGGCACCATGCCCAGCCTATAATATTGTGGAATATAAATGACTTATTGAAGTTGATTCAAATGCTTGTAATGCATTTTAAGACTGATCCAAAAATGACAGGCAGTGTGGGAATACTGGGTTAAATTACATGGAGGTACAAGAAGCATTTTACCTCTCCTCACTAGAAAGGAAATTCAACAAGTTAATTTATGTCGGAATATAGTCAAGAGCTTGTGACTAAAAGAACACAGCAAGAAATCCTAACTCTATCCATGACTCACTCTATAACCCCAAATCCAAAACTCTTCCTTGTTTCCTTGCCAGTTTCCGTAAAGCAAACAAAACATAATCCATATACTTATACCAAAGAGTCCTGTGAGGAAGGTGGATAAAAACTGGTGTTGTGCTTTGACAGGGCTGATTGAAAAAGGTTATAGAAATAAATATGTTTTTGTTAGTTTAATAAGCAAGTTTATAAGCTATTTTGCAACATTAAAGCATATCTACTGAACATTAAAGCATATCTACTGTCATAGAGTGTTAATACAGAATTAAATCACATGCAACCAAGTTTAAAATAAAATATTTTCAGGACTTAGTAAAGTGCTAAACCCACAGCAATAATACATTTTGGTACACAGTCATCACTCTACAAGAGACTGAAAATGTTTTAAAGAAAATATCAATATTCCTTATACACATTTTCCCAAAGACAGAATTCAGAGTTTAGCTTCAGGCCTAAAAAATCTGTGCTCTCTTTAAAAGGCTATGCATTAGTCAATATTATGTAAGCCAACAGAGAGAGTAAATTTTACAAAATTACTCTAAATCACTTAGCTTTGCTGTACTTTATAACATTTATGTAGCATTTAATATTCTTAGGCCAATATTAAACAAGTTCCCAAGAATCCACACCAATGAGGGCAGGGATCATGAAGAACTAAAAAGTAAGTATCAGGGAAAACAGAAGAAAGAACTATTTGCTGCATATGGATGTGTCCTTAGAGGGTTTATTTCTCATTCCTGCCTACAAGCAACATAAGTAGGCTGCCATAACCAAATGAAGACTTAACATCTCTTCAGAGTTCCACCATTTATTATTTCCTGAACTTAATTTTATATAAATGTAAAATCAGAAAAATTGAAACCTGAACACTTGCTGCAACAATCACATATTTTGAAAAGTAATATTCAAGTGGTCAGAGATACAAGGTTAGCTGGGAACACAAGCTTCACTTCTCCAAGGATGCCTTATGAATTTCAAAGCACTAAAAACCTACCACACATACTCAGCAGAAAATATGAAAACACTGATAATTCATTCACAGTTACAGTTTTCCCTAAACTTTATCAAGATTCCCCCCAAAAAGGAGCATATGTTTACTAAGGATGGACTTGATCATGTGAGTCAATTCAGCTATTCATAAACAGGAATAAAAAGATAAAGGTAATAAGAACATTACAGGCATGAGCTGGGCATAGTGGCTCACACCTGTACTCCCAACACTTTTGAAGGCCAAGGTGGGAGAATCACTTGAGGCCAGTAGTTTGAGACTAGCCTTGGCAACACAGTGAGATCCCCATCTCTGAAACTAAAAATTAAAAAAAAAAAAAAATTAAAAGAATTTAAAAAGATTCAACTGTAAGACATATTACTGGGCCAATTTACTGTACAAACCTGTAGCCAATCATATATGTGCTCAATAGAGAGTTCAAAAGGAAGCAGTCAAAAAATGAATTTTAAGGTTTATTTTGTATGAAAATGGCTCCACAATCCTGGTAACATTTGAGTGACATGCATTTCATACAGTTCAAAAACATCTGAGTATATTCTTCTCTGGATCAGGCACTGGTGCCAAGATAGGAAACATAAGCAAATTTTACAAAACAAAAACAGTAAAACTTGTGATTCGACAGCTAGTATCTCAGGTTAGAAGTTGTACCACCACAACCGACAAGCTGCAGCCAGTATTTCCTGCTAAAGATAAACTTTTTGACCTAAGAAAAAGAGGTGAATACCACCTTCAGCCTCTGAAATTGCTGCTGTCCTTGCACTGGTGCAACTGGTGGGGCTGGATGAGCGTGACTCTGGACCACCTGGCCTCCATGGGGTTGCACAGCTGTTGGGTGATGATGGCTGCCATGAACTGCTGCTATGGCGGGCCCATGACTGCCGGAGCTCTGTGGCATGGCTGAAACCTGGGGTGAACAGAATACAGACAGGAAACTTCAAGGCTTGTATATTCTTCCCCAAATGTGTCTAAATAACTAACACAAATGTACAAAGATAATTAATTGGAAACCCAAATTTCTGCTGGGCATGATGGCTCATACCTATCTCACCTACATGGGAAGATCGCCTGAACTCAGAAGTTCAAGGCTACAGTGAGCTATGATCATGCCACTGCACTCCAGCTTGGGCCACAGAGTGAGACCATGTCTCTAAAAAGAGAAAAGAAAGCCTGGGCAACATAGTGAGATACCATCTCCACAAAAAATAAAAACTTGGCCAGGTGTGGTGACATGCACCTGTGGTCTCACCTACTCTAGCGGCTAAAGGAGGATTGCTTGAGTCCAGGATTTCAAGGCCGCAGTGAGCTGTGATCACACCACTGCTCTCTAGCCCGGGTGACAGAATGAGACCATGTCTCTTAAAAAAAAAAAAAAAAAAAAAACAACAACAACAACAAAGAAAAGAAAAAGAAGGAAACTCAAATTTTCCACAAAAGGAACTGGCTAAATACATTACAGCCCACCCAAGTTATAACCGAATTATTTGTAGCTATTAAAAATTATATAGTTTAGCTGGGAACAGTGGCTCACACCTGTAACCAGCACTTTGGGAGGCCCAGACAGAAGGTTCATTTGAGTCCAGGAGCTCGAGACCAGCCTGGCAAACGTGGCAAGACCCCGTCTCTACTAAAAATACCAAAAAAATTAGCTGGATATGGTAACATGCATCTGTAATCCCAGCTACTGGGAGGCTGAGGCATGGGAATCACTTGAACCTGGGAGATGGAGGCTGCAGTCAGCTGAGATCACGCCACTGCATTCCAGCCTAGAAAACAGAGCAAGACTCTGTCTCCAAAAAGAAGAAGAAGAAAAAAATTACAGTTTATCTCAAACTGTCTGTGGTAAAGGATGAATGTTTTTCTTAAAATTCCAATCCATCAGGGACCACAAATTTTATAAAAATCCAGTAAAAATAAATTACTATGAAAGTGAAAATAAAAAATACATAACCCCCCCAGGCACGGTGGTTCACGCCTGTAATCCCAGCACTTTGGGAGGCCGAGGTGGGCGGATCACCTGAGGTTGGGAGTTATTGAGACCACCCTAACCAACATGGAGAAACCCTGTCTCTACTGAAAATACAAAATTAGATGGGCGTGGTGGCGCATGCCTGTAATCCCAGCTACTCAGGAGGCTGAGGCAGAAGAATCGCTTGAACCAGAGAGGTGGAGGTTGCAGTGAGCCGATATCACACCATCACACTCCAGCCTGGGCAACAAGAGTGAAACTCCATCCCAAAAAACAAAACAACAACAACAACAACAAATAAACTCGTAATTTTTTTTTCTTGCCTTTTTATTGAGACAGGGTCCCGTTCTCTCACCCAGCCTGGAGTGCAGTGGTACAATCATGGCTGACTATAGCCTTGACCTCCCCAGGCTCAGATGATCCTCCCATCCCAGCTTCCTGAGTAGCTGGGACTACAGGCATGTACCACCATGCCTGGTTAACTGTCGTACTTCTTGTAGAAACAGGGTTTCACCATGCTGCCCAGGCTGGTCTCGAACTCTTGGGTACGGAGTCCACCTACCTTGGCCTCCCAAAGTGCTGGGGTTATAGACATAAGCCACTGTGCCCAGACTGTAACTTTCATTACTGGATTTTACAAATAAAAAATGATCATGTCCAATTGCTAGAATAGTTTCTAAACACTCTCAATTTCTATACTTATGCCATTACAAACTAGTAACAAAGGATACTGATTAGCCATTTGTAAGCCACACTTTCAACAGTGATATAGAGATATATTTGAATCTGAAAAAAAAAAGTTCATAATCCACAAGTTGAATGTATTCATGTACTGTATATAGAATTAAACTTTTAAATAGTTTTTTAACGCACATTACACTGGGTGACAGAGGAAGACCCTGTCTCAAAAAAATAATAAAAGCACATTACAAAACGGTATGATAAAAAGATTTTAAACCTTAGACAACTAATATATAGCAAAATGTTAGCATTTAATCTTGTGGTTACAGAATTAAAGATGACTCTTACTTTGTTTCTTTTTGTTTTTTTGTTTTTGAGACAGTCTAGCTCTGTCGCCCAGGCTGGAGTGCAGTAGCACAATCTTGGCTCACTGCAACCTCTGTCTCCCAGGTTCAAGCGATTCTCCTGCCTTAGCCTCCTGAGTAGCTGGGATTACAGGTGCCTGCCACCACACTCAGCTAATTTTTGTATTTTTAGTAGAGACAGGGTTTCACCATGTTGGTCAGACTGGTGTCGAACTCCTAACCTCAAATGATTTACCTGCCTTGGGCTCCCAAAGTGCTGGGATTACAGGTGTGAGCTACCGCGCCCAAACTACTTTGCTTATTTTGCTTATCTTGATTTGCTATGAGCATTATATCTAATGTAAAATAAGTTTTTTACCCAAATTGTTGATGGTTTGGCCTCAAACAAATGTCTTTTCTATTCTTTTATCTCAATCTTTCTCTTGTCCTCTTATAAGTTTGAGGAAATAAAAGCCAAAACCACTTTCCTTCTATATTTATTGCAAGAAGTGCTATAAAACATTTTCAGAACTTTTTTCCTTTTTCAGAACTGTTGATTACCACAGAAGACAACAATCTGTCCAAATGCCTGAATGCCCCGTCCCCAAAATAAGGAGACTAAATCACATGAAACTTACTTTCTCTCAACAATGTTAAGTTTTATACCACAATTTAAAGAGAGAATAAAACTTTTTTTCAAATCCTCATATTTATAAAAATTATCCTGGAGGAAGATGAAGAAATGAGAGATAGGGAGAAACCAAGTGACTATGCATAAATCCACAGAAACGATACAAGGCATATTAAAAGTAAAAAGAAACTATTTAGACAATTCTAAAAGCTCTAAGGTACCTCAAAGATGGGCTATTATTCTGAGCTTCTATATTCCAGTATGCATGTTCTTTACAGGGTTTACAGGCTTTTATTAGACTGACTTATACAAGCACATTATAGTTTCCATTCAGAAGAAATGTAACTATCCCATATGTAGAAAACAGTCATTAACCTGTTTAGATAATGAAAGTAATCACCCAAGGTAAACAAGCAACTTTCTTTTCTTCCAAGTCCTAAAAGATGCCATCTGTTGGCAATCTTCTGACTGCTGCCCCAGCCCCACAGGAAGGGATCAGACTGCTTCAAGGGGACTCCTGAGGAAGAGTGATGCCTCAGGAATCACCATTTCCTGCTTCAGCTGCATTCCCTCTTCTTTGCATTTTTATACTAAATTCCTAGAAATGGAATTGCCAGGTCAAAAACTAACAAAATAATCTGACACAAACTGCCAAAACGTTTTTAAAAAAGATTACCTCAGTTTATATTCCCAGTACCCATACATTTTTAAGGTCACTAACAAATGAGGTTGAAGGCCTCTCCAGACCAGTTATATGTTGAAGTAGAAAGATATCCACTATATATTAAATGAAAAGAGCAAACAGCAGACCAGTATGTAACGTATGATCCAAATTGTACAAAAAGAAAAGTGGAAAGGCCAGGCAAGGTGGCTCATGCCTGTAATCCCAGCACTTATTGGGAGGCCGAGGTGGGCAGATCACTTGAGTACAGGAGTTCAAGACCAGCCTGGGCAACATGGCAAAATCCCGTGTCTACAGAAAAAATACAAAAATTAGTCAGGTGTGGTGGCATGCATCTGTAGTCCCAACTACTTGGGAGACTGAGGTGCGAGGATTGCTTGAGCCCAGGAGATGAAGGGTGCAGTGAGCTGAGATCATGCCACAGCATTCCAGCCTGGGTGAGAGTGTGACTCTCTCTCAAAGAAAAAAAAAAAAAAAAAAAGGTAAATTTAGATAGCTAGATAGATTGATATACATATGCTTGTATATGCATACAAAACTGGACACCCAAGAAATTCACCAGTGGGAGAAAATCTAAGGCGTGACAGAAAAAAGTCATTTTATATCCTTTTTTTAAAAAAATCAAAGTGTGGCAGGACGCAGATGCTCACGCCTATAATCCCAGCACTTTGGGAGGCCAAGGCGGGCAGATAACTTGAAACCAGAAGTTTAAGACCAGCCTGGCCAACATGGCAAAACCCTGTCTCTACTAAAAATACAAAAATTCGCCAGGCATGGTGGTGTGCGCCTGTAATCCCAGCTACTCAAGAGGCTGGGGCACGAGAATCACTTGAACCTGGGAGCCAGAGGTTGCAGTGAGCCAAGATCATGCCACTGCACTCCAGCTGGGGTGACAGAGCGAGACACCATCTCAAAAAAATAAAATAAGGTCGGGTACAGTGGCTCACGCCTATAATCCCAGCACTTTGGAAGGCAGACACAGGCGGATCACCGGAGGTCGAGACCAGCCTGGCCAGCATAGCAAAACCCCATCTCTACTAAAAGTACAAAAATTAGCTGGGCGTGGTGGTGCACGCCTGTAATCCCAGCTGCTCGGGAGGCTGAGGCAAGAGAATTGCTTCAACCTAGGAGACAGAGGCTGCAGTGAGCCAAGACTGCACCATTGCACTCCAGCCTGGGCAACAGAGATTCTGTCTCAAAAAAAAATAAAATAAATAAAATAGGCTAGGCGTGGTGGCTCATGCCTGTAATCCCGGTACTTTGGAAGGCCAAGAGGGGCGGATCACCTGAGGTCAGGAGTTCGAGACCAGTCTGGCCCACATGGGGAAACCCCATGTCTAGTAAAAATACCAAAAATTAGCCAGGCATGGCAGCAGGTGCATGTAATCCCAGCTACTCAGGAGGCTGAGGCAGGAGAATTGCTTGAGCCCAGGAGGCAGAGTTTGCAGTGGGCCAAGATCACACCACCGCACTCCAGCCTGGGCAGTAAGAGCAAAACTCTGTCTCAAAAAAAAAAAAAGGCCGGGCGCGGTGGCTCGAGCCTGTAATCCCAGCACTTTAGGAGGCCGAGATGGGCGGATCATGAGGTCAGGAGATCGAGACCATCCTGGCTAATACGGTGAAACCCCATCTCTACTAAAAAATACAAAAAACTAGCCGGGCGAGGTAGCGGATGCTTGTAGTCCCAGCTACTCAGGAGGCTGAGGCAGGAGAATGGCGTAAACCCGGGAGGCGGAGCTTGCAGTGAGCTGAGATCCAGCCACTGCACTCCAGCCTGGGAGACACGGCAAGACCCCGTCTCAAAAAAAAAAAAAAAAAGAAAGAAAGAAAAAAGAAAAAAAAGAAAAGAAAAAATAAAAAAAACTGAGGTGATATATTACTTTCACAATAAAAAAAAGGGCAAAAACCAGATTTCTTCACTTCTACAAAACAGAGTGACAGATGATCAGTGTTGGTCAGGACACAGAACAAGAGGAATATACAATGCTTGGGGGAACTTGCTAAAAGATGCATATACCCTGTGACACAGCAATCCCTTTCACAGGTACTTGACAAACTCCTGTACGTCCTCAAACCTGCTGACTGGTTTGCAACAGTGTAAGGAGTTTGCACCACAATGTAAATCAGCTATACAGACCCTTGAATAACACAGGTTTTTGTTTGTTTTTAAGGAGACAGGGTCTTGCACTGTTGTACAGTCTGAAGTACAGTTGCTTGATCACAGCTCACTGCAGCCTTGACTTCCTGGGCTTGAGCAATCCTCTCACCTCAGTCTCCCAGGTAGCTAGGACTACAGACGCACATCACTATGCCTGGCTAATTTATTTATTTATTTTTTAAAATTAATTAATTCTTTCTTTTTGAGACAAGTTCACACTCTTTGTCACTCATGCTGGGTGTGGTAGCATATTCACTGGAGCCTCAACCTCCCAGGCTCAAATGATCCTCCCACCTCAGCATCCCAAGCAGCTAGGAACACAAGTGTGCACCATTACGCCCTGCTAATCTTTGTTTATTTTTAGGAGAGATGCCAGGCTGATCTCTAACTCCTTGGCTCAGGCCATCCTCATGCTTCCAACTTCCCCAAGTGTTGGGATTATGGGTGCAAGCCACTGGACTCAGCAACAACACAAGTCCACTTACACGTGGATTTTCTCCCACCTCTGCCACCCCTGAGATGGCCAGACTAACCCTTCATCTTCTTTCTCCCTCCTCCTCAGCCTACTCAATGTGAAGACAAGGATGAAGACCTTTATGATGGTCCACTTCCACTTAATAAACAGTAGATATATTTTCCCTTCCTTATGATTTTCTTAGTATTTTCTTTCTTCTAGATTATTTTAAGAATATAGTATATGACAAATATACAAAATACATGCTAATCAACCATTTATGTTATCGGTAAAGCTTCTGAACAATAGGCTATTTGTATTTAAGTTTTGGGGGAGTCAAAAATTATACATGGGCCGGACACAGTGGCTCAGACTTGTAATCCCAGTTCTTTGGGAGGCTGAGGGGGGAAGACAGCTTGGGGCCAAGAGTTTAGGACCAGCCTGAGCAATACAGCAACACCTCATCTCTACAAAAATCATAAAAATTAGCCAGGCATGGTGGTGCGCACCTAGTCCTAGCTACTAGGGAGGCTGGGGCACGGGAGGACTGCTTGAGCCCAAGAGTTTGAGGCTGCAGTGAGTCATGATCACACCACTGCACTCCAGCAGGGGCCACAGAGCAAGACCCTATCTCGTAAAAAAAAAAAAAAGAAAAAGAAAAAGAAAAGAAAAGAAAAAAGTTATACATGTATTTTTGACTGCATGGGGGGGGGGGGCGGTCAGTGCCTCAACCCCCACACTGTCCAAGAGTCAAGTCATATTTCACTATAATGATGTTTAATTCAGCTGTCTTTTTAAATAATAAATAGCAAGACTGTCTTAAGTGCGTTGATTTACATTCTGGCACAAGCTTCTTATTTTGTCATGAATTGCCAATAAGTGCACTAAGAGAATATCAGAATGTTCACAGCAGCACCTTTGTAAAAGCAAAAACCTGGAAACAGCCCAATAGTCCCAATGGTAGAATTGACAAATAAATTAAGTATATGCATATAATTTACACTAGAGTGAAAATGGTGGAATTACAGCGATCTATAAAAATGTGGGTTTTTTTAAAAAAGTGAGTCAAAGAAAAAAATGTTTCCATTTATACAGAAGTTCAGAAATATCAAAACTAAACAATTATGTTAGTTTTTTTTTAAGTAAATAAAGTCAAGGGAATGATAAATACAAAGTTTAGATTAGTGGCTACCTCTGAAGGGAGGGAAAAGAAGGGAGCAGAGTGGGATACGCAGAGAATTTCAAAGGTCATGACAACATTCTTTTTTTATAAATTTGTACGGTGAGTACACTTTTTTTTTTTTTACCTTACACATACTCAACAATTTTTAAATATCTAACACAGTATTAAAAAAATGTTTTATAACTGCCTAAAATCACTATTCCTCCTCCCTCATTCTAGTCCCTTGGTTCGCTCCAGCTTACCTGGTAGCTAGGTGTTACAGAGTACTGAATTCCTGTGGCTGACTGCATGGTCTCAGACACTGCTTCATACACAGGAGGGGCAGGGGCAAGCACCCGGTGCTGGTGAGGAAAAGCCTCTGTGCTGCCAGGGATCCGACGCTGCTGGGCTGCATACACCGGTGACTCCTGGTCATCCAAACGCCGCTTCATTCTGCACTCATGCTCAGGGATGCACTACAAAACCTGCAGAAACCAAAAGCAATAGCATGCAAGTCAATTCTCACGCCAGTATGATGTACCTAACTTAGGACCAGTCACCCAAGTTTAGTAAAAGCTTGACTCCTAGAACTGATCATCTGTTTCATCTTAGTGACGTTTAAGTGTATGTGGGCATACCGCCCAACCACAGTGAACAAGTTATAAATGAAAAACACATTTAAATAACATAGTTTTAATTAATTTGGTACTGTGAAGTTGAAAAATAGGCTCCAATTTAAAAATACAAACACAACCTTTTTTCCCATTATTCTCTAGTTTTCTCCTCCAGTGCTATCACTCCTAATATTAATTACATATCCACATGCTGCAAAAATATTCAAGCACTTCTTCTTAAATCCTCTCAAAACCTACTACTATAATTGTGGTCTAATTTAAAATTTGTTTCAACAATTAAAACGGTATCATGGAAAGAACACTGTGCCAGGAATGGGAAGACAAAGATTCTAGACTTGCCAATTTAAAATGCTATGTAATTTCAACAAGTTCCCCGTTCTATGTGAATTTGTTTCTCCAACTATAAAATAAGAAAGTTGGAACAGATCACGCCTCAGTTTTCTTCTGGTTCTAACAGTTATAAGAAGAGATTCTCTTAGCTTAATAATACCTCTGTGGGAGACAATTTCCTTCCTGCAGGACAGAAAAAGTCTACGAACATTTGGCCCTGGAATCTATTTGGGTCTTCGGAGTCTTTCCACATCAGTATCACTAACACAAGCGTAACACACCATCAGTGAGAAAGAATGCATCAGCCATCCAAAGAAAAAAGGCCCCACCACTTTTCCAGTCCCCAAAAAATCTCTTAAATAAGACACTACTGCTATGGAAAGAAGATAAAAATTACAGTAATAGTGGGAGATCTGGCAAACCACTCCCCTCATCTAAAGTAAGGTATGTTAAAAAAATAATAATCATCTTTACCTAATTCTTAAGTCTACCCAAGATCTTTTCTTTAGCCTCTGGGAGCACACAAACCCTGAAGGCAAAGTAGTCTTTACAAGGACTCTCCATGGCTGTTTCACCTTTTCTTTGTCCTCAAGATAGTCCTAAATCTGGCTGCCACTCTAATCCTTAGATCTGAAATCCTGTCTCAGGTTTTTCTCACATTTCACACACCTAAGTGGGACCCTGACACAGCAGCACAACTGATTAATTTGCAAGCTAGCCACTTTTATCTTTCTGTAAACTCGAGCCACAAATACGTTCTCTGTGGCCTATATAACTTCAGACTAAGTCTCTCAGCTTTGTGTGAACTCAGTTAAATGGAGTTGAGAACGTTTCTGACAGCTGCTGCGAAGAAGTAATTTAAAATGTCTTAGCTAGTTATGCTTTCCTAGGTTTTTCTAGTACGAAGTAGCATGTTTAGCTTAGTATTCCAAAAGCTTTTAGACATATTAAGAGGTTGAGAATATAGATTTATGCATGCTATTTGATATTTGCAGAGCCACTAATCAACTACAAACACTAAACCTCAACGTGCTTTGGGATGAGGAACTGGGTTTAATCATAGGTAGAGTAAAACGTCTTTTTGGCTATTTCTTATATATGTTCATGACTTTCAGTGGTTTGGTCTTGGGTTCTGTTGGTTGAAAACTGATGCTTAATTCATCGGAGACTAACCTCTATAACCAAAAATGAAGTCAATACTTTATAGGCTGGATGCAGTGGCTCACACCTGTAATCCTAGAACTTTGGGAAGCTGAGGCAGGCAGATCACCTAAGGTCAGGAGTTCAGGACCAGCCTGGTCAACACGGTGAAATGGTGTCTCCAGTAAAAATACGAAAATTAGTGTGATGGCGCACACCTGTAATCCCTGCTACTTGGGAGGCTAAGGCACGAGAATTGCTTGAATCCAAAAGGCAGAGGTTGCAGTGAGTGGAGGTCCTGGGCAACAGACTGGGACCTGGGCAACAGACTGGGAATCTGTCTCAAAACAAAACAAAAACAAAAAACAATTATAGAAATGTTATGATAGGGCAGCACTGGGTTTAAAAAAAAAAACTTTATAGGCTGGTCACAGTGGCTCACACCTGTAATTCCAGCACTTTGGGAGGCCGTGGTGGATGGATCACCTGAGGTCAGGAGTTTGAGAACAGCCAGGCCAACATGGTGAAACCCTATTTCTACTAAAAATACAAAATTAGCCAGGCATAATAGCATGTGCCTGTAATTCCGGCTACTCAGGAGGCTGAGGAAGGAGAATCGCTTGAACCTGCGAGGAGGAGGTTGCAATGAGCAAGACTGCACCACTACACTCCAGGCTGGGCGACAGAGCGACTCTGTCTCAAAAAACAACAACAAAAAACTTAATAAATAATAAGCCAAAATCAGATGTGAAGAGCACAGCACGACTATAGAAAAAACACTAGAGTACCTTTTAAGAACTGGATTCTATTGGATGGGAGAATGTTTGAGGGCAAAAAATAAAAACAAACAAAAAAGAACTGGATTCTACTCCAAACTCTATCTACCATGAAGCTTTCTAATTTTGGCCCTGTTTTCAAACAGGAGCAAAAGGAGGGGATCAGCCTACATTAGTGATTTCCAAATGCTGGTTTATGAACCAGTCTATAAGGAAAAAGAAAAAGTGAACTTTTCATAGTATCACAGTATTATGGTTTATTCTGATATCATATCCTATCTTTTGGCTGTTAAAATATCCGTTTGTTTTATAAAGCGATTGGGATTTCATATGGTACTTAACTTCATCCACCTCCAGAGTTTGCTTTCCATACCACCTCTACAACACTGCAGAGGCTGAACTTTCTCTGAACCATACTTTATTTCTTTAACAATTATCACTCACGGCCGGGCGCGGTGGCTCAAGCCTGTAATCCCAGCACTTTGGGAGGCCGAGACGGGCGGATCACGAGGTCAGGAGATCAAGACCATCCTGACTAACATGGTGAAACCCCGTCTCTACTAAAAATATAAAAAACTAGCCGGGCGAGGTGGTGGGCGCCTGTAGTCCCAGCTACTCCGGAGGCTGAGGCAGGAGAATGGTGTAAACCCGGGAGGCGGAGCTTGCAGTGAGCTGAGATCCCGCCACTGTACTCCAGCCTGGGTGACAGAGCCAGACTCCGTCTCAAAAAAAAAAAAAAAAAAAACAATTATCACTCACAGTTCTATTCCTAACTCTCTCTCTCAAATACATTGCTTCCACTCTAATCATACCCCTTGTTTCAGGGCCTGATCATCCTTCACAACAACTTTATAAGCAAGGTGTTCTCTATGAATGAGGAAATTGAAACACAAAGATTAAGTAAACCGCCCAAGGTTGCACAGCTAGTAAGAGGCAACGCTGGGATATAAATCCAGGAAATCGGTCTCCAGAGCCTGGCTCTTAACTACTTCACTACCTTACCTCTTATAGAAGAGAAGAAATGAAGGAAGAGTCCCTTTACTTATTTAAGGCACACATGCAGGGGGCAAGTTCAGCTGTTTTTAACCTTTCACACACTTAGCTAACTCATCCTTCTTCAGCCTAAACCTAATAAAGCAGAAATGCTTCAGTAGCATTCATTCATTAAAAGCAAATGCTTACTGAGTAGATATGAAGTCCGTATGATTTCAGCCCTTGCCCTCTAAAAGTATAAAAACTAGTTGGGGAAACCATACATAGCCTCACTAGTAATAAAAAATGTGTAAAGTAGGCCGGGCGCGGTGGCTCATGCCTGTAATCCCAGCACTTTGGGAGGCCGAGGTGGGCGGATCACTTGAGGTCAGGAGTTCAAGACCATGCTGGCCAACATGGTGAAACCCTCCCTCTACTAAAAATACAAAAATTAGCCGGGTGTGGTGGTGGGCGCCTGTAATCCCAGCTACTCAGAGGCTGAAGCATGAGAATCACTTGAACCTGGGAGGCGGAGGTTGCAGTGAGCTGAGATGACGCCATTGCACTCCAGCCTGGGCAACAGAGCAGAACTAAGTCTCAAAATAAATAAATAAATAAAAAAGGCTGGGCACCGTGGCTCACACCTGCAATCCCAGCACTTTGGTTGGCCGAGGTGAATGGATCATCTGAGGTCGGGAGTTCGAGACCAGCCTGATCAACATGGAGAAACTCCGTCTCTACTAAAAATACAAAATAGCCGGGTGTGGTGGTGCATGCCTGTCATCCCAGCTACTCCAGAGGCTGAGGCAGGAGAACTGCTTGAACCTGGGAGGCAGAGATTGCAGTGACCCGAGATCACGCCATTGCACTCCAGCCTGGGCAACAAGAGCGAAACTCCACCTCGGGAAAAAAAAAAAAAGTAATCTACTCCAAAGCAATTTAAAAAAAAATGATGCAGTGTGGGTAAGGACACAGGGAAACACTGATGGAGGAGGCTTTAATTGGTACAGCCTATTTAGTTGGCAACTTGTAGGTATTTATTAAAATTTTAAATGTGCATACCCATTCCATGCATATTATGGAAAACTATGTAAGAATCAGATCAAAGTTTATCTACAAATATAAATAATGAACTCTAAAACATACTAGATTTTGGAATACTAAAACTAGCAATTCCACTTTCAGATCTCTATCCTACACATCTGCCGAGTATATTTATTGCAGCAAAGTATGAAAATCTAAATGTATATCAACAGCTAAATAAACGTGATCATGCATATTATGCAAAACTATGTAGGAATCAGAAAGATCAGGGTTTATCCACAAGTACAAAGAATGAACTCTAAGACATACTAAGTGAAAATAGCAGGCTAGGTCGGATACGGGGGCTTACACCTATAATCCCAGCACTTTGGGAGGCCAAGGCGGGTGGATCACCTGAGGTTGGGAGTTCGAGACCAACCTGACCAACATGCAGAAACCCTGTATCTACTAAAAACACACAAACATTAGTCGGGCGTGGTGGTGCATGCCTGTAATCCCAACTACTCGGGAGGCTAAGGCAGGAGAATCGCTGAACCCAGGAGGTAGAGGTTGAGGTGAGCCAAGACAGTGCCATTGCACATTCCAGCCTGGGTAACAAGAGTGAAACTACATCTCCAAAAAAAAAAAAAAGAAAACAGTAAGCTGTAGAATACATATAGCATGATCTCATGTATGTATACACACACAAAACGTACTAAAGATTTGTACATTTTATTATATGCAACATTTGCATCGAAAGAAAAACGTGGCTGGGCACAGTGACTCATGCCTGTAATCCCAACACTTTGGGAAGCTGAGGCTCAAGGATGGCTTGAGCCCAGGAGCTCGAGACCAGTCTGGGCAACAATGGGATGACCCTGTCTCTACAAAATAAAAAAAAAAATTTTAGCTGGAAGTGTTGGTGTACAACTATAGCACTAGCTACTCCAGGGACTGAGGTGGAAGGATCGCTTGACCGCAGAAGTTGAGTTTGCAAGGTTGTAGTGAGCAGTGATCATGTCAATGCACTCCATCCTGGGCAACAGAGCGAGACACCGAGACTCCGTCTCAAAAAAAAAAAAAAAAGAAAAAGAAAAAACATGAAAAACATGCTAGCGAGGCACAGTGGCTCACAAAGTACCTGTAATCCCAGCACTTTGGGAGGCTGAAGCAGGTGTCTCTTGAGCACAGGAGTTCAAGACCAGCCTGGACAACATAGCGAGACTGTCTTTACAAAAAATACAAAATTAGCTATGCATGGTGGCATGCACCTGTAGTCCCAGCTATTTAGGGGGCTGAGATGGGAGGATCACGTGAGCCCAGGAGATGGAGGTTAAGGTAAGCTGAATCTTGCTACTGCACTCCAGCCTGGGCAAAAAAGAAAAATGCTACAAACAATATTAAACTCTAGATAATGATAAACATGCTCAAGTACTTAGATGAAGTATACTAATGTCTGCGATTTATTTTGAAATACATCAAAAAATTAGATTCATTGATGGAGGGATGGATAGGTGGACACGCATATGTTAAACCAAGTAGTAGAAAAATGATAATGGTAAAATCTAGGTAGTGTGTATATGGGTGTTCATTATATTTACTAAAATTCTATCAACTTTGTTGTATATTTGGAAATTTTCTTGATAAAGTCTTGGGGAAAAAAAATCCACAGATTCTGAGGGTTAGGAAAAAAAAAAAACAGGAAGAAAAGCCAACAATACAAACCAGCTCCCGAGTGTAAAACATAAGTACTATAAATTGGGAAAGGGGTACAGACATGTACACTTGGGAAGACTCTATAAAGGTAAATAATCAGCTACATCTTTAAAATTAGAGATGAATTAGAACACAGGGGTATAGAGCATGAAATTAAAATATTATAGTAAGTTTAGACATATAGGCAATAGTTATTTACAATCTTTGCCAAGTCATTCATCCCATAAGTAATTAGCAAGTGTGTACGTCATACCTGGCGCTGTGCGGAGGGTTAGAAGTCCAGCACTGAGTCAGAAATTTCCTCCCTGACAACAGCCAAGTCTTCCATATATGACTGCTATCAGCTGACATCCTCCTCGCAACAATCCTGTCAGATAGGCAGTCCCAGAACCCTTTTTTTTTTTTTGCAATAGTGTACCATTATGTCCATCAGGCTGGAGTGCAGCAGTGCAATCACGGCTCACTGCATCCCCAACCTCCTGGGCTCAAGTAATCCTCCCACCTCAGCCTCCCAAGTAGCTGGGACATAGGCAGCGCCACCATACCCGGCTAACTTTTGTATTTTGTACAGACAGGGTCTCGCTATGCTGCCCAGGGTGGTCTCGAACTCCTGGCCTCAAACAATCCTCCTGCCTTGGCCTCCCAAAATGCTGGGAGTATAGGCATGAGCCACTGCGATCAGTCAGAGCCCTCTTCTTTTCAGGGAAACTGATACTCAAATAACTTGTTCAAGGTCACATACCTAGCTAAAGGAGGAAGAGGTTGAATTCTTCCTCCTTGGAATATATGACCAATCTAAAGCAGAAACATTGGACAGATCATAAAACCACCCTTGCAGAGGGGTACAGTATAATTCTAGAATATAAAATATTTGAAAGCCAAACGATGGAACCACAAAGTCAGTCACAAAAGTATCGTCAAGTCCTGCTTCAGCCAACATGGTTGGTCTCCAACTGTTTCAAATTTGGAGTTTACAGTACTATCGTAAGTCTAGTCTATGAAAACATTATAAAAAGAAAAAAAAAAGCACTTTGACGTATAGAAACTATGGAGAGAAGACTAAATAATGGCAGCAGAACATGTAAAAGTCACCTGGCGGGCACAGTGGCTTGTGCCTGTAATCCTAGCACTTTGGGTGACTGAGGAGGAAGGATCATTTGAGGCCAGCAGGTGGAGGTTACATTAACCAAGATTGCACCACTGCACTCCAGCCTGAGTGACAGAGGAAGATCCCAAACACGCACACACACAAAAACAACTACAAGTCCTAAAAGTCACCTGGCCATGTATTATAATAAAAGGTGGGGGCTGGGCATGGTGGCCCACATCTGTAATCCTAGCACTTTGGGAGGCTGAGGTGGGCAAATCACTTGAGGTCAGGAGTTCTAAACCAGTCTGGCCAACATGGTGAAACCCTGTCTTTACTAAAATACGAAAAACAAATTAGCCGGGTGTGGTTGTGGGTGCCTGTAACCTCAACTACTCAGGAGGCTGAGACACAAGAATCGCTTGAACCCAGGGTGTGGAGGCTGCAGTGAGCTGAGGTCACTCACTGCATTCTAGCCTGGTCGACAGACCAAGACTCCATCTCAAAAAAAAAACAGGTGGGATGCTGGGCGTAGTGGCTCACATATGTAACCCTAGCACTTTGGGAGGCCATGGTGGGAGGAGTCCAGGAGTTTGCTTGAGTCCAGGAGTTTGAGATAAGCCTGGGCAACAAAGTGAGACACCATATCTACAAAAAAAATTAAAAATTAGCTGGGCATGGTAGTGAGAGCCTGTAGTCTTTGCTGCTTAGGAAGCTGAGGTGGGAAGATCACTTGAGCCTGGGAGGTCGAGGCTACAGGTAGCTGTGATTATGCCACTGTACTCCAGCATGGATGATGGAATAAGATCCTGTCTCAAAAAAACAAAAGTCTATCCTGGTCAGTTTGTTTAAATGCATACTCTTAGAACAAAAAAATAAAATAAATAAATAAATAAATGCATACTCTTTATTTTTTATAAATGCATACTCTTGATACAATGGAAAGTTTCTCTTCAAAAGCAAACTTCTATCAAAGTTATTAAGTCAATGTAACTTCAACCCAGTGCAAATTTGAGTGGTCTAATTCACAATTTGTCCAGAAGTCCATCTCTGGTTTAAAATCTGCTAAGAAAGAATCTATTACAGAATGAAAGGCACTCTATTTAGATTTCCTATAGTGATTAGAATTATTACTTGGCAAAATTAACAACCAGTTCTTCTCAAAAGACACCATTAGATCTAATATCCAAGCCTCCTTTGAACTCAGTTTTTACATTCTTCTAATGCAGCAGTCCTCAACTACGGGAGATTCTGCCTCCCCAGGGCACATGTAGTAATGATGGAAGACATTTTTGGTTGTCACAACTCAGGAGGATGGAGTGCTACTGGTATCTCACAGGTAGTGTAAAAGGATGTTGTCAAACATCCTACAATGGACATGACAGTCTCCTCACAACAAATTATTTGTCCCCAAATGTCAACAGTGTGCCAAAGTTGAGAAACCTAAATCTAATCATAACCCCAAATGTCATGTGTGTGTGTGTGTGTGTGTGTGTGTGTATATATTATTTTTTAGATAGAGTCTTGCTCTGTCACCCAGGCTGGAGTGCAGTGACGCAATCTCGGCTCACTGCAAGCTCCACCTCCCAGGTTCACACCATTCTGCGGCCTCAGCCTCCCGAGTAGCTGGAACTACAGGTGCCTGCCACCACACCCAGCTAATTGTTTTTTGTGTGTTTTTTTTTAGTAGAGACGGGGTTTTACCGTGTTAGCCAGGATGGTCTCAATCTCCTGACCTCGTGATCTGCCTGCCTCAGCCTCCCAAAGTGCTGGGATTATAGGCGTGAGCCACTGCTCCCGGCCTTGTCATGTATCTTTTGTGAGCTTTGGTGGGATTATCTTATGCTGTGGCTTGACAAATTATACAAAGGTAGTCCAAGACAGTCATCTTGGTTATGGAACATCAATGCTTTTTTTTTTTTTTAAGACGGAGTTTCACTCTTGTTGCCCAGACTGGAGTGCAATGGTGTGGTCTTGGCTCACTGGGACCTCTGCCTTCTGGGTTTACGTGATTCTCCTGCCTCAGCCTCCCAAGTAGCTGCGATTACAGGCACCTGCCACCACACTCGGCTAATCTTTGTATTTTTAGTAGATATGGGGTTTCACCATGTTGGCCAGGCTGGTCTGGAGCTCCTGACCTCAGGTGATCCACTTGCCTCAGCCTCCCAAAGTGCTGGGATTACAGGCGTGAGCCACTGCACCCGACCATCAGTGCTTCTTTTACGGCATATGATACACCTTTAACCCGCATTATACCATTATACATTGGACAGACACTCTGGCGTAGTTTTTTAGAACTCTTTTTTTACACCTGGTCCCCTTTCATCCCTTTCTTGGTTTCCTGTCAGGTTTGATCTGTAAAACTCTTCTGACACAAAATTTTACAGCTGTTCTGATACCATAATGCTCACTGAGTCTATAAAAAAAAATTAAAAATAAGGCCAGGTGTGGTGGCTCACACCTGTAATTCCAGCACTTTGGGAGGCTGAGGCGGGTGGATTTTGAGAACAGGAGTTTGAGAACAGCCTGGTCAACAGGGTGAAACCCCATCTCTACTAAAAATACAAAAATTAGCCAGGTGTGGTAGCGGGCACCTGTAATCCCAGCTACTTTGGAGGCTGAGGCAGGAGAATCACTTGAACCCGGGAGGTGGAGGTTGCAGTGAGCCAAGGTCGCGCCATTGCACTCCAGCCTGGGCAACAGAGCAAGACTCCCTCTCAAAAATAAAAATAAAACATAAAAATACTATTATTACTTACTATTTTAATAAGAATATAAGTAGCAATTTCCTTTTTTTTTTTTTTTTGAGACAAAGTCTCACTCTGTCACCCAGGCTGGAGCACAGTGGTGCAATCTCAATTCACTGTAACCTCTGCCTCCCAGGTTCAAGCAATTCCCATGCCTCAGCCTCCCAAGTAGCTGAAATTACAGGTGTGTGCCACCACACTTGGTTAATTTTTGTATTTTTAGTAGAGATGGGATTTTACCATGTTGGCCAGGCTGGTCTCAAACTCCTGACCTCAAGTGATCTGCCCGCTTCAGCCTCCCAAAGTGCTGGGATTACAGGCGTGAGCCATCGTGCCCAGCCTTAAGTAGCAAATCTAAATTTTTATTCCGTACTTTCCTGGGCACTGGGGGATATAAATATCCAAAATGTGCAACATCCTTTAAAATGCAACCAACTACTCATCAAATATCATGCAAGAACCTGGAATATAGCCATTCTATAAATTTTTTCTTTCTTTTAAGAAACAGGGGGTCGGGTGCGGTGGCTCATGCCTATAATCCCAGCACTTTGGAAGGCTGAGGTGGGCAAATCACAATGTCAGGAGATTGAGACCATCCTGGCTAACACGGTGAAACCCTGTCTCTACTAAAAATACAAAAAATTAGCCAGGCGTGGTGGCGGGCGCCTGTAGTCCCAGCTACTCGGGAGGCTGAGGCAGGAGAATGGCGTGAACCTGGGAGGCAGAGCTTGCAGTGAGCTGAGATCGCACCACCGCACTCCAGCCTGGGTGACAGAACAAAGACTCTGTCTCACAAAAAAAAAAAAAAAAAGAAAAAAGAAAAAGAAACAGGGTCAGCTGGGCACAGTGGCTCACGCCTATAATTCCAGTACTTTGGGAGGCCAACTCAGGTGGATCACGTGAGGTGAGGAGCTCAAGACCAGCCTAGCCAATATGGTGAAACCCCATCTTTACTAAAAAAACACAAAAATTAGCCGGGCATGGTGACATGCGCCTATAATCCCAGCTACTCAGGAAGCTGAGGCAGTAGAATTGCTTGAACTTGGAAGGTGGAGGTTGACCAAGATCTTGCCACTACACTGCAGCATGAGCAACAGAGCCAGACTCCGTCTCAAAAACAAAAAACAAAAAACAAACAAACAAAACAGTGTCTTGCTCCATTGCCCAGGCTGGAGTACAGTGGCATGATCATAGCTCATTACAGACTGCTGGGCTCAAATAATCCTCCCACCTCAGCTTCCTGAGTAGCTGGGACTACAGAGTGGCTAATTAAAAAAAAAATTTTTTTTGGAGACAGGGTCTCCCTACATTGCACAGGCCAGTCGTGAACTCCTGGCCACAAGCGATCCTCCTGCCTCAGCCTCCCGAGTAGCTGGTACACACCACTACACTTGGCTTCCACTCTGTAAACAGGTACACACCACTACGCTTGGCTTCCATTTTGCAAATTCTGATTCCAGGTTTCAGGTACAGCTCTAGTAAGGTTCTAGCTTATCACCTCTGGGTCTTTCTTTCCCTTTCTGCCCATGCATCATCAAATGAAATACTTTGAAAACTCACTTCATAATTTTGTCGGAGAGAACAGTCATCTTCTTTGCTCCATAATTGTAAGCGTTCTCATTTTTAGACTAATAAATGACAATCAGAATGAACAATCCAGGCTGGGCGCGGTGGCTCACACCTCTAATTCCAGCACTCTCAGAGGCCAAGGTGGGTGGATCACGAAGTCAGGAGACAGAGACCATCCTGGCTAAAATGGTGAAACCCCATCTCTACCAAAAATACAAAAAATTAGCCAGGCATGGTGGCATGCACCTGTAGTCCCAGCTACTCGGGAGGCTGAGGCAGAAGAATCGCTTGAACCTGGGAGGCAGAGGTTGCAAGTGAGCCAAGATCGCGCCACTGCACTCCAGCCTGGGCAACAAGAGTGAGACTCTATCTCAGAAAAAAAAAAAAAAAAAAAAAATTCCAATTTTTTTTTTTTCATTTTTACACACTTTTTCATTCTAACCACCTATATACATATACATAACTTTGGCACCTGTCCATTTACAAACTGCATCAACTAAGTTTTTGAACAAATATCCTGAAAGATGAAAGAATACTATCATACATCTTTTTGGCAAAGTGCAGTGGTTTTTTTTTTATTTCTTAAAAACAGAATCTCACTATGTTGCCCAGGCTGGTCTCGAACTTCTGGGCTCAAGCGATCCTCCCACCTCAGCCTCCCAAGAAGTTGGGATTGCAGGCATATGCCACTGCACCCAGACCAGTTCTGATTCTTATAAAAAGAAAATCACATTCTAGCTGGGTGCCTGTAGTTCCAGTTATCTAGGGGGAATGAAGCTTGAGCTCATGAATCTAAATCCAGCCTGGGCAACATAGTAAGACAGATCCCATCTTTAAAAAAATAAAAAATAAAAATAAAAAAAATCACCATCGGGCACGGTGGCTCACAACTGTAATCCCAGCACTTTGGGAGGCCAAGGCAAGTGGATCCTGAGGTTGGGAGTTTGAAATCAGCCTGACCAACATGGAGAAACCCCATCTTCTACTAAAAATACCAAAAATTAGCCAGGCATGGTGGTACATGCCTGTAATCCCAGCCACTCGGGAGGCTAAGGCAGGAGAATCCCTTGAACCCAGGAGGCAGAAGTTGCAGTGAGCCGAGATTGTGCTATGAACCTCCGGCCTGGGCAACAAGAGCAAAGCTCCGTCTCAAAAAAAAAATAATAATAATAATCACATTCTAAACTCATCTAGGGTACAGTCACATATGTATATGGGTGGAAACAGGATCCTGCTATGTTGCCCAGCCTGGTTTTGAAGTACTGGGCTCAAGTGATCCTCCTATCCCAGCCTCCCAAGATGCTGGGAATATAGGTGCACACCACCATGCCTGGCTGAAGACTCGTATTTTACAACTTGGTTTATATAACTTTACCATCATCCTAACAGTCTAGAGTACTACTGTCACACAGCATTCATCTACAAGTTCCTCCGAAATGTCTTCTATGGTCAGTTTTCTTCTCTTTGCCATTATAGGAGGAAAATGAAAAACTATGGATTTTTAAATATGTCCAATGAAAGCTTAAAAGTTGAAAAATAGTACGAAAATTACCATGTACTCCTTCCCCTAGATTTTCCAAATGTTAACATCTTACATAATGTTTAAGATGGTATCTCCCAACTTCTTTTATACTTTCTTGAAAGATGCTGTAGGCTGGGCATGATGGCTCATACCTGGAATTCCAGCACTTTGGGAGGCTAAGGTGGGTGGACTGTTTGAGCCCAGGGGTTCAAGACCAGCCTGAACAACATGGTAAAACCTTCTCTCTACAAAAAAATACAAAAATTAGCCAGGTGTGGTGGCACACGCCTGTAGTCCCAGCTACTTGGGGGGCTGAGGTGAGAAGATTGCTTGAGTCTGGGAGAAGGTTGCAGTGAACTGAGATTGCATCACCGCACTCCAGCCTGGGTGACAGAGTGAGACCGTGTATCCAAAGAGAAAAAAAAAGTTGCTTTAAGTTTTGGGAAAAGCAATTAAGAAAATTGAAGGGCTGTGGTGCACACCTATAGTCCCAGCTACCCAGGATGCTTAGGTGGGAAGATCACTTGAGCCCAGAAGCTTGAGGCTGCAGTGAGCTATGATCGTACCACTGCACTTCGGCCTGGGCAACAAAGCGAGGCCCCATCTCTAAAAACTGACGTGTAAAACTAATGATTTATTTCATTACTGCATATCCTTTTAAGCAATTCTGTAATTCTCCCTTTGTCATATTATTTTAGTCCTTTTTAGCATATTTGGGAATTGATAAGTAATGATGAAATAATTCCTAGGATGATGAAATACCAAAATATTTCAATATACAGGAAAAATAAGATCAGTAAAACCCCATAACGTTGTTTAGATGTACAAGTGGTAATAGCTAAAATGAGTTTATTACTTTGGAAAAAAAATAATTTTCAGGCTGGGCGTGGTGACTCATGCCTATAATCCCAGCATTTTGGGAGTTCAGGAGTTCAAGGCCAGCATGGTGAAACCCCACTTCTACTAAAATTACAAAAATCAGCCAGGTGTGGTGGTACACACCTGTAATCCCAACTATTTGGGAGGCTGAGGCAGGAGAACCGCTTAAACCCAGGAGGCGGAGGTTGCAATTACCCGAAATTGTGCCACTGCACTCCAGCCTGGGGACAGAGCAAGACTCCATCTAAAAAAAATAATAAAAATAAAAATAGCCGGGCGTGGTGGCTCACGCCTGTAATCCCAGCACTTTGGGAGGCCAGGGCAGGCGGATTACCTGAGGTCAGGAGTTCAAGATCAGCCTGGCCAAGACGGTAAAACCCTGTCTCTACCAAAAATACAAAAATCGGCCAGGCATGGTGGCAGGTGCCTGTGATCCCAGCTACTGGGGAGGCTGAGGCAGAGAATTGCTTGAACCCGGGAGGCAGTGGTTGCAGTGAGCCGAGATCACGCCACTGCACTCCAGCCTGGGCGACAGAGCTAGACTCTGCCTCAAAAAAAAAAAAAAATTAAAAAAAAAAAATTAAAATAAAAATAAATTTTCTCTTTGCTGTTTTGAAGACCTCCAATAAATAAAAGTCATGAAATATACATCTTTACAAGTAGTCAGTACTGCTTTTAAAAAAAAACCTCAAAACTAAAATTGAGTCCAGACCAGGTGGGATGGCTCAGGCCTGTAATCCCAGCACTTTGGGAGGCCGAGGTGGGCAGACTGCTTGAGCCTAGGAGTTTGAGACCAATCTGGGCAATATAGAGTTCAATGACACTGATGTTACATAGACATTTCTTACTACTGTAGGTAGAAAGTGAACAGGAAATTATTTAGTTCAATTCAAAATGTATTAATAATTGTTATCACTGTTAATTTTCTGATTTGATCACTGTATTGTGGTTTTAAAAGATACACTTGGGGAATCTAGGTGAAGATTATAGGGCCCTTATTTGTATTATTTTTGCAACTCTCTTTGAAGTCTGAAATTATTTCCAAACAAAAAGTTTTTTAAAAAATTAAGTATTAGGCCAGGCATGGTGGCTAACACCTGTAATCCCAGCACTTTGGGTGTCTGAGGCAGGTGGACTGCTTGAGTCCAGGAAGACCAGCCTGGGCAATATGGTGAGACCCTGTCTCTGTTTAATATAAGAAATTTAATCTTTCAAAATATCTATAAGGCCAGGTGCAGTGGCTCATGCCTGTAATCCCAGCACTTTGGGAGGCCAAGGCGGGTGGATCGCCTGAAGTCAGGAGTTCAAGACAAGGCTGCCCAATGTGGTAAAACCCTGTCTCTACTAAAAATACAAAAAATTAGCCAGGCATGGTGGTGGGCACCTGTGATCCCAGCTACTCAGGAGGCTGAGACAGGAGAATTGCTTGAACCTGGGAAGGGGAGACTGCAGTGAGCCAATATCGCGCCACGTCTGCCTGGGCGACAGAGCGAGACACTGTCTCAAAAAAAAAAAAAAAAAAAACTTAGCCAGGCGTGGTGGTGGGTGCCTGTAATCCCAGCTACTTGGGAGGCTAAGGCAGAAGAATCACGTGAACCTGGGAGGTGGAGGTTTCTGTGATCCAAGATTGCATCACTTCACTCCAGCCTAGGCGAAAAGAGCGAAACTACATCTCAAAAAAAAAAAGAAAAAAAATTTATAAAAGATAGAAAAAGTAAATAAAACAAAAATTTAAGTATTAATAGTAGGGGAGGGTCAGGCTCATAATCCTAGCAGAGGGAAGATTACAGAGAGACACTGTAGGTGGGAGAACTGCTTGAGGCCAGGAGTTCAAGTCCAGCCTGAACAAAATGATGAGAACTTGCTGCTCTCAAAAAAAAAAATTAAAAAAAAAAAAAAAGAAAAAATAACAAAGCATTATAAGCGGGGTGTGGTGGCACATCCATATAGTCTGATGTTTTGGGGAGGCTTAGGTGCATAGATCACTTGAGCCCAGGAGTTTGAGTCCAACCTGAACTAACATAACAAGACCTTGTCTCTAAAAGGAAAAAAAAAAATTTTTTTTTTTTTTTTTAAACTAAAAAGGAGGCCAGAGGCCAGGCATAGTGAGTCACACCTACAACACCAGCACTTGGGGAGACTAAGACGGGCAGATTACTTGAGCCCAGAATTTCGAGACCAGCTCAGGCAACATGGACAAACCTGTCTCTTTAAAAATTACAAAAATTAGCTGGGCAAGCTAATGTTAGCATGCCCCTATAGTCCCAGCTACTTGGAAGGCTGAGGTCAGAGGCTCACCTGAGCCCAGGAGGTTGAGGATGAAGTGAGCCATGATTGTGCCACTGCACTTAAGCCTGGGGGGCTGAGCACCATGGCTCACACTGATAATCCCAGCACTCTGGCACTTTGGGAGGCCAAGGCGGGCGAAGCCCTTGAGATCAGGAGCTCGAGACCAGCCTGGCCAACAAGGTGACACCCCGTCTCTACTAAAAGTACAAAAATTAGGCCGGGCACAGTGGCTCACACCTGTAACCCAACACTTTGGGAGGCCGAGGTAGGTGGATCACTTGAGGTGAGG
Organism: Piliocolobus tephrosceles; assembly: GCF_002776525.5. Classification (NCBI taxonomy): domain Eukaryota; kingdom Metazoa; phylum Chordata; class Mammalia; order Primates; family Cercopithecidae; genus Piliocolobus; species Piliocolobus tephrosceles. The sequence continues at coordinate 84,430,180 of NC_045439.1, read as the reverse complement.
AGTTCGAGTTGGCCAGCCTGGCCAACATGGTGAAACCCTGTCTCTACTAAAAATACAAAAATTAGTTGGGTGTGGTGGTACAGGCCTGTAATCCCAGCTACTCAGGAGGCTGAAGCAGGAGAATCACTTGAACCCGGGAGGCAGAGGTTGCGGTGAGCTGAGATTATGCCAAGCTGAGATTGCACCACTGCACTCCAGGCGGGGGGACAGGGCAAAATTCCGTCTCAAAAAAAAAAAATAGCCAAGCATAGTGGCACATGCCTGTAATCCCAGCTGCTCGGGAGGCTAAGGCAGGAGAATCACTTGAAGCTGGGTGTGTTTATGTGTGTGTGTGCAATGAGCTGAGATAGTACCACTGCACTCTAACCTGGGCAACACAGTGAGACCTTGTCTCAAAAAAAAGAAAGAGAGAAAGGAAGAAAGAAAGAGAGAGAAAGAGAGAGAGAGAGAAAGCAAGCAAGCAAGCAAAAGAAAAGCAAAAGAAAAAAAGCATTACAAAGAATAAAACTTAAGATGGCTCTTGAAAGGACAGGTGGATGTGTCACATCTCACACTGCTTTGATCACATTAGCTCTTCTGCTCCCACACAAACACGGGCACATAACATCTTTAACCATCTATGTATCCTCTACTATGCTCAACATACTGCTTTGTCTGTCTGTGATGGAAACCAAATCATTCATTCGTGTATACATCCTCTAATATTTACTGAGCACATACTATGCACCAGGTGTTTTAGGAGTTGGAAATACAACGGTAAACAAAAATCCCTTCCCTCAAGAAGCTTACATTTTAGTGAAAGATGACACAACAGACAAAGTATAATATTTAGAATATTAGGCAGTGACAAGTATCAAGAACAAAAGGCAAGGAAGAGTTTCTGAAATTGTAGATAAGAATGGCCAGAGAATACCTACTGAGAAGGTAACTTTTGAGTAAAGGAAGTGAGGGAGCTAGTCACGCAGAAATTAGTGGAGAAAGCCTTCTAGGCAGAGGGGACAGCAAACGCAAAGACCCTCATGTCTTTGTGAGGGCTCACATGTGCCTGACATTTTCCAAAACAGCATGAAGGCTGGGTAGCTGAAGAAAAACGAAAGAAGGACTAGTCAGAAATGTAGTCAGAAAGGTACTAGGATAAGGGTGGCAGGCAGAGGGTACATCACATTTGTTCTTACAGGTGTTTTTTTCCTTTTTTTTCTTTTTCGAGACAGGGTCTCATTTGGTCGTCAAGGCTGGGGTACAGTGGCACAGTCATGGTTCACTGCAGCCTAAAACTCCTGAGCTCAATCCTCCTGCCTCAGCCTCCCAAGTAACTGGGACTATAGGCACGCACCAGCATGCCTGGCTAATTTTTAATTTTTTTTATAGAAATAGGGTCTTCTTACGATGCCCAAGCTGGTCTCAAATTCCTGGCCTCAAATGATCCTCGCACTTCAGCTCCCAAAATGCCGGAATTACAGACATATCTTTTTTTTTTTCGTTTGAGATGGAGTCTCGCTCTGTCGCCCAGGCTGGAGTGCAATGGCATGATGTTGGCTCAGTGCAAGCTCCACCTCCTGGGTTCACATCATTCTCCTGCCTCGACCTGCTGAATAGCTGGGACTACAGGCGTGTATGCCACCATGCCCAGATAACTTTTTTGTATTTTTTTAGTAGAGACCGTGTTAGCCAGGATGGTCTCGATCTCCTGACCTCTTGATCTGCCCACCTCGGCCTCCCAAAGTGCTGAGTTTACAGGCATGAACCACCAGGCCCTGGCCCATTACAGACATACCTTAATAAGGACTCAGGTTTAATACTCAGACTGAAATGGAAAGCCACTGGATGGTTTTAAGCAGAGAAATGACAAGGTATGACAGGTTTCAAAAGAATCACTTGGGTTGCTATGTTGAGAAAGATTTAAGAGTCGCAGTAACAAAACAAGGAGAATAGAATCCAAGCTAGAGATGCACAGGCGCTGACTAGGGCAATGGAGATGCAGATCCTAAGTGGTCTAATTCTGGATAGTATTTTGAATATAGAGCAAATAAAATTTACTGATGGACCACATATGAAAAAGACAGAGAAGAGTCAACAATGTCTCTTAGTTATCCAAGAGGAGACATCAAGTGGAGACCTCGAGTGGGCCACTAGACATATTAGTCTACGGTAGAGGGAGAGATCCCCGTTAGAGAGTCATCAGCATTGTTTGGATTTTAGAAAGGCAATATGGTACATATACTGTATCATCTCTCTCTCTCAGCTAGGGCTGGGGTAGATCCCCATAATCAAGCAGTCGCATTTCTGCATCATGCGGGACAGCCCAGGTCAGGTTGTGCCCCAAAATTAGCTGTGGAACTAGACTTACCAAAAAACAAACTCTTGCATTTCAGAACTGCAAATAAAGAATGTGGACCTGCATATCCTCCAATAGCCCATATATCAGCAAGCCTAGCCCTGGAGGACACCAAGAAGACTCATGAAGGGTCCACTGCCATGCTGAGAAATATGGGTAACATATAAACACACAAGACAAAAAGGGGGTAGGGAAAACAAAAGCAAAAGGGGCAAATAAGAAATACATCAGTTAGAAATTGCCACCAATGACCAGGCACAGTGGCTCACGTCTGCAATCCTAGCACTCTGAGAGGCTGAGGTAGAAGGATCTCTTGAGCCCAGGAGTTCGAGACCAGCCTGGGCAACATAGGAGGACTTCATCTCTATAAAAATATTTCTAAAATTAGCCAGGTGTGTGGTGGCACACACCTGTAATCCCAGCTACTTGGGAGGCTAAGGTAGGAGGGTCACTTAAGTCCAGAAGGTCAACACTGGAGTTGTGATCATGCCACTGCACTCCAGCCTGGTGACAAAGTGAGACTTCGTCTCAAAAAAAAAAAAAAAAAAAAAAAAAAGGCCGGGCGTGGGTGGCTCAAGCCTGTAATCCCAGCACTTTGGGAGGCCGAAATGGGTGGATCACGAAGTCAGGAGATCGAGACCATCCTGGCTAACACGGTGAAACCCCGTCTCTACTAAAAAATACAAAAAACTAGCTGGGCGAGGTGCTGGACGCCTGTAGTCCCAGCTACTCAGGAGGCTGAGGCAGGAGAATGGCGTGAACCTGGGAGGCGGAGCTTGCAATGAACTGAGATCCGGCCACTGCACTCCAGCCTGGGCCACAGAGCTAGACTCCGTCTCAACAGCAACAAAAAAAGACATTATGCGAAGAAAAGACATGCGGCTGGGTGCAGTAGATCATGCCTGTAATCCCAGTACTTTGGGAGGCTGAGGTGGGCGGATCATGAGGTCAGGAGTTCAAGACTAGCCTGACCAACATGGCAAAACCCTTCTCTACTAAAAATACAAAAATTAGCCGGGAGTGGTGGTGCCCCAGCTTCTTCTTCGTGGAGGCCGAGGCAGGAGAATCGCTTGAACTCGTGAGGCGGAAATTGCAGTGAGCTGAGATTGCACCACTGCACTCCAGCACTCCAGCCCAGGTGACAGAACAAGACTCCATCTCAAAAAAAAAAAAAAAAAAGTCTAGTGCCTAACACAGTATCTGTGACACAGTAAGTCCTCAATAAATATCATCTTTTACTATTCAAGGGGCAAGGAAGGTGTATTTTGAAAAAGCATATACCATGTATTTTTTTTTTAAAGGCCTACAGAAAGTAAAGCTTAACAAACTCTTGGCTGGTGGAATTGCCCAGAAAAGTGAGAAAGCCTTGAAAAGCACTATGCTGAACTACTGAATGCCATGGACATAACCTTTTAATTCCAATTAAAATTCCTGGGTACTAACATCTGCCATGCACAGTTCTCCAGTGTCTTGTCTGCTTACACTGAAGATGTAAAAAGAATTATACTTTGCCAGGACTATACACCTCCTTCCTTAAAAAAGAAAAAAAGTCTTTCTCTGTATGTAAATTATTAAAACCCTCTTAATTACGAAGTGCCAATCTTTCTAAGCTATTTATCTCTGAGCAACATTATAGTATATAAAATAATTATCTGGAGATTATGAAGCATTTATGAAACCGCTCCTAATACAGCAAAACCAAGTTCTTACTTGAATCCTTAAAGACTCTTCTGTGTTCCCCAGTATACAGCACTGCAAATCACGGGAACTACTATATGTAGACCAAATTTTCCTCAGTGGTCAATCGTTCTCCACTATCTGTTTATGGCACCAGAAAAAAACACCTGGATTTTTTTGTCTCCCCATCAATTCTATTACAGCCATCATTAGCTAAACTAAAATGCTGTTGCTTTTGCAACTTCCTTGGCAGAGAAGATAGAACCCACCCTTTTCACATAAACATAGCACAGAGCACCAGGCCCTACTAACCAAAGCACAAATCTAGAATTTCACTTCAGATAATTAACCAGAGGCCCATTTAGACATCACTGCATAAATAAACATTGGTTCCATGTTTATTTTTCTCGTGAAAAATATTGAAATAATTTATCTCAATAGGAAAAGATAATGTATTAAGTGAAAGCAAAAACCTCATCTAATGTGGTTCTGCTATAGGTTAAATTTGAAATGTCCTAACGCGACTCTCCAATGCAGGCTGGAGAGCAATGCTACAGAAGTCACATACAGAAGGCTACCCTGATCCACAACTTCACCCTACTCTGAAATAAAAAGGGCAAGAACACTGTACTATGTAGACTATAAATAGAAAGTGGTCTAGATGGTCGAACATAATTACATAAAACCAGAAAGAAAAGACTTCTCACCTATAGTTACCTAAATAGCAAATTCTTTAGGAAATCAAATTTTGTTTTTTTGTTGAGACGGAATTTCGTTCCTGTTGCCCAGGTTACAGCGCAATGGCCCGATCTTGGCTCACTGCAACCTCGCCTCCCGAGTTCAAGTGATTTCTCCTGCCTCAGCCCCCCCAGTAGCTGGGATTACAGACGCTTGCCACCATGCCCAGCTAATTTTTGTATTTTTAGTAGAAACGGGGTTTCGCCATGTAAGCCTGGCTGGTCTCAAACTCCTGACCTCAAGCGATCGGCCCGCCTCAGCCTTCCAAAATGCTGGGATTACAGACATGAGCCACCGCACCCGGCCGGGAAACTAAGTTTATATAGCAGAACCATCTGCACAATGAAAGCGTTCAAAACTACAAGTGTCAGAGATATCGCAATATTTTATTAAAAGTCTGAATTTTTCTTAAAAAAAAAAAACAACAAAACCTATTTTATAAACAGACCAGTTTTGAGATTAAAATGTAAATCCCAACTTTCCTGTTATAAATCTCAGCCTTGTAAAGAGGAGGAACTTCCACTGCCTTTTCAAGGCTAACTTGGTTAAAGTCCTAACGCACTGAAACAGACGCCAAGTCTACTACCCACCACCCATTGGCTCAAAGGAAGCCCCGCCCCGTACAGCCACCGTAACTGAACATTAAGGGAACCCCAGAAAGGTTTTCCCTCCGCCACATTTCTAGTCTCTGATGACTCCCTACCCCTCCCCGACCATCACCACCGCGGAAATACGGTTCCAACACCAGCCACACACGCTCCTACAAGAGGACCTTAGGCACTTCGCCCCAATAGATACAACCAGGAGGGTGGTGGGGGTGACCATGCTCCCACTCTCCCGGCTGCACGGTGCCAGACACGCTGCATGGAGCAAACACAGAAAGCAGCTCAGGCACAGGGCCCTTGTGCCCTAGGCAGAAGGCATGACCGAGCCACCAGAGTAAGTCCTGACACCTCCGCAGCTTTCAGTCGGCGGGAGCCCCTCCCTCCCCACGGAGACATAAGGCGGGGCAGACCTAGGCGCCGAGACTCCCAGCCAGACCCGACAGCGGGCTTTCCCTAGCGCCGCCTCATTGCCAAGGAGGCGGAAACCCAGGGCCGGGGTGGGAGGCGGGGGACGGCCAAGGGGAGTGGCATCACGGATCAGTACGGCCCCTCTGGCCAACCGAATCCCGAGAAGGTGGAGGAACTCAGACTTCACGCCCCCTCCCTGCCGCGCCCTAAATCTACACGCGGGAGACCCCCCTATCGGTCCCCGACCCCAGCAGGCAAGAGCGCGGCCGCCAGCCCGAGGCCCCGCCCGCCCCAGGAGGCGGAGAGGGGGTGGTCGGCCGCAAACCGCACTCAGCTCGAAGCCGGTCCCGCCCCTTTCTCCACAATCGCACGCGCGCGCCGGCCCCGCCTCTGAGCGGCGGCGCGAGAGCCCGCCCCGCTCCGCGCGCACCGGGACTACGCTCTCCTCCCCCCCCCGCGAGGAGCTACCCCGCTCCGCCCCCCCCCCCCCTCACCCAGCCCCACACCCCCCCCCCGCCTGCTCTACGGGAGGCCGGGGGGGGCCCCCCCCCCCCCCCCCCAAAATACACACCCTCGAGTCCGGCGTTATCCACCACCAGGCTCCCGCCCGGCCCCCGGCCCAGCGTGCTCTCACCGCAAAGCTGCTTCGGCCGCTCGTCACTGCGTGTCCCTCTCGGCGTGAGCCGCGAGCTCAGCAGGGAGGCCCTGAGAACAGCGCGGGGCACCGGCCCGCCGAAGCGGACTGCCAGCTACCTCTCCGATAACGAAGCGGTCACAGGCCCCGGTGCCCAGACTGGGAAGGAGGGAGGGAGGGAGGGAGGGAAACTCCGAGGGGGGAAGGGGAGGGGGGAAGATGGAGAAACCGTCTCCGCCGCCTCTACCGCCGCGGCCGCTTCTCTGTTACCCGGGAAATCCCGCCCACTCCCCCGACCCCGCCCCACAGGGGGAAGACTCAGCTTCGTTCCAGCACAGGACGCAATACCCGCCCGTCAAAGACTGAGCCAATCACCGAGCCCTGTCTTATGCCTTCCCGCCCCTTCCCCCTCGACTGGGAGGGGAGGGGGAGCCGCTCACCTTCTCCACGCCCCTATTGGCGGGGAGCTTCCCTAACTCAACCCCGCCTATTGGAGACGGACTGCTGAAGCCCACCCCCGAGCCACAACGCTATTGGAGGAAGCGGGGAAGCTCTTCCTGTCTCATTGGAGGACACCACATAACCCGCCCCGCAGCGTCTCAGCCACAGGCCTAACAAGTTGGCTCCCGCCTCCGCCGGTCATCGCATTGGAAGGCTACCCCTGGCTCTCCCACCGCCCCAGTAAGGTAAGTAACCGATGTGGGGTAAAATGTCTGTAAGTGAAACAGGCTCCGCCTACCGCACTGCCGGGCCAGGCCCCGCCCCAAGAGTTGGATTGGATATCTTGGCACTGGTAGGACCCTCCATTGGCCAGGGCGCCCGTCTAGGAAGGAACTTAATTCCGCTCTGCGCGAGGAGGCTGAACCTTAGCAGTCCTTTTGTGGAATGTTTACACTAGAGACTGAAGCTCGGAGTTCCAGGGCCCGAGACAGGAGGGGGAGCGGAGCTCATCAGCGGAGACTCCACATCCTAGGATTTGAAGGAAAGGCAGTCCACCCCGGAGGACTCCCTTACAAAAAAAAAAATGAGAATGAGAACTCATCCTCCCTATCCAGTTATCTTTGCAGTTTACATTCTACACACTGCGTCCTTGTAAACACAAATATCCAGAGCAGCTAGCAACTCCTTTCAGCCAAGTAGAGTACAGAACTAAGGTCTGGAGACCTAGGCGAAGAAATAACCCATAACCCCCAGGGTTGCCAGCGCACTCCCTAGAGCTGAATGTGCAGTTCTAAGAGGGCGGAGATAACCAAAAGAGAGGCGGGCCCTAACAGCCACCGCCCTGGCAAGCCTCCGGAAGGCGGAGCGTGAGGCATAAGGTACTCACGATCTCCCGGGTGGATCTGTAGGCATCCTCAGAACTGAGAAAGGAGAAAAAAGGACCAAAACAGGCCACAGCATAAATTAACCTTGGGAACATACCACACTCAGAGAAAGGATAAAACTTCCGTAGTTGGGGACATAACGGCTGTTCACCTTCTCCTTAGCCAGGAGTGTTAATGGTCCCTGTGTCCTCTCTGTGTAGATAACAGGGCCTCGAACGCACAGTGAGACAAAGTGCTTTCAATTCCTAGTTTGCTTTTATTTATTCACCAAATAGGGCGTGGGCCTGACGCTGACCTTACTTTGGGGGGCGCTCTCTCGACGCCAGGAGGGGACGGGATTACGTTGTTACCGCTCTCCCGAAGAAGTAGAATCCTCCTCCCGGAGAGCTAAAACCCCAAGGGACAGGCCCAGGGAACCTACTCCTAGGTCCAACTCTGTCCTCCCTCTGCAATCCAGCGGAAACGGCCAGGAACGAGCTCTGGCAGCAGGTGGGCCTAACTCCAACGATGGCTTCCAGCCGCGAAACCACAGCAGCGAATTGCGAACTCCAAAGGTAGCCGACAGGTGGGAGTAGCCTCGCCAGTAGCCAAACCCTGCCCCAGGACAGAGGTCTAAAAGTAAGTCAGACCAACAAAGCGACCCCCAGGCCAAACCGCTCCCAGGTTAGGAGGAAGCGGCACTCCAGCAGAACTGACCCAAGGCTACTTTTAACTTTGCGCCGCCTTCCACCACTAGACTGAGTAGCACAGGGCATTCCCACCATGGTATCAAGAACTACTCAGAACCCAAGCCAACATTAGGCTGCCCACGACTTCCCGTGAACACAGGGTACCACCTGCGCTGGATCTCACCTAAGGGCCCCAGGCCAGGGCACTAGGTTGTCAGAGTCTCGGATACATCCAACTAAGGACAGCTGCTACCATGCCTAGGGAAGAACAAACTTCCAGCGTGTGCAGAGTTCTCGAGCTTAAGCTCGGGGAAGTCAAAGGGCGCGGAAATAGCCAAGCGACAGGGTTAGAACTTTAGTACTTGGCACCGGCACCGAAGGGCAGATCTCAAACCCTGCAGAACCTACGAAGCTTCGCTCCCGAAATCCACTCCGCACTGTAATCCCCTGGCTTCACCCCGAAGGCTACCAGGTCTCCAGCCTCGGTGGAACCTTTGTGTGGCTTCTCGGCTCTCCCCGCCCCCCTCGCCAAGGGCGCCGAGCCTAGGACTTCCGGGCGGGAGGGCAGTTCGAAGGAGCTAGGCGGGCCTCTCACACGTGCGGAGCGCGCTCAAGAGCGAAGGAGGGAGGCGGGGAACAGGGTGGACTTCCCCCTCCGAGCTCTCTCCGCCGGAGGAGGCCGGCCTACCCGTCCCACCAATCCGAGGCGGGGGCGGGACCTTGCGCCTCGCGTCAGCCGCAAGAACCCTCCCTCCTCCCTCCGCGGAAAAAAAATCCTAGCAACTTAAACTCCAGCCCGGCCTCCCGATAGGCGGAGCTCGGGAGAATGTCATCCAATCCACATCCGAGAACGCGAAAAAAAGGGACTCTCGTCCAGCCACTGGAAGACAAGAGAAGGCGGGGCCTCCGGGCGAGCCCGAGGTGGGTGGGAGAGAGGAAACGGGCCCGCCCCTCAGCTCCCCTCCAGGCGGGTTGCACAAGCCGCCAGCGGAGTAGATAGTAAACAGTCTGGGCCCAGGAGTGCAGGCAGGGGCCGCCCGGCGCTCGGTGGACTGGGCCCCTGCGCCGCCTCTCCCGGCGTCGCCCCGCCCGGCCGGGACGGTTCCCGCCGGCGCCCCGCCTACCCGCCCGCGGCCGCCATCCCGGCTGACAGGCGCGCCCCCCGCGCCCCTCCCCGCCCGCTGATGCATTTCCTTTTCCCGATTCCGAGCGTGGAGACTGTTTTCCCAGTTTCCGACCTTCACTGCCCCTTTCAGGCCACCCCCTCGTGGGCGCGCACACGCCGGCGCCCTCGCCCCCGCCCCATCCGCGCCGAGCGGTCCGCAGCGGCATCTCGCAGGAAGGGGGAGCCCGGCGGCGGCACGGCCGGGGGAGGGGAAGAGAGCAGCAGTCGCCGCCGCCGCCTTGGGGTGGGCGGGGAAGCAGGCAGCTCCATGTTTGCAAGGGGATCAGCCGGGACCGCGGGGCGAAGCCGCCGAGTTCCTGGGGGTTTTCCGTACCACCGGTGCGAGCTCCTTGCCGGCTCGTGGCCTGCCGGGTGCCGGCACCAAATGCTGACTCGACCGCCAAGGCCAGGGAGTTTGGAAACCCGGCAGCTCGCGGGGCTAGCGGCGAGGCGCAGGGGCTCTTTCCGGTGGCCTCTCCCGCCCCCGGCTGCCCCTCCCGCAAGTCCAGTGTTGCCCCCGCCCCCAGAGTCCATAACAACCGCGGGCCCACAGTGCCCGCGCCTCTCCGGAACGCGCCCACCGCCCCCTCCAAGTTTGCGGGCAGAAACAAAACCCTCGAGGCGGCTGCCGCCCTTGTCCAGCGTGGGTAGCCAGGAAAGCCGCGGGCCCCGGCTCGCTCGCTAACTCCAGCTCTCGAGCAACTCCGGGGTCCGCGAGCTCAGTGGGCCCCGCCGACCATGCTCCAGCCGCCGCCCCCTGCCGAGCCCGCACGCCGCAGCTCTGGCCCGGTTCTAGTCGGTGTGCGGAATCTCCCTTTTCTTTCTAATATTTTTCTTTTTTAAAAAACGGCACAACAGGAACCGGAGGTCTCCTGCCCGCCCCTTCTCCAGTCCGCCGCCAAAACCTACCGAAACGGACTGCTCGGTGAGATAAACTAGGCAACACGGCCGGCGCAGGGACGACCCCAGGCCGGGCCCACCCCCTCCCCACGGCTCCGGCACGGCTGGGAAACACACACACTGGCGAGCGGGCGGCGCCAAGAGCTCTCCTTCCTGGCCTGTCCCTCGCCTACCTCGGCCGCGGAACTCCGAGCCTCCCCTCAGCTCGGTCCCAGGGCCCACGGGGCCCACACCACGTCGGGCCGGCCAGACCGAGCGGCCGGCGGACTAACCCCCCAAACGCCTGAGATTGGGGGGACCAAATTAAAAGCAGCTGTTTAACATACCTTCCGAGCCAGGCGAGGAGTCCTGAATGGGGGGGAACGCCCCCCACGGGCTATTGGCTCCCCGGCGCTCACGTCAGTCACCCTGGGCCCGCCTCCGCCCTCCGCCCCGCCTCTTCCCCTTCATTGAACGCCCCCTCCTTCCAAAAAATATAAATAAATTAATTGAACTAAACGCGAGTGGGAGACGCATCCGTGGTAGAGGCCCTTATAGCTCCCTCGCCGCCGACTCAAGTTTCTTGAGGTCCTCGGACTGGAGGGAAGCCTTCTGGGACTCGGAGATCCGCTGGGTGGACGCGGAGGAGGAGCCAGCGGGGCTACCCGGCCCCAACTTCCTTCACACACACAACCCATTTGGAACTAGGTAGGAGAGGAAGGTAGGAGCACCCTGGCCACTGGCTGGAGTGGGCAGACCCCTCTGGCTGTGTGACCTAACCGTGCTCGGTCCGCTCTGTTAGGCGCCTAAAAATGAGTGATGCAAACGGGAAGCTCTGCGTCCGCGGGCAACAGGCACTTGTCTGAGCACCTACTGTGGGTGAGGCAGACATTCATACCGTACCTGCTGCTGGGTGCAAATACGGACTGGATGACATGCTTACTCTATCCCTCCAACGGCTCCAGATTCAGCCGAGGAGATTCTACGTAAGGAACTAAGTCAAGGCAGGAATGTGTATGAAAATAGGAGTTTGTATGTAAATAGGAGCTCAGAGAAGAGAGATTCCTTCTCGCTGAAGGAAAATTGGGAAAGGTTTCATGGAGGAGGTGGCATTCAAGTTGGGTCTTAAAGATTTCATCCAGCAGAACTGGAGGGGCAGGTCATTTTCAGCAAAGGACACAAAGGGGCAAATGCAAAAAAGGACCTTCATATGTGGCTGTAGTAATTTTTAAAAGTGGGGGTGGGGGTGGGGAGATGGAACAAACAGTTTAAGACTTTTAATTGGGTAAAATTCTTGGATGTGCACAGCAGAATGTGCAGGCAGCACGGTCACAAGGCCCACAGGCCCAGAACTATAGTGTAAGATGTTTGGCACCCTAGCAGAAAGATGGGTTCTGACGATGCACTGAGAGAAGTGCCTATAGGCAGCAAGTGGAGGCCCAGAGGCTGTTGTATTACTGTGTTTGGAGACTACAGAAGTGTCTCTTGTGGAAGGAATAGCTGGGGGAAGAGAAGGCTTCTTTTCTCTATCAAAGCCACCCAATCCGAAAGCTTTCCCCACCTTCAGCAGCCCTCAAGTCAAAGCTTTGACTCAGATCCTTCCTTGCATCGTTTGCTTTATTTATCATAACTTTCAACCAAAAGGAGTTTCTAGGGACAGAAGCTACCCCACATGTCTGTATTGCAGAGAGCTGAGCCTAGAGCCAGGGCACACAATGTGAAAAAAAAAAAAAAAAAAAAAAAAAACCTGTTTGTTGAGGCATTGAGGAAAGGAAGTTAATGTGGCTAAGGTGGGGTGTGCAGAATGTGAAGGACCTTGGCGTCCATTGGGCAGAACGAGGGCCTGCTGCTGGTTAGGAAATTATTGGGAAATCTATCCCAATAATTCAGGAGACACATAAGCAAGATTGACCAGAACAGTGACAGTGGGTGAGAAGAATTTTTTTTTTTTTTTTTGAGACAAAGTCTCACTCTGTCACCCAGGCTGGAGTGCAATGGTGTGGTCTCAGCTCACTGCAACCTCCGCCTCCCAAGTTCAAGTGGTTCTCCTGCCTCAGCCTCCAGAGTAGCTGGGACTACAGGCTACAGGCATGTGCCACCACACCCGGCTAATTTTTGTATTTTTAGTAGAGACGGGGTTTCACTGTTGGCCAGGTTGGTCTCCAACTCCTGACCTTGTGATCCACCCACCTCGGCCTCTCGAAGTGCTGGGATTACAGGCGTGAGCCACCGCCCCCAGCCCATGAAAAGAATATTGAAGGAGAGCCTGTATTTGAGAAAGACTCAAGGGGAGTGGGTGAGTGATTCAGTGTGGGTAGTAGAGGGAAAGAAGTAGCCTGTGGCCTGCTGTGTGAAGAGTTGATAGAGCTTGAGGCTACTAGTTAGGTAATATGGGTTCTACACTTAGCATGGTGACTGGTGTTATAGTCTTAGGCAAGTCTCTTCCTCCCTCTGAGCCTCAGTTTCCTTGTGAAATGGGGGTGGAAATTGGAATAGAAAGACTCTAAGGACTTTACATAGGATCCAAGTGGGGGAAGCTTGCCACTGAGGAGACAGGGTAGGTGGGAAGAACCGATTTTGGAAGGGCAGTGGGTCACCCCAAGTGGAGTCTGGAGACTGGAATGTGGGCAGTAGCTCAGTTGATTGAATTATTGGGCAAAAAGTATGGAGAAGAAAAGGCCAGGAGATAAGGACTATGTGTTCAGCAGGAGGCCCACCCTGGCAGAGCCATGGAGGTCAAGGTTCACCCTCCCTAGGGTGAGGACCAAGTTTTTCTTCAGAACAGACATCCCAGCTGGGCAACATAGCAAGACCCTGTCTCTACAAAATATTTAACAATTAGCTGTGTGTGGGCTGGGTGCCGTGGCTCATGCCTGTAGTCCCAGGACTTTGGGACGCCAATCACCTGAGGTCAGGATCACCTGAAGGCAGATCACTTGAGGCCAGGAGTTCGAGACCAGCCTGGCCAACATGAAGAAACCCCGTCTCTACTAAAAATTTTAAAAAATTAGCCAGGTGTGGTGGTGGGCGCCTGTAATCCCAGCTACTCAGGAGGCTGAGGCAGGAGAATCACTTGAACTGAGTGAGCCGAGATCACGCCACTGCACTCCAGCCTTGGCGATAAAAGCGAAACTCCATCTCAAAAAAAAAAAAATTAGCTGTGCGTGGTGGCACATGCCTACAGTCCCAGCTACTCAGGAGGCTGAGGCAGGAGAATCGCTTGAATCTGGGAGGTGGAGGTTGCAGTGAGCCGAGATCATACCTGCACTCCAGCTTGGGTGACAAGAGCAAAACCCTGTCTCAAAAAAAAAAAAAATTAGCTGTCCGTGGTGGCAGCATGCCTACAGTCCCAGCTACTTGGGAGGCTGAGGCAGGAGAATTGTTTGAACCTGGGAGGCAGAGGTTGCAGTGAGCCTAATCATGCCACTTCACTCCAGCCTGGTCGGAAGAACGAAACTCTTTGAAAAGAGTTTTTTTTGAGACAGAGTCTCAAAAAGAACCCAGCCGGGTGCAGTGCCTCACACCTGTAATCCTAGCACTTTGGGAGGCCCAGGTGGTTGGATCACCTGAGGTCAGAAGTCCGAGACCAGTCTGGCCAACATGGCGAAACCCCATCTCTACTAAAAATAGAAAAATTAGCTGGGCATGGTGATGGGTGCCTATAATCCCAGCTACTCAGGAGGCTGAGGCAGGAGAATCACTTGAACCCAGGAGGCGGAAGTTGCAATGAGCCGAGATTGCACCATGTCACTCCAGCCTGGGCAGGGAAGAGTGAAACTCCGTCTCAAAAAAAAAGGAAAAAAAAAAAAAAAGAACCAATCCCCTGATGTCTGGATCCCCATCTCAAATTCCTGCTCTATTTCTTAATTTCTTAACGGGCTCTGGCTGAAGGCATAACAGATACTGTGTCAAAGTGAGATGAGGCAGATTGGTGGTGGAGCAGAAAGAACTAGTCTGGAAGTTGAGTCCCCTGGTTCCCACTTAGTCCCTTCTTATCTGTGGATCAGCTTCCTCTCCTATATTAAGAGGATAACATAGCAATCCTTGCCCTGTTATGGGGATTAAATGTGATGATAAAGTGTGCTTTATCACCTGGTAAGGTTCTGAGCTGCTGTGGAAGCCAAAGACCCAGCATTTGACAGTGATACTAGGTAGCATGTGTGCTATGGATGCAGTTACTCATGGAGGATTTGCAACTGGAACAGTTACCGCCACTCAGAGAACTAGGCTTTGCTGACACTGCCCATGGTCCTATGTGTGCCACACTGTTGGGGACTTCCTCCTGAACACTTGGCAGACTGAGTTTCTTGAGGACAGACACTTTGATATACCTCTGAGCCCCCAGAGCTCACTGTAGTCAGGTACATAGGGCCCTTTGGAAGGGTCCAGTGATGGTTTCTGACTCAGTATGTTGACACCTGGACAGCACAGCAAGTCCCACATTCTTTGGAAAAGAGAAACCCTTGATTTGGTGACATTGTCCCTCCAGCTGCCAGCTGCACTGAGGGGTTGCATCCATGCTACTCCCCCCACTACCCTATCAGTGAAGACAAAACTAAGTGGACTTTGTGAACCAACTGGTATAGGCAAAAATAATAATGATAATAATAAAATAAAATTAAGTGGACTTGGGTAAGGGCCCTCCTAGGAGAAATCACATTGGTAGGTCAGGTTCTGTTTCCTGGAGGCCCCTTTTATGTGAAAAGTCTCATAAACCAGCCTGGGGAACACAGTGAGACTGTCTCTACAAAAACTAAAAACAAATTTAGTTGGGCATGGTGGCATGTCCCTGTGGTCCCAGCTACTCAAGAGGCTGAGGCAGGAAGTTCACCTGAGTCTGGGAGGTTAAGACTGCTGTTAGCTGTAATCACACTACTGCACTTGAGCCTGGGAGACAGAGCGAGACCCTGTCTCAAACAACAACAATAAATTCTTGTAGAGTTTGTGAGTTAGGGATTATTATCCTTAGTTATAGATGAGCAAACTGAGGCCAACAGCAGTAGAGTGACTTGCTCAAGTCAAATAGCTAAGGGAAGTCTAGGTCCAAAGCCTGAGCTTTACCTATACTCCCACATGCTGTCTTTGTGCACTCCAGCTGGTGACCCAGGTTGGGGCCTGGAGAAAAACAGCCTGACTCCCCTGTTGTTCCACACTCCTCACCTCTCTAACTTAAAGTCAGTTTATCCTCAGACATTTCTAAATGATTTCTGGCCTTTTCGAGAAAATTATCCAGAAAAGCAACATTTGTCTGATGCACATACATACATACACAAAAGACCTAAACTCACAACACATAAACTCAAATCTGTCACACCTCCTGACACGCTAAATCTCACAGGCGTCTCACATACACCCTCTCTCATTCACAAAAAGGACTCATTCAAAGTTCTTTAGGGCACTTATGGTAGGTGGTGATTAAGAGACATTTAGGGCCTGCATTCCAGTGACTCTGCCAAGGATATCAGTGCCAGCACCCTGTCGACACAATCTCTGAGGGCTAATTCTGTCAGTAATATCCAGGTAAGGAGGATATGAGGCTGGCTCCCACAACCCAAAGCATCTTCTAGGTTCAAGGCAAGATGATTTTGGCAAATCATTTATCTTTTCAGTTTCTTTATCTGTAATCTAAGAATCAGAATACCTACTTCAGTGGGAAGATGTGAGATTTAAAATTAAGTGTGCCTGCCAGGCGCGGTGGTTCACGTCTATAATCCCAACACTGGATCAGGAGGTCAGGAGATCAAGACTATCCTGGCTAACACTGTGAAACCCCCGTCTCTACTAAAATTACAAAAAATTAGCCGGGCATGGTGGCACGCACCTGTACTTGGGAGGCTGAGGCAGGAGAATCACTTGAGAAGGGGAGCCAGATGTTGCAGTGAGCCGAGATGGCACCACTGCATTCCAGTCTGGGCGACAGAGCAAGACTCTGTCTTAAAAAAAAAAAAAAATATTAAGTATCCCTAGCATTCAGTCGAGAGTCATCCCTACTTCCCTCTTCTCCTGGCCATTCAAATGCAAAGTCCGTTTGAGCAATGAGCCCTGCCAGCAGGCCTAGAGGGCCAAATAATCCCATGATGTGAAGAAACTCCATTTCTCTTGCAACCAGGTTTGGATGGTATATATTCCGTAATTTCTGATTTCTGGGTGGCCTTGGAGGCTCGGAATTTTTGAAGGAATTTTATGACTGCTACTCACTGCCTTGAAATGTTTCCCCTGGCAGAGCACTCAGCATGTTCCTCAGTTTACCTGGCTTTATGTTTTCAAAGTGTTTACTTCTCTTTATCAGTTGTTTGGTGGCCTTTTTTTTTTTTTTTTGAGACGGAGTTTCACTCTTGGTGCCCAGGCTGGAGTGCAATGGTGCGATCTCGGCTCACCGCAACCTCCGTCTCCTGGGTTCAAATGATTCTCCTGCCTCAGCCTCCCGAGTAGCTGGGACTATAGGCATGCGCCACCATACCTGACTAATTTTGTATTTTTAGTAGAGATGGGGTTTCTCTGTGTTGGTCAGGCTGGTCTCAAACTCCCGACCTCGGGTGATCCGCCTGCCTTGGCCTCCCAAGGTGCTGGGATTACAGGCGTGAGCCACCGCGCCTGGCCTGGCTTTTTTTTTTTTTTTTTTTTTAAAGCAACAAGTTCCTTTGTTACTGCTTTCTAAAAATAGAATAGCTTGCCATATGAGAATTTTTTATTTTTATTTATTTTTTTAGAGACGGGGTTTTGCCATGTTGCTCAGGTCAGTCTGAAACTCCCGGCGTCAAGTGATCCTCCCACCTCAGTCTCCCAAATCACTGGGATTACAGGCCTGAGCCACTGCACCCAGCCAGCAAGGTCCTTTGTTCAAAGAAAATCTTATTCAGAAGCCTAATGTGTAAGAGATCAAGGTGGGCCTTGTTTTGGTTTAAGTGAGGACAGCCTGAGCACTGCAGTCAATTCCTTCACATCTCTCTCATGCAGCCTCCCTGACAGCCACATAGTCCCTTCGAAGACTTCTAATGAACCCACATTTCAGATCTTGTTCATTCATCCCAGCCACTACCTACCTCTCAGCAGCCTGTGACAGAGCAGCCTGGCTTTGTGCTCAGTTACCTCTGCCTGTTCATTTAGTATCCTTCAGCAGCTTTTCTTCCTCCACCCATTACCTAAATGTTGGTGACATCCAAACGTATCTCCTCTCTTGCCTTCCTCATTCTCACTTCAAGGCTCATTGCTTCTGTCTAACTAAGTCCTAAATTGACATCTCCAGACCAGTATCTGCCCTGAACATCAGACTCCAGACTTCCACTGGATGCTGGCCACAGAAAATTTTTTTATTAAAAATTCATTTTTTCACAGAAGAAAATTCATTAAAAGTCAAGAAAGAGCCCCCAGATGAAATGGCTGACTTACTCAGGTGCACATCTGGCCAGTCTTGAGGCTTTAAGACCAACAGCAGCATTAGAGAAGGAGCCAGATTATAATGTGCGGGGAGGGGAGATGGACGTGAGCCTGGAACATATTCCCCTCAATTGTTGAAAGCACTATAGTGTCTCCATCCAACACCCCCAGCCAGGATTCTAGTGGAGTTAGCTATGTCCACCATGGCCTTAGCCTGAAAAATATGGGTATTTAAGACTTCAGCAGGCCACATTTAGCTCAGACAGGAGGATTTTATGACAACCAAGGTGAAGAAGAGTTCTATATTTTTTTTTCCCCAAGAAAACATCTCCAAGTAAAAGTCCTAGATTTCTATTTGTGGGGAAGACCCCAGTCTTCTCTGTAGCCAATTATGAGCAGTCCAAAACACTTGATAGTCACAAGTGTCGTATAAAGGGAACTACAGGGCAGATACCTCCTAACAGAAAAAGATGGTTCCCAGGCTGCTGGGCACTTCCACTCCTGCCCTTGGTAGGCTCACAGTGGTTTGTGGGTAGTAACCAAGGCCAGAGAGAAATCTAAGGACTTGGCTGGCAGCTCTGGGACCCTTGGTCAGTTCATGCTTTGCCTCTGAGTCACCCTGTAGACCCCACATTAAGAAACAAGGAAACTTTAAAGGCCTATAGGCTGGTCTTGGAGATGACAGGGACCTGACCTGCTTTTCCTCCAACTGGAAGGCCAAGGGGGAAGAGAACTGAGGGAAGCTAGGGGAGTAGCAGCAGCTTGAAAGAGGAGACTCTGAAAACACACTAAAACTGGGGAGGCTGGGTATGGTGGCCCATGCCTGTAATCCTCTCATTTTGGGAGGCTGAGGCTGGAGGATCACTTGAGGCTGGGAGTTCGAGACCAGCCTGGGCAACACAGTGAGATCCTGTCTCTAGAGGAAAAAAAAAAAAAAGCAGAGTTCCTGCTTGAGCCCAAATGTTGAGACTGCAGTGAGCCATGATCATGCCACTACGCTCTAACCTAGGCAACAGAGCGAGACTCTGTCTCTGAAAATAAAAAAAAAAAAACAAAAAGTGGGGAGTGCCAGTGGGAGCTGACTCAACCCAAGTAAGGGCCTAATAGCTCCTCTATGGGTGTTTGCACTATCCAACAAAGAACTGGACCCTTACAGTCAGAGGACCCATGGTAGGATCATCTGGTGTAGCCCCTTCTTTTACAGAGGGAACCTAGGACTTAGGTTGGGTTGAGTGGTAAGACCTCAAAACTACCAAAGAGCTGGGTCACTCTAGAGAAGCCTTTCTACTTGGCCAGTGCCTCTTGGCCCAATTCCCTCTAGGTCTCTGATTTATAAAAGTTTTTGTATGTGTGTCTGTCTGTCCCAAGAGACAAGAAGCATCCCTTTCAGGGAAGGAACCAAATTTCCCTAGGGCTGTGATGTTAAATAGTCCATTCTCCCAAGAACAAGTCCTACTCTGTCATTTACCTACATACTGTCACATGAAGACTGACAAGGGTGGGCCTCCCAGGCTGAGGATGCTGGCGCACCCTTCACCTCAGGAGTCCCATCCTAGCCAACAAGAATGGGCAAGATGAAGGGAGCAATGGGAAAAAGGACATGGGGATTCTCTCATGTTTGAAAAATTATATAGCATAGGAATGTTAGAGAAAGGTGAAAAAAACAGCAATCAAGTCAGAAGCAGAAGCCTGCTTTAGCTCACAGTGTTTTCTTCTTTCCTGAACATTGTCTTCCTTTTTTATTTATTTACTTTTTTTGAGACGGAATTTCACTCTTGTTGCCCAGGCTAGAGTGCAATGGCACGATCTCAGCTCACTGCAACCTCTGCCTCCCGGATTCAAACAATTCTCCTGTTTCAGCCTCCTGAGTAGCTAGGATTACAGGCACAAGCCACCGTACCCAGGTAATTTTTGTATTTTTAGTAGAGACGGGGTTTCATCATATTGGTCAGGCTGGTCTCGAAATCCTGACCTCAGGTGATCTGCCCACCTTGGCCTCCCCAAGTACTGGCGTGAGCCACTGCACCCAGACCCTGAACATTTTCTCTTGCTTTGTTCAGTAAGTCTCCTGTATGAGAACCCTGACTTGCCAAATAGATTCTGGGTTGCATCTCTGCCTTCCCTTTCCCTCCTCCTTTAACACCTAACACAGGTAGGATCAAACTGGTAAAAGCTATAAACAATGGCAGTGGGAGGAGTTCCTCGAGTTTTATTGAAAATTTAGGAGACATCAATTCGTTAACTCTCTACAGAGTCAGAAACATGAACTAAATCTGTGGTTCCCAAACCTGTGTCATCCTGTCACTCACTAACAACCTACTGGATGGACCCAGGAATCAGCATTTTATGGAGCTCAAGTGATAGATAACCTCACCAATCTTCAGATATGCAATCAGGAACTCATGCATAACTTTAAATTCACAGGGCAGTTGGGTTACAGCCTCTTCAAATAAATGACAATTTAAAGTTACCTCCTCCAGGCCTTTTATCATTAATCCCATTTCTTACATGTTCCACTAAACCCCCTAACCTCTCTAGTTTCTCAGATTTCCAAGAATCTCTGTTCACTTCTTATGTTTGTGCACTCCCAAGAGAATGGAGGCTCATCTGGAGAAGGAACTAGATTAATCTTCTGCTCTACACTTGAGCTCCTGATTATGGTAAGAAACTCAATAAAAATTTATTGGCAGATCAGAAGATGGATCCTTAGAGGAAGTCTAGTGTAAGAGTTGAAAGAAGGTACTTTGGAGTGAGATGGTCTGGATCCTGGCTGTAGCAAATTAACATTCCTGTCTCTCAATTTTTTTCTTCTGTCAATACCTACCTCAAAAGGTTGTGGAGGGTGAATGAGATGATACCTAGAAATTACTCTAAACAGTGCCTGGAATAGAGTAAGCATCCAGTAAATTGGTTGCTATGACTATTATTAAGAACACCCCAATATTTCCCAGCCACAATTGCCCCAACTGGGCAAGCCATCACCAGCCAACAGGTATGATATGGGGAGTGGTTTTCCATGGACAAAGCTTCTGGTTCCATTCTTTCTACGAGAGAAATGCAAATGACCCAAGATCTCACAAACACCATGTATCCATAGATAGGGAGTTTCCTGGGGAGAATGACAACCCTTTTGGTACTCTGCAGACATGAGGACCCTATATCAGGAGGTCCTAGCTAGGAGAGTCAGTCACCAACCCTGTCGCCCTTTGAGTCTACTACATGAAGCATGGGCACAAGAACAACAACCTGGAACTTAAGAACTATTTATACTCTGAAAGGACAGCTAAACAAACCTCTGTTCTCCAAAGACAAGATCTCCATCTTCCATGCAGTGAGGAGACCACAGGCTTTGTAAGCACACCAACTTGAGCTCGTTTTAGAGCAAATCACTGTAACCCTCTGGACCTCACTTTCCTCAACTATATAGAAATGAGAAAGGGGTACACAGGAGAAGGGAGAGAAGATAATACCTCACTGAATTGTTGTGAAGTTTGAATGAAGCAATGAGGAGAAAATCACCTAGCATAGCGCTTAGCACATCTCAAGCACTGAACTGGTGCTGGTCCCTCTGTCCAGATATAGGGCCATGGCCTACAGACAAGGTGAACTCATAGTGTCAGAACTCTAAGTCTCAGATACTGAAGCCTTGGGTCCCTCCCTGCCTCCCTCATCCCTCCCAGACCAGCTCCTGGACCCCCTCCCTCATGTCCCAGGCTGCTAAATTGATGAAGCTAAAAGGGTTTTGATCATGTCGGTATATTTATATGTAAATACAAAACTGTATCACTGTAAGATATTGAATATGAACATTACAATTATTTTCTGAATCTGCCTCAGTCCATTGATATTAAATACAAAAATGAAATGATTGTAAAAAATAAGAATATACACATTCAAAGAGCTTATTACAATATAAAATTATTGAGGTCTGATCAGCTGCCAACCTCATCTTCTATGACAGGGGAAGGTTTAGGAGTTCCTGGGATTTTCTTGGGAATGTGGAGTGCTAAGGACTCTTGATTTATCCCTAGCACATAAGGATGAGTGGGCTGGGAGCAGGCAGGGACAGGTTGGGTGGGTAGGGGACAAACAGTGATTGCAGGGGACCACCTCACTCAGCCAGAGGGTAAAGCCTTTTATTGACACAGAACCCACCCAGTTTGAGGGTCTAGCAGCCTAGCAGGCAGGAAGAGATGGGCATCTCAGTAGACGGCCAAGCTTCATAAAGGAACCATCCAGCAAAAGAAAAAGGGCCCCAGCTCATCCTCCCAGGGAGGCATTTTCTTAGTAGTTTTTTCTCTCTCATACTTGGGCTACGCCTCCTTCCTTCTAAGACTTCGTACCGATTGCATGTGGCTCTGGCTGCTCAGTGAGTTCATCTCTACCCTCCGCCTCCCATCCATGGGATAGTGAAAGCAAAGAGAGAGTATGGAATCACAGTGGAGGTCTGTTCCCCAAATTGGCCAAGTAAACGCAGAAAAATCATCAGATAAGGGAAATCCATGCTGAGCTAACCCAGTGTCACCACAAACTAATACATTCTTGGCTCCAACAGGAGGGAGATAAGTCATTACTTAAGGAAGGGGCCCTGTGGCAGGAACATGGAGAAGTGTGTATGTCCTCTTCCACCACTCTGTAGCCTGACAACAGGAGACATGATCACCAACCCAAGCTAGTCCAGGATAAATAGTAGGGTCCAAGAAGCAAGGAGTCCTGAACTGCAACACAGAGCCCCAGGAAATTCTACAAAGGAATATCTGTGTGTATATGTATTTATAGAATATGATCATATTATCACATACAATATATATTATATACACACGTACATATGGACCCATACACATAAGTACACACACGCACACACACAGAATGACAGGACTGGAATACACGCCCTACTTATAAACGTGCTTGGCACTCAGGACGATCTCTAGAATATGTAACTTGGTCAAGCTCTCTGGGGAGAAAGGCAAATGCTCATCAAAACTCCCCATAAAATCCTAGCAAAGGGAAGGAGTGGGAGAAAGGAGACCTCCAGAAAGAGAATGGCGGGAGAAAGGAGGAGGGAGGTTCCTTCCCCACTTACCTCGGGGACCCTGGAAAAAATCAATAGCCACAATTTGGTTTTAATAAGGCACAGTTTGATAGCAGGTGCTAGGAATTAAGAACACATTGCTGCTGGCCCTTTCTAGTGGCAATTTCACCACATTTATCTAGCCAAAGGGAAAGGCTGCCTTGTGTGCACACGTGTGCCGGGAGACACAAGAAAGAAGTTGATCCATGGCTTCAGCGTAACCGATGGCAACCTATAGGCTCAGCGGTGTCCAGGGTAGTTTAAGGAAGGCTGGCCAGCAGGTAGGAGGTTCGTGGGAGAGTTACTGACCCTCCACAGCCAGCAGGTTTTGGCCAGAGGATACCATGCCCTCCTTCTCTGCGAACTCCAGGATGGCCTTGTAGCAAAAATAGTACTGCTCAGGGGTCTGGATGCTGAAGGCCCTCTGGGTCCTCATGCGTGACACCGTCTGGAACACATTAAGGGTGCCAAGCTCCTCCAGCTGTGCCAGGCAGATGTCCAGGGAGCAGAAGGTACCTGAAGAAGGAAGGAAGTGATCACATCTGGTTTACCTCTTCTCTCTTCCTCCCTCTACAAAATAACCCAGGGAGAACTGAATGAATGAATTCAAAGGCAAAGCACCTCTTGGCAGAAGGCCAGGTGGCCTTAGGCCTGAAAGGACTCGAGGGGAGGTCACAGGGAGTGTTGGAGGCCAGAGAAATGAGAAGGCCTCTTACCTCTCAGGACATACACTGGGGTAACAGGAAGTGGAAACGGGAAGGTGACATAGGGGAACTTCCTGCTTCAATCCCAGACAGACAGACTGACAGCACTCCCACACCTAATTTCCAGAGTCCACAAGTTTTTCAGAGGCCTAACACAAACCTATTCCCAACTTTCTCCCAAAGGACCTTTGAACTAGAAAGGCCAACATTTTCTACCATGTACATGCCCTTAAGACAAAAGCTACTAACTGGCTCCAGAATGGACAATACAGCACAGGGAGGGCAGTCCCTCCAGGGAGGGCTGTATGGGAAGGAAGCAGCAGACCAGCTGAGCTCCTTGGGATACCTGCAGCGACAGTGCTAACAGGTGACAGGGTCAGCATTATGATGGGGTATATAAAACATCAACCCCTAGAGGACTTGGCTTGTGAAATATATATTCTGGCCATCACTTGGTCCACCAAAGGACATTAGAAGAGGGATTTTTCACAGCAATTCACCACCAAGGGAGCAAGTGAGTTCCTTCTCCAATCACAGATGTGGGCTAACAGCTTTGTTTTTCCTCCTCCACCCCTACTGCCTCTGCAGACACCAAGAGCTGCATTAGGTGCATTACCTGTCCTGCCAATGCCTGCACTGCAATGGACCACAATGGGTGGCTCAGAGCACTGCCCTTTGGAGCGTGCTCCCATGTTGCTCACAGCCAGGCTCTGCTGGTTTCTGACCACTCTCAAGAAGTCAATGAGGGAAGCTGCTGAGGAAGGGACACCATAGTCTGGCCAGCTCAAGAACTGGAAGTGGGTCACCTGGCGTTTCTGCCGTTCCTTAGATGAGAAAAGAAGTAAACGTTAACGAGGTTATTTCTGCCTGTCCCTAGCTACCACTGGCTTTTCCAGATTCTCAACACCCTGGTTATCCCTACCACCAAGGCTCCTATCTACCACTGTCAACTTTTCCCGTAACTGCTTCTTTACTACAAACCCAAAGGAAGGGTTGGTTAATTGTTTGGAAAAGGCAGAATTCCTATACTGTAAGATCCAGAATTTTTTTTTTGAGACAGGATCTCACTCTGTCGCCCAGGCTGGAGTACAGTGGCATGATCAAACTTACTGCTGCCTTGACCTCACAGGTGTGTGTCACCATGATCAGCTAATTTTTTCTATGCTTTTTAGAGATGGGATCTCACTGTGTTGCCTAGATTGTCTTGAACTCCTGGGCTCAAGTGATCCTTCCGCCTCTGCCTCCCAGAGCGCTGGGATTATAGGCATAAGCCATTGCACCCAGACCCAGATTTCTTTTTTTTTTTTTTTTTTTTTGAGACAGTCTCTCACTATCGCCCAGGCTGGAGTGCAGTGGTGAGGTCTCTGCTCACTTCAACCTCCGCATTGTGAGTTCAAGCGATTCTCCTGCCTCCCAGCTAATTTTTTCTATTTTTTAGTAGAGACAGGGTTTCACTACATTGGCCAGGCTGGTCTTGAACTCCTGACCTTGTGATCTGCCCACCTCAGCCTCCCAAAGTGCTGGGATTACAGGCTTGAGCCACCGTGCCCGGCCTTACCCAGCCCCATATATCTAAAATTATAAGCTTTACTCCTATTTAATGTTCCTATTGTGCTGCAGTAATATGGCTATATTGGCTGTGAGTTAAATATCCTCATCCTGTCCCTAGAAAAACAGAAGCAACTCATAACCTCCCTGGTATCCTATCTATTCCCTCTGGAAATTTTCATTACAGTAAGTATTCTCCCCCTGTTTCAACAAGGTGAGAAAAAAGAAACCTGGATTTACCTCTGTGTTGTGAATTTCTAGCGTTGTTTTCTTATAATGATTCATGTTCTCCACGCCTAGATTGGTCACTGTGAGGAAGCCAAATCGGATCCGAGAGTCTTTTTCTAAAGGCCAGTACTGGCCACACTTTCTCCTGCCGCCTTCTTCAAAGCTGAAGACACACAGAGCAAGGTAAGCCTTCCATCCTTCCTCTCCACAGCAGTAACCTGGCTTCCACAAAGACCTGATATACCCCCAGGCAGCAATATCATCTGTTGCATTGCTTCTAACTTATACCATTTATTCTCAGCAGAAAGGAAAGGAAACCTCTTCATTCTAAACAAATGTACTCACAGCTAAGGTTTTTGCATGTACTCATATAGCAGACAGTTACTGAGCACTTACTACAGCATTTGGTCTTTTTCCTAATATGCAATAGTACTTCTCATATATGTGGGATAAATACTGGGTGAACAGAGAAAAAAACAGTATAGTAGCTGGGGGTAGTGGTGCATGCCTGTAACCCCAGCTACTTGGGAGGCTTAGGTAGGAGAATCACCTAAGACCAGGAGTTTGAGACCAACCTGGGTAACATGGTGAGACTCCATCTCAAAAAAAAAAAAGAAAAAAAAAAAACAGTAGAGAAAATATGATAGATCAGAGAGAACTCTCTGGCCTATACCTCAGCCACTGCTTATTGTCTTCCCCAATAAGAGATGTTGGATAATAAGAGAACTGATAAACACACATCTCCTGGAATGTTAGCAGGAGGTTTGTGTAAAGGCCTGAAGTCCCAGCCCAGGTAACACGGAAACCCTGTCTCTACTAAAAACACAAAAACTAGCCAGGCATGGTGGTGGGTACCTGTAGTCCCAGCTACTTAGGAGGCTGAGGCAGGAGGATTGCTTGAATCCAGGAGGTTGAGACTGCAGTGAGCTGAGATGGCACCACTGCACTCCAGCCCAGATGACAAAGCGAGACTCTGTCTCAAAGAAAAAAAAAAAAAAGCCAGGTGCGATGGCTCAAGCCTGTAATCCCAGCACTTTGGGAGGCCGAGACGGGCAGATCACGAGGTCAGGAGATAGAGACCATCCTGGCTAACCCGGTGAAACCCCGTCTCTACTAAAAAATACGAAAAACTAGCTGGGCGAGGTGGCGGGCGCCTGTAGTCCCAGCTACTCGGGAGGCTGAGGCAGGAGAATGGCGTAAACCTGGAAGGCAGAGCTTGCAGTGAGCTGAGATCTGGCCACTGCACTCCAGCCTGGGCGACAGAGCGAGACTCTGTCTCAAAAAAAAAAAAAAAAAGGCTTAGGCCGGGCACAGTGACTTGTGCCTGCTATAATCCCAGCACTTTAGGAGACGGAGGTGGCAGATCTCCTGAGGTCAGGAGTTCGAGACCAGCCTGGCCAACATGGTGAAACCCCATCTCTACTAAAAATACAAAAATTAGCCAGGCATGGTGGTGGGCACCTGTAATCCCAGCTACTTGGGAATTCTTCTGCTGACGCAGAAGAATCGCTCGAACCTGGGAGGCAGAGGTTGCAGTGAGCTGAGGTCACACCACTGAACTCCAGCCTGCACAACAGAGTGAGACTCTGTCTCAAAGAAAAAAAAAAAAAAAAAAGCCTAAATCTACCTCGCCACCCTACAGTGCCCCCAAGGTATTCCAAGGTAGAACTTCTACCACTACCTCCTCTCTAAATAAGAGGTGGTTATAACAGTGCTAAGGAAGGAAATTGAACATTCTTTTTTTTCCTTCCTCATCTGAAATAGGTTATTCCTGAAATTTGCCAGATTTGTAGACCAAACTTTCAAAAATATTCCTTTCATTAAAACCTTCCTGGCTGGGCGCGGTGGCTTACACTTACAATCCCAGTATTTTGGGAGGCTGAGGTGACGGATCATGAGGTCAGGAGCTCAAGACCAGCCTGACCAACATGGTAAAACCCCATCTCTACTAAAAATACAAAAATTAGCTGGTCATGGTGGCACGTGCCTATAATCTCAGCTACTCAGGAGAATCACTTGAACCCAGGAGGTGGGGGTTGCGGTGAGCTGAGATAGAGCCATTGTACTCCCGCCTGGGTGACAGAGCGAGATACCGTCTCCAAAAAAAAAAAAAAAATTAGCTGGGCGTGGTGGCACATCCTAGCTACTCAGGAGGCTGAGGCAGGAGAATTGCTCGAACCTGGGAGACGGAGGTTACAGTGAGCCAAGATCACGCCACTGCACTCCAGCCTGGCGACAGAGTGAGATTCCATCTCAAAAGAAAAAAAAAAAAGTAGCAACAAATGGAGAGCAAAGAGGATCTGGTAATTAGGTAGTTAGGAAGAGAGCACCCCTCTGAAAATAGGGAACACATTAAAGAATTGTCCCATGTTTCCCAGAACTTCCTTTAGTGGATATGGCCAGGACCTCAAAATAGGGTATAACTGGCACAGGGTTGCCAGAGCCAGGGATTAAAGCTTTAATAAGCTAGATCTATTCATCTCCACGATACCTGGGTTGTGGATTAGCTAAGAGATATCTCAAAATCTTTGCCATGGCTTTCCTAATCCTCAAAAAAAATTTTTTTTAAAATTGAGACATAGTCTCACTCTGTAGCTCAGGCTGGAGTGCAATGGCATGATGTCAGCTCACTGCAACCTCTGCCTCTTGGGTTCAAGTGATTCTCCTGCCTCAGCCTCCCGAGTAGGTGGGACTACAGGTGCCCGCCACCTCGCCCGGCTAGTTTTTTTGTATTTTTTAGTAGAGACAGGGTTTCACCGGGTTAGCCAGGATGGTCTCGATCTCCTGACCTTGTGATCCGCCCGTCTCGGCCTCCCAAAGTGCTGGGATTACAGGCTTGAGCCACCGTGCCCGGCCTTTTTGTACTTTTAATAGAGATGGGGTTTCACCAGGCTGGCCAGGCTGGTCTGGAACTCCTGACCTCATGATCCGCCTGCCTCGGCCTCCCTAAGTGCTGGGATTACAGGCGTGAGCCACTGCGCCAGGCTGGCCCAGATTATTTCTAAAAGCTAAACTTCCCTCTTCAATCACCTATGCTTAGGGACAGAGTGGAGGTGGAGACCAGTGGAAAAAAGGGATTAACTCACCGGGTGGTCATGACAATCACCAAGACTTTTTGCTCCCATACCATGAGCCAGAAATCACGATAGGTATTCTCCAAAGGACCTGTAATAAAAGTAGAAGACAAGAAACATTACTCTGGGAAACACTTTTTTTCCTTTGTAGGCTCTTCTGTTTTACTCCCCAATGGTAACACCAAACCATAGATGTTAGCTCCCTGCTCATCTTTCCACATCCCTGCTATTCAGTGTGGTCCGTGGACAAATCACACCAGCATCGTATGGGAGAGTGTAAGAAACATGAATCTGCATGTTAACAAGATCCCCAGGTGAGTCATAGGTAGGTTTGGGAAGCACTGCTACATACCCTCTCAGAGCCTTAATCATCAGAACTTCAGCCATCACATCCAGGCCGACAGTGTCAACTGTGTATGAGTCTCTAGCTGTTTTCATCTCACCTAAGCTTCAGTTTTATAATCACAGATTGCTTACTAAAACCATTAACCTTCTGTTTCCCATCATCTCAGATCCATTATGTCTGCAACTAAGTCTCCTCCTTCAAAATTAGCTTTATCTTAGCCAGGTGCAGTGGCTCATGCCTATAATTCCAGCCCTCTGGGAGGCCAAGGCAGGCAGGTTGCCTGAGCTCAGGAGTTCGAGATCAGCCTGGCAACATGGTAAAACCCTGTCTCTATGAAAAATACAAAAATTAGCCGAGTGTGCTGCCACATGCCTGTAGTCCCAGGTACTTGGGAGGCTGAGGCACAAGAATTGCTTGACCCCAGGAGGTGGAGGTTGCAGTGAGCCAAGATCACACCACTGCACTCCAGCCTGGGCAGTAGAATGAGACTTCGTCTCAAAAAAGAGAAAAATTAGCTTTATCTTGCAACTTTCTTATCTCTGTTAACAATACTAGCATTCTTAAATCATTCAGTCTTAAAAAGTTGAAGTCAACACTGACTTACCCATTTCCTTCATCTCCCAGAAGCAGTCACCAAATCCTAGAGATTTTTTACCTTTGAAATGTTTTTGCTTTTTATTCTTTTGCCCTCCATCTTCTCCCCATCCTGCTCCTCCTGCTCAATTTCACTGACACAAAGACCACATCATCTTCTGTCTAAGTTACTGTAACACTATTCAGTCTACTTTTCTGAATAGGCCTTTTTCCGTTCCAGTCTACTCTGGGAAACCCCACCAGTTTAATCTTTCTTAAAAGTTTCTTCATCAGAACATAGACACACCATGCTCACTTTGGTCTCTATTCTTTTGCTCAAGCTGTCTCCATTACCTCCAATGCTATTCATTTTCTACCCATTTTCAAGTGCCGCCTCTTCCTTGAAGCTTTCTCTGACCACCTCATTCCTTGTGAAGCTTCTTCTATTTTACTTTTGATGGCATAGCTGGTTAACCATTTAATTTATATACTCTTCCATCCATTATTTTACTTTGTGGGAATTAATGATATCTCAGTAAACATTGTCCTAAGGACAAGGGATTACAGGCCTGAGCCACTGTGCCTGGCCAGATTCTCCTTTTTTAATTAGAACCTGCATAGGGCTGAGCACTCAGCAGTAACTTTGAAGATACTTGTGAACTACCAACTCCACTTTGATCAAGACATTAACCGGCCGGGCGCAGGGCTCACACCTATAATCCCAACACTTTGGGAGGCCAAGGTGGGCGGATCACTTGAGGTCAGGAGTCCGAGACCAGCCTGGCCAACATGGTAAAACCCAATCTCTACTAAAAATACAAAAATTAGCTGGGCATAATGGCGGGTGCCTGTAATCCCAGCTACTTGGGAGCCTGAGTTAGGAGAATTGCTTAAACCCGGAAGGTGGAGGTTGCATTGAGCCTAGATCTCACCGTTGAACTCCAGCCTGGGTGACAGCAAGACTCCATCTCGGCCAGGCGCGGTGGCTCAAGCCTGTAATCCCAGCACTTTGGGAGGCCGAGATGGGCGGATCACGAGGTCAGGAGATCGAGACCATCCTGGCTAACACGGTGAAACCCCGTCTCTACTAAAAAATACAAAAACTAGCCGGGCGAGGTGGCGGGCGCCTGTAGTCCCAGCTACTCGGGGAGGCTGAGGCAGGAGAATGGCGTGAACCCGGGAGGCGGAGCTTGCAGTGAGCTGAGATCCGGCCACAGTACTCCATCCCGGTCAACAGAGTGAGACTCTGCCTCAAAAAAAAAAAAAAGACTCCATCTCAAGAAAAAAAAAAAGTAACAACTCAAGATAATTCCTTATACTTTCCGGGTGTTTCCTCCCTCTCTGCTTTCAGGAAAGCAGGGCAGTACTTTTTGGCCTAGAAGTCTGCTGGTTCTACTACCATTATTGCTAAGTCTTTTAGCAAGCACTAACATGATACTGGAATGCCCTCTCTGCAGAAGTAGATGATGTCAAAAGCATGTGAGGTCTTAGAAATATGCTAAATATCCAATAAGAGAGGATTAATTAAATTATGGCATGTCAAGTGGGGTGCAATGGCGCACACCTGTAATCCCAGCCCTTTGGAAGGATGAGGTAGGCAGATCACTTGAGCCCAGGAATTTGAGACCAACCTGGGCAACATTGTGAAACCCTATCCCTACAAAAAATACAAAAATTAGACAGGTGTAGTAGCACATGCCTGTAGTCCCAGCTACTCAGGAGACTGAGGTGAGAGGATCACCTGTGCCTGGAGAGACTGAGGCTACATTGAGTCATGATCGTGAACCATAATCATACCACTCTGTCACCCAGCCTAGGTGACAGAGTGAGACCCTGTCTCAAAAATAAATAAATAAATAATAGTATACCCATAATTTATACAGTCTTTAAAGCTGATGTTGTAAGAGCGGTATTTTTTGCTATGGAAAGGTATTCACAGATACCATTAAATGAAATAAGAGATGTGTATAGAAAGAGCATATTTGGTTAAATTAAAAGTTTAGTTTTTTTTTTTTTTGAGACCGAGTATCACTCTGTCACCCAGGCTGGAGTTCAGTGGCGTGATCTCAGCTCACTGCAACCTCTGCCTCCCGGGTTCAAGCGATTCCCCTCCCTCGGTCTCCCAAGCAGCTAGGACTATAGGCGCCCACCACCACACCCGGCTAATTTTAGTAGGGACTGGGTTTCACCGTGTTAGCCAGGCTGGTCTCGAACTCCTGACCTTGAACTCCTGACCTCAGGTGATCCACCTGCCTTGGCCTCCCAAAGTGTGGGGATTACAGGCTTAAGCCACCGTGCCTGGCCTTTGTTTTGTTTTTTTTTTTTTTTGAGACGGAGTCTCGCTCTGTTGCCCAGGCTGGAGTACAGTGGCCGGATCTCAGCTCACTGCAAGCTCCGCCTCCTGGGTTTATGCCATTCTCCTGCCTCAGCCTCCGAGTAGCTGGGACTACAGGCGCCTGCCACCTTGCCCGGCTAGTTTTTTGTATTTTTTAGTAGAGACGGGGTTTCACTGTGTTAGCCAGGATGGTCTCGATCTCCTGACCTCGTGATCCGCCCATCTCGGCCTCCCAAAGTGCTGGGATTACAGGCTTGAGCCACTGCGCCCGGCCTTTTTTTTTTTTTTTTTTAAGACAGAGTCTCACTCTGTTGCCCAGGCTGGAGTGCGGTGGCACGATTTCAGCTCACTGCAACCTTCACCTCCTGGGTTCCAGTGATTCTTGTGCCTCAGCCTCCCAAGTAGCTGGGATTACAGGCGCATACCACCATGCCTGGCTAACTTTTGTATTTTTAGTAGAGACAAGGTTTCACCATGTTAGCCAGGCTGGTCACAAACTCTTGACCTCAGGTGATTCACCCACCTCGGCCTCCCAAAGTGCTGGGATTACAGGCTTGAGCTGCTGCGCCCAGCCTGGTTAAATATTTTGTATGCCTATATCTGCATGTATGCATAGATAAAGGTCTAGGAGGAGATGCTGTAAAATGTTAACATTGTCTCTGGGTCCTAGGGTTATAAGGGATTATTTTTGTTTTCTAAATATTCCACAATGGACATCTAGTATACACATCAAGAAGACAGTAAGGACACCTTTTCCACATCTCTGACCCTCAGCCTCATCCACATCCTACTCTCCTGCACCACAGCAACTCTCATATACTTCATTTTCCACATTCAGACAACTGGCAGAATTGGAGTACTGAGCAGTCAGAGCACATGGTAACTCAGTTACCAGACTCAGACTGGGCAAACTTCTCACAGGCTCAAGAGAGATACTTAGAAGGGAAAGTTGTACTTCCCAGCTTAGACCCTTTAACAGTAGACTTCTCTCAAGAAATAAAGTCAGCAGTTTATACTGACATAGGTGAAACAATCCACTGACTTGGCTTGTAAAAACTTCTGAATCAAGCAAACATGGGTTCAAACCGTGGTTCTGCCACTTACTAGCTGCATGGTCCAAGGTCATGTCAACTTTTGGGTTTCAGTTTGCTCATCTATAAGTTAATAAACTTCCCTTGGAGAGCCTCTCTAATAATTAGATAGCATTTATGCATCTCATATATAATAGGTCTTCTCAATAGATGACATCATTAGTAGAAATATAGGCCGGGCGCAGTGGCTGATGCCTGTAATCCCAGCACTTTGGGAAGCTGAGGTAGGCAGATCACTTCAGGCTGGGAGTTCGAGACCAGCCTAGGCAACATGGCGAAACCCTGGTTCTACCAAAAATACAAAACTTAGCTGGGCATGGTGACAGGTGCCTGTAATCCCAGCTACTCAGGAGGCTGAGGCAGGAGAATCATTTGAGCCCTGGAAGTGGAAGGTGCAGTGAGCCGAGATCACGTCACTGCACTGCAGCCTGGGTGACAGAGCAAAACTCCATCTCAAAAAATTAATTAATTAAAAATAAAGAAGTTGCAGACATTATGATATTTTATGCCCAAATACTTGAGCATTTATTAGGAAAACAAGGACATCTTCCTAAACAAGAATACCATTATCACCTTAAGCATATATTAAACATGGATATAATGTTGGCTAACACAAAGTCTCCAATTGTCTCAATAGTTTGTCTTCAATAGTTTTTTTCTCCCAATTGAGGTTCTAATCACAGATCCTCTTATTTTTTTTCTTTTTGAGATGGAGTTTCGCTCTTGTTGCCCAGGCTGGAGTGCAATGGCACAATCTCGGCTCACTGCAACCTCCGTCTCCTGGGTTCAAGCGATTCTCCTGCTTCGGCCTCCCAAGTAGCTGGGATTACAGGCATGTGCCACCACGCCCGGCTAATTTTGTGTTTTTAGTAGAAATGTGGTTTCTCTATGTTGGTCAGGCTGGTCTCGAACTACCGACCTCAGGTGATCCACCTGCCCCGGCCTCCCAAAGTGCTGGAATTACAGGTGTGAGCCATTGCGCCCAGTCCTTTTATTTATTTATTTATTTTTGAGGCAGGATCTCGCTGTGTCAGCCAGGCTGGAGTACAGTGGCGCGATCTCGGCTCACAGCAACCTCTGCTTCGTGGGCTCAAGTGATACTCCTACCTCAGCCTCCCAAAGTACTGGGGTTACAGGTGTGAGCCACTGTGCCTGGCCATGGTTCTCTTTAGTCTCCCTTTAATCTAGAACAGTTCTCTGCCTTTTTGTTTTTTATGGCATTAACTTTGGAGAGTCTGAGCCAGTTTTCTTATAGTATGTCACACAATCTGGAGTATTTCCCATAACTAGATTCAGATTTTAAAACTGGCAATACACAATGCAGGTGATATTTATTTCCCAATTTATCATATCAGGAAGTATACATAATGTCCCTTTGTCCTTTACTGGTGATACGAAGTTTGATCACTTGATTAAGGAGGTATCCACAATATCTTGCTCTGCAGTGGTCAAAGGGCCTTACGCCCATTGATGGTCTGTTGTCTTTCTGTGTTATGATTTCCTCCTACCATCTTTGAAAGTGACATGATATTCTTGAGATGGAGAGGCCAGATCAGGAAGAGTACTAGGATCATAGGAACATTTATAGAAATTCCATCTGAAATCCTCCTAGAGGCCAGGCATGGTGGCTTATGCCTATAATCCCAACACTTTCGGAGGCCAAGGTGGGCAGATCACGAGGTCAGGAATTCGAGACCAGCCTGTCCAACATGGTGAAACCCAGTCTCTACTAAAAATACAACAATTAGCCAGGCGTGGTGGCACACACCTTTAGTCCCAGCTACTCAGGAGGCTGAGGAAGGAGAATCACTTGAACTCAGGAGGTGGAGGTTGCAGTGAGCTGAGGTGGTGCCACTGCACTCTAGCCTGGGTGACAGAGCGAGACTCCGTCTCAAAAGAGAGAGAAAAAAAATGAGAAATCCTCCTAGAGCTCAGTTTTCACTGTCAGACTTACTAGCACATACTATCTATGTCAGAACATTTGTTGGAGTGCTCTGTGATGGTATAGGAACCAGCCTAGGCCTATTAGGACAGCAATACTCATTCCTAGATTAGACTCAATCTCTGGGGTGTCCGCTATTCTTGGCCTCTTACTAGAGAGGAAGAGCATGAAGAGCTCACTGGCTGATGAATTCTGATACCCTAAAGACCCTTGCCAATATTAAGAAATAGCCCCAAAACTTGCAGGCCATAGTGTTATGTGTTTAAATCTCCAGTTTATCTCTATGCAGTGAGTTTCCAGGCATACCTGGTACAGAAACCCCAGACTTCTTATCTGCTTTTCTCAGCCACCACCAATCTTTATAAAAGGCCAGGATCTAGTGGCCAAAACCTCCACTCAAGTTACCATTCGTTTAAAAAGTATGCTATCATTTGGCACAAGGAATCATAAGTAGATGGCACAAAATCAACATGGGAGGGAAGGACCAGCTTACCTTGTGTGCCAATGTAAGCATTCTTCTGCTTGTAGCCATCCATGAAGCTGGCATTGATGTAATCTGTCTAATGATAAAAAAGGAGACATCACTATAGCTACACAGAATATACCATTTGGGTCATAAAATGATGTACTCAGTAAACAAAACCCAAGGTGTGAATATTCTCTTCTTGTTGAGCAGAAAATGAGCAGTGAAATGGCCAGCTCAAACCCTCAGTTCAATAAATGGTGCTGGGACAAGTAGATATCTACATGCAGAGAAATCAAGCTGACTCCTTCCTCACACCATACACAAAAACTGACACAAAATGGATCAAAGACCAAATGTAAGGGATTAAAACTATTAAAACTCTCAGAATAAAATGTAAGGTAAGAGCAAATCTTTGTGACCTTGGTTTAGGCAAAGTCTTCACAGATATGACACCAAAGGCATAAGTGATAATAGAAAAGAGATAAACTATATTAAAATTAAAAATTTATGCCAGGCGCGGTGGCTCACGCCTGTAATCCCAGCACTTTGGGAGGCCGAGGAGGGCGGATCATGAGGTCAGGAGATCGGGACCGTCCTGGCTAACACAGTGAAACCCCATCTCTACTAAAAATAGAAAGAAAAAAAAAATAGCCGGGTGTGGTGGCAGGCGACTGTAGTCCCAGCTACTCAGGAGGCTGAGGCAGGAGAATGGCATGAACCCAGGAGGCAGAGCCTGCAGTGAGCAAAGATGGTGCCACTGCACTGCAGCCTGGGCGACAGAGCAAGACTCTGTCTCAAAAAAAAAAAAAAAAAAAAAATCATTCATCATTAGCCATCAGGGAAATGCAAATCCATATCACGAGATACTAATCACCCACTAGGATAACTACAGATATCAATTATAGATAATATTGCTGGCAAGGATGTGGAAAAACTGAAACCCTCATACACATGTATACCCTGCTTATACATTGCTAGTGGTAATGTAAAATGCTGCAGTTACTTTAGAAAACAGCCTGGTTGTTCCTCAAAAGATTAAAAAGTTACTATATGACTCAGCAATTCCACTCCTTAGCAAAATAATAACATATGTCCATACAAAACCTTATACATAAATATCCATAGCAGCATTATTCATAATAGCCAAAAATGGAAACAACTCAAATGTCCTTCAGCTGATAAATGAAGGTGGTATATCCATACAATGGAATATTATTTGGCAGTAAAAAGGAGTGATGTGATAATACATGCTACGACATGGATGGACCTAGAAAACATTACGCTAAGTGATAGAAGCCAGATACAAAAAGTTACATAGTCTAGGATTCTCTTTGTATGAGATCCCTAGAACAGGCAAATCTATGGAGATAGGAAATAAATTAGGGTGAGTTAGAGGGAAATAGGTAGTAACTGCCAAGGGTGTGAGGTTTCTTTGGGAAATGAAAAACATGTTCTAAAGTTGATTGTGGTGATGGTTGCACAACTCTGTGAATATACTAACAGCCACTGACTTATATACTTTATTTTTATTATTATTATTCTTTTGAGATGGAATCTCGCTCTGTCACCCAGGCTGTAGTGCAGTGGCACAATCTCGGCTCATTGCAAGCTCTGCCTCCTGGGTTAACGCCATTCTCCTGCCTCAGCTGCTCGAGTAGCTGAGACTACAGGTGCCCACCACCATGCCTAGCTAATTTTTTGTATTTTTAGTAGAGACGGAGTTTCACTGTGGTCTTGATCTCCTGACCTCGTGATCTGCCTGCCTCGGCCTCCCAAAGTGCTGGGATTACAGGCATGAGCCACCGCGCCCGGCGACTTACATACTTTAAATAGGTAAATTGTATGGTATGTGAACTGTTGGAGGCCGAAAGAATGAGGGTCATGATCAACTCAGTATACCACTGGAGGCTGTATGAGCAAAAAGCAAACTTCCCATGAAAGCAGGATGTTAGCAAACTGACAAACTGCGTCTGCCACCCAGAAGGAATGCCGAGGGCAGTCATGACCAAGGCACAAGTGTTGCTTGTGATTAGGCACATCTGAAGCCTGTTAACAATAATGTGAACCTGTGATCAATTAAGCAGCTGACCAATAGTTACCTCCTCCTCCCTGCTCTTGCTATCCAATAAATACAAGGGGCTGTAGAAGCTCAGGGCTGCCTTTGCTCAGTAGAAGTAGGGAGCTGTCTTCTTCTTCCCCGTGTTACCCTTCCTTTAGAATAGTTATTTTTGTCTTAAGTTTTCATTTCTATGTTTATCCCCTTTCATTCAGTCTCCTAATGACAGTCTCAAGTATTAACAGTAGTAACTGCCCCAGTGACATCTCAAGTAGTAATAGTGGCAGTATGCCAGAGTGAACTATAACTCAATAGAAACTGTTATTTACAAGAAAAGAGTCCGTCAGGACTTGCAACACTGTAGCACAGGACCAAATGAGCAAGGCAAGCAAGTAGGAATATCTGGTCCATCCTGCCATACACAAAAGGCAAAATGTGAATGGAGAAGAAATAAAGCTACACCTCATACTTAGGACCATTAACAGGACAGGCCATATACCTGAACTCCATTACTACCTGAATTAATGCAAAGCAACTTCCAGTCAAATTCAAAGGCATCTCAATGAATAGCTCCTGACTCCCTCTCTTCCAGGGTATTCTCCCACCTCCTAATGTCCTCAGTCTTAATTACTTCAACATCATTTTTTTATTAATACCTACTCAAAAGATCCTTTGATCCAGGCTGATAAAAGAGAAACATCGATCAGCTGCAGTTTCATGTGATAGTATAACTAGTTGAGAGTTGAATGGATGGAGGCAGTGGAATGGATAAGGGAAGGTGTGAAGGGTTACAGAGGACAAAAGAAAAGTTTCAATAGCAAACTAGGGAAAACTTATAACCCACTGCACTACAGAGAGGTCAGACTGACTTTCCTCAACCTATCACTCTTTCTCCTGTGGGTCCTATCACTGGGAGGGCAATCTGAACTGTCAGTATTCCATAGCTAAGCTCCTAAGATATCTCTACCTCATGGTCAAACCTGTGTTACTTGGATTTGTGTTCCTTAGCCAGTCAGTCTATCAGTTTATCACTCTACTACTTATTTAGTCAAGAGTTTCCTCCTTAGAAACTATTTCTTTGACTAAATAGTGGAGTGATATACTCACAGTTTTCCCTCCCATAGCAGCTAGTATTGGCCTCATATGATTACTGTCCTACCCTAACTCAGACAACTTCACTGAGCTAACAGACCACTTGCAGCAGACTCAGCATGTTAAAAGCCTCACTCACTTCCAAACAGGCTTCTCAATCCAGGGTGCAGTTAGCCTAAGCCTATCCTCTACTCAACCTGGC
Organism: Piliocolobus tephrosceles; assembly: GCF_002776525.5. Classification (NCBI taxonomy): domain Eukaryota; kingdom Metazoa; phylum Chordata; class Mammalia; order Primates; family Cercopithecidae; genus Piliocolobus; species Piliocolobus tephrosceles. Next base: position 84,391,641 of record NC_045439.1, on the reverse strand, counting down.
ACATACAAATGGTATAACCTCTTGAGGACCAAGGGAGAAGGTATGGAAAAGTACAAAAGATTTACCTGGTATATGCCAGTCAACATTAGTAAGAACATAAGGAGGAACTAACTTCATGCTTCGAAAAGAATTGTCACTTCTTTACATTATTGCTTTATAACTAAGAACTATCAGCTTTAGCACTGGTCTCTGAGACTAGTGATTTTTAATTCCCAGGGAATTAAAATTTTTAATTTCAGCAACTTCGGAAGAATCATTGGATATTAAAACTGAAGGCCGAGCACAGTGGCTCACGCCTGTAATCCCAACACTTTGGGAGGCCAAGACGGGCAGATCACGAGGTCAGGAGATCGGGACCATTCTGGCTAACACAGTGAAACCCCGTCTCTACTAAAAATACAAAACCAAACAAAACAAAAATTAGCCGGGCGTGGTGGCGGGCGCCTGTAGTTCCAGCTACTCAGGAGGCTGAGGCAGGAGGATGGCGTGAACCCAGGAGGCGGAGCTTGCAGTGAGCTGAGATCGCGCCACTGCACTCCAGCCAGGGCGACAGAGCGAGACTCCATCTCAAAACTGAAAATGACCCAGAGACAAAGTACATACTTGGGGGCAAATTGAAATAGCAGGAAGAACAAACTCGGCACACTATGTTATGGGCCATTGCTATAGACTGAACATTTGTGTCCCCCATAACTTTAAATGTATACATCCCAACCCCAAACCCTCAATGTAATGGTATTAGGAGATGGGGCCTTGAGATAAGTGATTGGGTGGTGAGGACCATGAGGACAGAACTCTCACAAATGGGATTAGTACCCTTGTAAAACAGAAGAGTTCTGAAGTGCTCCCTTACCCCTTTCCCTTCTGCCACGTGAGGATGCAATGAGTAGACGGTGGTCTATGAACCAAGAAAAGGGCCCTCACCAGACCCCAAATCTGCCAGCATGTTGATCTAGGACTTCCCAGACTCCACAATAGTGTGAAATAAATGTCTGTTGTTTATAAGCCATCCTGCCTGTGGTATTTTTCTTGCAGCAGCCCAAACAGATTAAGGTAGCCGTGTTCGGCAGAAACTGGGACTAACAGCTTTAAAATTCCAGAAGCAAATCAAGTGAACAAGTCACTAAAAAGCCTGAATCCTCCAATTAACAAGATATTGTATACTTGAAAATTGCGGACAGCAGATTTTAAGTGTTTTCACCACAAAGCAAGGTAAATATGTGAAGTAATGCATATGTTAACTAGCTTGACTTAGCCTCTCTGCAATGCACAATATTTTAAAATATTATACTGTATACCATAAATATATAAAATTTTATCAATTAAAATTAAAAACAACTAAATGTCAGGAAAGAATGGAAAAATAGCCCCATAGGTGGAAATTTCATGACAGTGTTAAGCCCCCAAAGCTAAGTAAATAATTTTTTTTTTTGCTTTCCTAACCCCCCAAAGTGAATAATGTCAAAAAAAACTAAAAACTAAAATCAAAATAAAACAAACAAACAAAAGCCTAAATACTCCATTTGCTATAAAAATAAAGCCTCCACTAATGTTTCAGTAAGGAGAGGGACTACAAATCAGACAATGATCTTCATATTAACCACAGGATGACTAGAAGAGTCGCCCGGTACACTAAGATTCACTCATTCACAAATATGTCCTGAGTGTCTAATAATACATATCAGGCACTGTTCTAGGTACTGGAGACAGGGAAATCAACAAAATGGATAAATACAGATATCTCTGACTCCAAAGCCCCAACTCAACCACTGTACTCCACTCCTTCAGGGCATATATGATGATGATCTTAGCAGTACTTATGAATTTACCCTCCAGCCAGCCAGTCTCTTAGCTCAAATGCTCCTGCAGGAAAATCTTCTCCAAGGGTCCTGGATAAGACTGTGAATTCAGTTTATGTGCTTGAAACAACAGGGACAAGAGAGTTGGAAACCATGATCCTGGGGTCCCAACCCACATATCATATATGCCCAAATACAAGGCAATAATTTTTCCAAAAATTATTCCCGAGAAAGAGAAGGGATATAACAAGTCCTTATAGTGTGTATCATGTTAAAGAGGTACTATTTAAATTACTTTACTTTGCTGGCGCAGTGGCTCATGCCTGTAATCCCAGTACTTTGGGAAGTCAAGGCAGGAGGATCACCTCAGGTCAGGAGTTCGAGACCAAATGATGAAACCCGTATCTACTAAAAATACAAAAATTAGCCGGGTGTGGTGGCATGGACCTGTAATCCCAGCTACTCGGGAGGCTGAGACAGGAGAATCACTTGAACCCGGGAGGTGGAGGTTGCAGTGAGCTGAGATCATGCCATTGCACTCCAGCCTGGGCAACAAGAGCAAAACTCTGTCTCAAAAAAAATAAATAAATAAAAATAAAATAACTTTACTTTGAACAACACCTCAGTGAATGCTGGGGTTTTTTTGTTTTTGTTTTTGTTTTATGAGATCACCTAACAAAATTGGGTTTTTTAGAGACATCACCTAATAAAATTGGTATATCAGAAGGGAAAAAAAGGAAGATAATAATTTAGTCATTCATCTCAAAATTCTAAGGTTGGATGTTTCTATAAACAAGTTATATTAAAAAGGAATTTATGGCCAGGCACACTGGCTCATGCCTGTAATCCCAGCACTTTGGGAGGCCAAGGTGAGAGGATTGCTTGAGCCCAGGAGGAACCTGGCCAACAGAGTGAGACCCTAGCTCTACAAAAATTTTTTTTTAAAAATCAGGCATGTGTAATGGCGTGTGCCTGTAGTCTCAGCTACTTAGGAGGCAGAGGTGGGAGGATCGCTTGAGCCCGGAAGTTCAAGGGTGCAGTGAGCTATGATCAAGTCACTGCACTCCAGTCTGGGTAACAGAGTGGGACCCTGTCTCTCTATTTTTGTTTTTAAGGATTTTACAAAGGAATAAGTGAATGAATCACATTATAGGGGATGCATAAGATACAGGATGAATTAAAAAACCAACTTGTCCTAATGTTACCCTAACAGATTTTCCTGTTTTAGGATAAAATTTCAGTCACAATGCCACACACTTAAAAGTAAATAAAGACACTATACTCTGGAAAACCTTATTAGACTGACTCAAAAAGTGGCCTGGAATTCCAGCACTTAGGGAGGCTGACGCAAGAGGATTGAGCACAAGAGTTCAAGACCAGACTGGGCAACATAGTGAGAACTTGTCTCTACAAAAATATTTTAAAATTAGCCAGTATGTGGCACACGCTTGTGGTCTCAGTTACTTGGGAGGCTGGGGTATAAGAATCACTTGAGCCCAGGAGGTCAAGGTTGCAGTGAGCTGTGATCACTGCACTCTAGCCTGGGCAATAAAGCAAGACTCTGTCTTGAGGGAGAAAAAAAGTAGCTCAAATGTGACAAAGACACTAAAGACACCTTTAACTTTAGTTAAAGGTATATGTAAAGTGTTTGAATAAAATGTTCGTTAAATATCTCGTAATAGATTACATATGAGGTTTTTAACATGTAGATATAATCAAATTAATATATTAAAATAAATAGTCATTTGACCATTTCATCTCTATCCCTAGACATTTACGTATACATAAGTTGTCCACAGTTTCCTCAGATATAGATGGAGAAATCAGAGGTCACTTAAAATCAAAGTTGCTTTGTATTGATGCATATATACTCACCAAAGGAATTGGAATATATGACCATGACTTTACAACTAAGGAGTAAAGGATAAATAATTTAACACCTATGAAGCACCTACAATATATCAGACCTTGCACTATCAGCATTCACATAAAGAATTTCATTTAATTTCCACTCAATACTGTGAGATGGGCATTCAAGGACTTGCCTATGGTCACAGACTAGTATGTAGCAAAATATAAACTCAAACCTAATCTCTCTGGCCTTGGAGTCTACTTTCATTCTACTAAAGTATTAGTAAGCTTAACTCTGGAAGAAGCTCAATTTCCCCCAGTGCACCTAAAACGATTACATTTATCTGTCTACCTGAGTATGGCCACTTCGCTTTGTTAGCTTCACTCTAGTTTGGTCCAGGCAGGGTACATCCCCATAACGGTTTTTCTCTAGGTTTCCTGGAGACCTGAAGGAAATGAAACAAACAAGCAAGAATAAAGAAAAAGTCGGGACAGTATGTATGTACAAAGTCTGACCATGCAAAAGGGGTGTCAATTACTCTTAGGGGTGGAGACATGGAAGCTTTTCAATCTCTAGCCCATACAGTTCCATATCATTTAACATTTTTTTGTGGTAAGTACGTACTACTTCTAAAAGTAAACATATCTCCATTCAAAAAAGAGGGAGACCAGGCATGGTGGCTCACACCTGTAGTCCAGCACTTTGGGAGGCAAGAGGATTGCTTGAGGCCAGGAGTTCGTGACCCCTCTGGGAAATGTAATGAGAGCTTCTCTCTCTCTCTTTTTTTCTTTTTTTTTTGAGGCAGAGTCTTGCTCTGTTGCCCAGGCTGGAGTGCAGTGGCGCGATCTCGGCTCTCTGCAAGCTCCACCTCCTGGGTTCACACCATTCTCCTGCCTCAGCCTCCCGAGTAGCTGGGACTACAGGCGCCCACCACCACGCCTGGTTAATTTTTTGTATTTTTAGTGGAGACGGGGTTTCACCATGTTAGCCAGGATGGTCTCGATCTCCTGACCTCGTGATCCACCCGTCTTGGCCTCCCAGAGTGTTGGGATTACAGGAGTGAGCCACCGCACCCGGACTAATGAGAACTTACCTCTAGAGAGAAGTCAAAAAATTAGCCGGGCATCATGGCACACACCTGTACTCCTAGCTACTCAGGAGTCTAAGGTGGGAGGACTGCTTCAGCCCAGGAAGTCAAGGCTGCAGTGAGCTATGACGGTGCCACTGCACACCAGCCTGGGTGACGGAGAGACACCTTGACTTAAAAAAAAAAAAAAAGAGAGAGAGAGAGAAGCTGGGCATGGTGGCTTACGCCTGTAATCCCAGCACTTTGGGATGCCAAGGCAGGTGGATCATCTGAGGTCAGGAGTTCAAGACCAGACTGGCCAAGATGATGAAACCCTGCCTCTACTAAAAATACAAAAATTAGCCAGGTGTAATGGCACACACCTGTAATCCCAGCTACTCAGGAGGCTGAGGCAGGAAAATCACTTGAACCTGGGAGGTGGAGGACGCAGTGAGCCAAAATCGCACCACTGCACTCCAGTCTGGGTGACAAAGCAAGGCTCTATCTCAAAAAATAAAAATAAAA